>NC_143161.1:664349-1264349 GCF_041381405.1 Jatropha curcas
TTTTTTTTTTTTTTTATTTGTTTCAAATGTGGGTCCCATTGAGTGGGCACCGCACAACAAATCTCCCCCTGCACACTCAAGTGGGGACGTTAGCCATACCAGCTATCTTTCTGCAAGTGACAAGTTTCTCCGTAGGTAAAGCTTTAGTCATCATATCAGCGCCATTATCATCAGTGTGAATCTTTTCAATCTGAAATAACTTCATCTCCAGCGCATCGCGTATCCAATGATACCTCACATCAATGTGCTTTGACCTTGAATGAAAGGTCGAATTCTTGCTGAGATGTATCGCGCTTTGACTATCACATAGCAGAATGTACTTCTCTTGTTCTACACCCAATTCTTGTAGGAATTTCTTCATCCATAAGAGTTCTTTGCTAGCTTCTGTAATGGCGATATATTCCGCCTCAGTGGATGAGAGTGCAACGCATTTTTGCAATTTTGATTGCCAAGAAACTGCTGCTCCTGCAAAAGTCATCAGATATCCAGAAGTTGATTTGCGCGAATCAACATCACCACCCATATCTGCATCTGTGTAACCATCTAACACAGGTCTATTATCACCAAAACATAAGCACATTTTGGAAGTGCCCTTAAGATACCTGAGAATCCACTTCACTGCATTCCAGTGTTCTTTACTTGGATTTGAAAGAAATCGGCTAACAACACCAACAGCATGAGCAATATCTGGTCTTGTGCATACCATGGCGTACATCAAGCTGCCAACGACGGATGCATAAGGAATTTTCTTCAGTTCTTCTTTTTCTTTCTCACTTGAAGGACATTGACTAAGACTTAATTTGAAATGACCTGCAAGCGGAGTAGAAACTGGTTTTGCATTGCTCATATTGAATCTGCTGAGAACTTTCTCGATGTACTTCTCTTGAGACAGCCACAACTTTCTCTTTTTCCTGTCTCTGGAGATCTTCATTCCGAGTATCTGTTTTGCCGATCCCAAATCCTTCATGGCAAAGGATTTTCCAAGTTCCTTTTTCAAGCTCTCAATTTTCTTAGCATCTTGGCCCACAATAAGCATATCATCCACATATAACAAGAGAATAATAAAGTCGCCTTCTATGAACTTTTTCACAAATACACAGTGATCAGAAGTAGTTTTCTCATACCCATGATTTACCATGAAAGAGTCAAACTTTTTGTACCATTGTCTTGGAGCTTGTTTGAGGCCATACAAGCTTTTCTGCAATTTACACACCAAGTGTTCTTTGCCTTTGACTCTGAACCCTTCTGGTTGCTCCATATAAATTTCCTCCTCTAAGTCACCATGGAGGAAAGCGGTCTTTACATCAAGTTGCTCGATCTCCAAATTCAGGCTAGCTGCTAAACCGAGCACAACTCTGATAGAAGACATCTTGACTACGGGTGAGAAAATTTCTTCAAAGTCAACTCCTTTCTTCTGACCGAATCCCTTCACAACCAGTCTCGCCTTGTACCTTGGCTGTGAGTTGTTCTGTTCAGTCTTCAACCTGAACACCCATTTGTTCTTCAATGCTTTCTTACCTTGAGGCAGTTTCACCAACTCATAAGTCTGGTTCTCATGCAAGGACTCCATCTCATCTTGCATGGCTTTCAGCCACTCATTCTTTTTACAATCTTCCATTGCCTCCTGGTAGTTCTCTGGTTCTCCCCCTTGAGTCAACAAGTCATATTCATTAGGAGAATATCTTTGGGAAGGTATCCTGCCTCTCGCAGATCTTCTCAATTGAGGCAGTTCTTCTATTGGAGCTGGTTCAGCATCATTCTGAACAGGTTCATCATCATCTTCTTCATCATTTTGTGGTTCTATATGAGGTTCTGCATCAAGACTAACAGGAAACTCATTGATAGACTTTGGCTTTTCATTTTTCTCAAAGTCTTCAATGGTTTGGTCTTCCAGGAATACTACATCTCTGCTTCTGATGAGCTTCTTTTCAACTGGATCCCATAATCTGTACCCAAAATCATCATTTCCATAACCCAAGAAGATACACTGTTTTGACTTCGAATCAAGCTTGGATCTTTCATCTTTTGGAACATGAGCAAAAGCCCTGCAGCCAAATATTCTAAGATGATCGTAAGAAATATTTTTCCTTGACCACACCTTTTCTGGAACATCTCCTTTGAGGGAGGTTGAAGGTGAAAGGTTGATCAAGTAAACTGCAGTATTCATTGCTTCAGCCCAAAAGGTTTTAGGAAGTTTAGCATGAGAGAGCATGCATCGAACCCTTTCAACAATGGTCCTGTTCATTCTCTCTGCAACTCCATTCTGCTGTGGAGTTTTGGGAACTGTCTTCTGAAGTCTGATGCCGTGTTCTGAGCAATACTTCACAAATGGACCTCTGTACTCACCACCATTATCAGCTCTAACACATTTTAGCTTTCTTCCCGTTTGTCTTTCAACACTGACATGAAAGACTTTAAACATATCCAGCACCTGGTCTTTTGACTTTATTGGGAAAGCCCACACCTTTCTAGAATGGTCATCAATAAAGCTAACATAATATAAGCAGCCACTCAAAGATTTGTCACCCATTGAGCAAACATCAGTGTGTACCAATTCTAGAATACCAGGTTTTCTAGATGGAGAAGGAGATCTTTGAAAGGAAACTCTATGTTGTTTACCAGACAAACAATCAGTGCATATTTTCAGAGGCAAACCTTTCAAAGATAGCATTTTCTTCTTAGTGAGAGTCTCCATTCCTTTTTCACTCAAATGCCCAAGTCGTTTGTGCCATAACTCAGCAGATGAATCTTCAACTGCATTCACTACTCCTGTGCAAACTTTAGCCTGGGTGTAGTAGAGGGAGTTGAACTTTCTTCCTCGACCGAACACCAAGTTGCCTTTGGAAAGCTTCCACGTTCTGTTGACAAACAGATTTGTATAGCCCAATTCATCTAGACAGTGAACTGAGATCAGATTGAAGTTTGCTGTAGGAGTGTATCTCACATCTTCCAACCAGAGATCATATCCAGCATTGGTTTTGATGCATACTGTTCCAATGCCGCAATTTTCCACATATGTGCCATTCAAAGTCTTGACATGGCCGTAATCTCCGAGGGTAAGTGATGAGAAATATTCCTTATTTGAAGAAATATGATAAGAACATGCAGAGTCAATAATCCATAAAGATTGTTGACTAGTGGAACACTCACTAAGACCAGCATGAGAAATCAGCGCACTACCATCACCAAGTGCGTCAGCATCAATAGCTACTGAAGCTACCTCCGTATCGTCTTTTTCTTCATCACTTTCTTTGGCTCGTTCCTTCTTCCACTTTCTACAATGCCTTTGGATGTGACCGGGCTTGCCACAATGATAGCAAGTGACACCTTTTCTTGACTTGGATCTTCTCCGTGAATTGTCACGTTTGTTTGGATTTTGGGGGTATCTTGTTCTGCTTCTCCCCCTCCTTTCTGTAACTGTAACGAGTGCATCTGAGTTGCTACTCGTAGCATTCTCCTTACGTCTGGTTTCTTCATTCAGAATGCTTTCCTTGACTGTGGTTAAGGTCAGATTCCCCTCCGACACATTACTGAGCGTAACAGTCAGTGTCTCCCAACTGTCTGGCAAGGAACTCAATAAGAATAGTGCCTGCACCTGGTCGTCAAACACTATCTTTGACGTCGTCAGTTGGTTCACTATTTCTTGAAATTTGCCCAAGTGATCTGAAGCACTTTCGTCATCTTTGTACTTTAGATTTACAAGCTTTTTAATTAAAAAGGCTTTGTTCTGGGCATTCTTCCGCTCGTACATGTCCTCCAACTTCTTCCAAATTGAATAGGCATCTTTCTCATGAGCGATATGATTTATGACGCTCATTTCAACAGACTGCCTAATAGTTGCGACTGCTTTTCTGTTAATTGACTTCCAATCGCTTTCATTTATTGAAGCTGGCCTGACCCCCTTCAACTCAATCGTTTCAAACAGATCTTTACAGCATAGAAGATCTTCCATTAATATCTTCCATACTGCATAGTTTGATGAGTTGAGTCTAACCATTGTGCCTGTTGTTCTGTCGTCCATTTTTAACTTGTGCAGAATATTATCACCAGCAAAACCGTATACGTGAATAGTAGTATACGTGAATAGTGACCGTATAATTGAATAGTAACAGTATACGTAAACAGTACCTGTATGCGTGAATAGTAACTGTATATGTGAATAGTACTATGCGTGAATAGTGCTGGGCTTATTTGAAACGGACTCAGAAACAGCCAATAGTACTGTTCACCCTCAACTTTGAGTTACTATTTTACTATTCATCACTAAGTCGATTCTGCAACGTCTTTTCGAACGGACTGCACTAATGGACTCGGCGTAATTTTCTCGTCGTCGTGGTATATTTATTTTTAAAATATATCCACGGATCCGGTAAACCTTCGGCTCTGATACCACTTGTTGGGTCCCGGCAATAAGATTACGAGAAAAATAACACAGCGGAAAAATAAAAATATGACACAGATATTTACGTGGTTCACCCTTTAACTGTTAGGGCTACGTCCACGGGACAAAAACCGAATAATTCTTCCACTATTAAAAATAGTAGGCTTACAAAGAGAGTAATACAAAATAGTGGCACTCACACAGTGTTTCCCAAATTATCCTCACTATTCTCTCGACCCGAGTTTTAGAACCCAATTCTAAAACTCAAATTCTCTCAAAAAAAACTCTCTTCGCTCTTTTGGTCTGTGTGTTATGAAGCGTTGTGCCATCTCCTATTTATAGGAGGGATGGACGCGGGATTAGGAGAGGTGGACGCGTTAATTACGCGTCCACCGAAAAACGGATCACCTACCAAGAAGAAAATTCTTATTTCCTTATTTCCATTTTCAACTACGTGTGGGTCCTACCACGTTTTCTTTTTTTTTTTTTTTTTTTTATTTGTTTCAAATGTGGGTCCCATTGAGTGGGCACCGCACAACACTTGTGAATAAAAACAGGGGTCTATTCCAATCCGATGCAGCTCTTCTCGACAATAGTGTTACAAAAGCTTATATCAAGCTTCAGGCAGCCACACAGGGATCCAGTTTCTTCAAAGACTTTGCTGTGTCCATGATCAAAATGGGTCGGGTCGGGGTTCTTACTGGTACTGCAGGCGAAATCATGTTGGGACCGCGTGTACCATCCAACCCCGAATTAGTATGATATTGTCCGCTTTGGGCCAAGCCCTCACGGATTTGTTTTTGGGCACCTCCCAAAAGGCCTCATACTAATGGGTTGGGTTTGAACCATTATATTTTGGTTCCATTTCTCCTTTTTATCCGATGTGGGACTTGGGAGGATATCCCAACAAACCTCCCCTCCAACCAAGGACCACACAAATCGTGACCTCCCCTCCAGGGATAATCTGCCTACCATCTTGTACCGCCGCTACAATTTTGCGGGACACGCCGCCCAACCTCCTTTTGTCGGGAAGACTTTCGACACAAGGCACCACTTGCAGATCTTCTGGTCTTGGTCCTGTTGTTACACCGTCACATCGAGATTTTCTCACACTGCGCAGTCCGCTGTTCACACCCGTTCCGAACCAGGGCTCTGATACCACTTGTTGGGACCGCGTGTACCATCCAACCCCGAATTAGTATGATATTGTCCGCTTTGGGCCAAGCCCTCACGGATTTGTTTTTGGGCACCTCCCAAAAGGCCTCATACTAATGGGTTGGGTTTGAACCATTATATTTTGGTTCCATTTCTCCTTTTTATCCGATGTGGGACTTGGGAGGATATCCCAACAAATCAGGAAAGTCTGCAGCAAGATTAACTAGACAAAGTTTAGCGTAAATAATGGGGAAGAAGAAGAAGAAAAGAATTGTAAGGATGATGTTTGCTAGTAAATTTCTAGCTGCGGTTTCTGTTTCGTATTATTTGTATTTGAATATTTGCAATAATTGTTCGCTTTGAGGTCATAATTTGTAATTTTGATGTGACAGACAGACTGTAAAACATTGCGCAATAAGATCTGCACATACAACTTCATGTAATTACTGAGTTCTTTGTAAGAATAATGAGAACATTTGTATATTTGTTTGAAGTCTTTTAGAATGTTTTTTTTTATATTAAAATAAACACTAACCTAAATATGTAATTTAATTAAAAAGTAGTTATGCTGTTAGCATCATTTAGAAGTGCAACGGTCACCTTGAATCTCAGTTACCATTTTCTTTTATTTTTGGATAATTTATATTTATAGACTGAACAAGGATCTCCATATCTAAGTAGTTGTCTAGTTAGCATCACAAAGAAGCCTGTAAGATTTGTCACTATAAGTACCTTTTAACTAACCAGACAACTTGATTTTATTCTTTTTCTTACTACTTTTAAATCTCATAGAAGGAGAAAGTAACCATGTTAAAGTTTGAATCTTTAATTTTTTATATTACGAGATACTAATTATTTATAATTAATTATTACTAAATTATTATCGTGCTTTCCCTAGTTAGAACCTGAAGGAGTTTCTAATAACTTTTTTACAAGAATGAGCTAATTATGATGGAGAAGTGGCTTAAAATTGTTCCATTGCTTTTGAATAATACGAAGATCATTCTTGATAATGAGCACACAAATGAAGTCAATGAACTTAAAAAAACAATTTTACTAATATTTTCTAAATGATATCATAGCTGTAATATTCATTAAACAACTAAAACACCATAACTGGTGTCCTATGTTTATATGTTGACCAATTGGCGTTTTATGTTTGTCTAAGACATTCTCTTACAATTGGTTTCCCTGTTTTGTAGGCAATGCATATGCTATGGAGAACCTTTTTTAACCAATGGATTGACAATCTGTCTTCGTTATACCCGGTGTACACATGGTCTTATATGCCAACTTAATCAAAAAGAAAACAAAAGTTTCGTGTAGGTATGTGTTTTCCCTTTAATAATTTTTTTTCATCTTTTATCATTTCCAAACAAAGATGGCCCAGACAAATTGGCAAACGGGTGGTGTACATATCATGGGCTTCACCTTGTCCTTTCTCTAAACTGGGACTGGGTTAGGAAGAATTAGAGACTGTAGCCCAACTATTTGTAGATGGGCTTGAAAAATCCGCAGGATAAATGAACTCTTCAACCGATAATTAAGGTATCCTGATTGATTTGTTTCATAATTATTTCTGATTTGAATGGCTTAGTTTAATAATTAATTTTTTAGGGAAAATTCTCTCTGCAATTTCTTTTCGATATGGTTCTATGATACGCAATTGATTATTCCAATTTTGGTCTACTTGCTAATTTAAAGGGTATAAGAACATTTTCAGACCACTTTACTCTGTTTACCTTTATGCATATACTGCCAGTGCCAGCTCTGTTTCTTTAACTTGAGCCAAGAATATTGTTTTTGAACCAGATGAGGCATAAATCTGTATCTAAAGTCTAAACTTATTAAAGAAAAGATCGAAACGACCACAAGGTAACAGATAATAAAATCACTTTCTCTTTGGAATCTATGCTTTTCATGAACTGCAGGGAAGCTTTATACCTTGTTTACCCAGATACATATACATACAGGTATGGCTTAGGTTACCTTTTTTAACAAGATATAATCAACCCACTTGATGCTTAATATTTATTATTATAAATCTGCGAGCAAAAAAATGATTATTTATCTGCAAAACAGAGACTGAAACAAAGCATAATATGAACTAATCGACTAAACAATGAAATTATTCTTTTCTTCGCCATGCAAAACAAGACAACCTACATATTCCTCAACCTTCCCTTTTCTGTTTCGCCCACTGCTTAAAACTAACCCAGCAAACGTTTCTATTCATCAAAATTTCTCTTGAAACTCAGTCCCTGGGTCCATTTTGTTAATGAACACCTCCGAGAGATTACCCGTTAGCTCCGGCTCTCAACCTCCCGCCATCAAGCGCCACCATACCGCCCGCTATTATGCCCACCGGGTCCATGAAAGCCTGACCACCCGTGTCTCCAAGCTTATATGTGCCAGTTTCTTGATCATTCTTTTCGTTGCTGGCATTGTTGCTTTTATTTTATGGCTCAGTTTGCGCCCACATCGCCCCCGGATCCACATCCATAATTTTTCGGTTCCGGCTTTGGGTCAAGGAAACGGGTTTGACAATGCTCAGATAATCTTCAATGTATCGGCCCGGAATTCTAACCAGCATATCGGATTTTATTATGGTAAAGTAGAGGGATCGGTTTATTATAAGGATCAAATGATCGGGTACACGCCGTTATTGGACCCGTTCTATCAAGAGCCCAAGAACACCACAGTTATGACCGGGGTTTTAGGTGGGGCCACCTTAAATTTGAATAGCCAACGTTGGAATGAGTTCCTGAATGATCGGTCGCAAGGGACGGTGATCTTTCGTTTAGATATAACATCAACCATTGAATTTAAAGTGTCCACGTGGCATAGTAAAAATCATCGGATGCATGCCAATTGTAATGTAGGGGTGGGCCCGGATGGATCCATCTTGGCATTGTACCGGGACAAGAGGTGTCCCGTTTATTTCACTTGATTTGTGTTTAGTTTGATGTTTTCAGCCACATGAGATTGATGCATTTTCCTTTTCCTTTTTTTATTTTTTATTTTTTTTATGTTCTTCACAATTCCATTTTATTACTTCAGATGTAATTAATCTGAACTAATTTCTTTATCAATTTGGAAGGTGTTTAATAATAATCCGTTAATTTTAATATAGTTCGGCTTGTTAATAATTCATCTCTTTAAGTTAATAGACACTTCCCGTCATTTTTAATGCAGATTGAATTGCTTTTTATGCTTCTTCTTAACTTTTAAATTTACATATTTTAAATATTCCCAATTGACATTGAAGTTATAAATTTTATTAAATTTTATTAAATTTTGTGGAATTCATTGATTATACCAAACACATCGCATCAAAATTTTCCAAGAGTAACAGTCAATTGATTGATGATTTAAAAGAATAAAAATATTACTCATTGATGATTTAAGTGATGGAGGAAATATTTTTTGGAATAAAGAAGAAAAGAGGATCAAATAGAAGAAGAACTGAACAAAAAGCTCACTTTTAGATAGAAAGAACTAGCTAAGCTATTAAATTCTTAGGCAAGAAGTATCTCTATATTTGGATGAATATGGAAGCCTCGTCAGGCAATATACTTTTAGCTTTCAACTAAGATATATATATGCGTGTTTGTGTGTGGTCATTGAATTTATATGTAGCACTGTTAGAATATTTTTTTATTCAATAAAGATTACTGGTGTGAGTCCATGAATCTTTGTCCATGTCATGAGCTTCCTTTATAAATTGGTGATTACGAAACGTTAGGAATTTCTTAGAGAACATTTCCTGCAAATCAATGGCTCTCAACAAAGACATCAATAACTAAGCTAGATGCCTGTGTCTGGTTTCTTCAAGTTCTTTTGGTGTTAGGTTCTATCTCCTATCTAATATGGCGATGTTTAACTCCTAAAGATCTTCTACACTATTACTGGAGTCTGTATTCCATCCTTATTTCAGAACCACAAAGTTAGTCCAAACGCCTCTATTATCCTCCAACTTGAAATTTTCAACCCTAACAAAGGCTTTGACATCTACTATAATGATATCTATATAGCCTTGCATTACAGGGACTCCATTATTGGTAACAAGTCTCTTCACGGGTTTTATCAGGGCTATAGAGAGAATATCACATGGAAACTGCGAGTTAATCCAGGCCAAAAGTTCTGGTTTTGGAGAGGAACTAGAGGAAGGGCTATGGTTTTCAGAGTTAGTTTAGAAACTCCCGTGAAATTCAATACAAGATTTTCCATACTGAGACTAAACTTCGTCAGATTGATTTGCAGGCCCATATGCCAATTGGTTTTGATGGCAGATATCTGCGGAACATGAATATAAAGCTACAGAAATATCGACAAAGCTAGACGGACGAGAAAGGGAATTAAAATGAATATATATACTGTCAAGTAGTCGAATTTGCTGGGTATGTCCCCACTTCTGTGGAGGTAAGATTGGATATAGTGGAGGTAGGGAAGAGGATTGCTAATCTCATGATGCAAATCCTATCTTATTTATTTTAGGAAGATTCTCTCTTCCTTGATGATTTGTTCATTGTTTTGCTTTTGTTATTAAACCTCTTAGAATCCCACTAGACTGAAACAAAGAAAAGCTACAAATTGTTAAATCCTTTAAATTAGTTTCCTGTATGTACACCTGAAGAAGTAAAAATATTGATCCGAAGCAAAGCATATTGTACTTGAGACTTTGATAACATGCATTAACCTGTGTAGTAATATATTCCCCTTGTAACTTGTCTCCTTCAAGGGAAAGTTTAAAGCTTCTAACCTTTCTTTGCACTCAAAGCACTATTGCATTTCAAGAAAATGGAAGCATACCCATTTTATGCTTACAAAACCTCTCTGAATATATCTCCACAAAGATAATAATAATGCGTGATTCCAAAAACTTTTACTTATGGCTTCTTCAAATTATAGGCCTCTTAGGTCTCCTTGCTCTTTGTTTATGGCTAAGTTTACGTCCAAAAGAACCTACCTTCAGCATCGTTGAGTTCTCTGTTCCTACCCAGGACTCTTCTGCTTCTGAGGAGGATGGCACCCTCAGTTATACCCTTGAAATTAGCAATTCAAACAAGGACTCCAGTATCTACTATGATGATATTTTGTTGATATTCCATTTTGGGGAGGATACGGTTGGAAAGAACAAAATTTCTGCTTTTCATCAAGGAAAGAATAAAAAAGTTAGAGAAATGAACCATGTTGATGCTACTCAGCAGGTACGGCGAGCCCTTCTCAATGCAATTTCTGATGGAAAGGCCGAATTGAAGCTTGATGTATCAACTAAGATTCAGTATAATACTTGGGGTGTCAAGAATAAGCATCACGGAGTCAAGTTGCAAGCTACTGTTCCAGTTGGTTCAGACGGAAGGATACTAGGTAAGAAGAAGAAGATTAAACTACACCACCAATCCAAGAAATGGAAAATAAGGGCTACTAGATTTCTTTGAGTTACTCTACATATTTTATCTTGCTCGTTATCGTGTTTGTTTCAATGGAAGGGTTAAAAAAGATCATGACAAGCCAAAAACAGAATCACGCATTCTGCTGCTTTTCATATTGGCTGTGAAATGGAAGCGTAGGTATTGTATTTTTCAGATTAGAAGGGTGACTCATTCAATTGTGCATTATTGTTCTTGAATATTGAGTTATATTGATTCCAAAGTGTATTAATTCTAAAGAAGTCTCAAATGTGGCATTTTTTTTTTTTTTTCGTTTTAACCATTCGGCCTGTGAAGACTGCTGGTACACTAATCCGATCGCACTGGGTAGACCCACCACTAAATGACTAAATGAAAATAATCCTGTTAAATTTTTTATCATTATACTCCTATTACCTTAGCTGTGATAGATTTGAACTTGGAGTTAGAGATCCTGATAATAATAATACCGCATTGAGCACTTTATTTTATAGTCTTTCTTTGTTGATTAAACGAGAAAAAGTGACTTTTGGACGGAAAACAAAGAATTAGTGATTAGTCTTTCCGTTTCTGCTTTTGAAGACAAGATTAATTGAACCTTTTTCTGAATCAATATATTTCCAGAACGCGACGGGACAGTATTCCACATTTTACACTGTGTTTCCACGTACAGCAACAATAGTTAATTACTCTCAAGTCCAAAGCCCTCACCTTTTGTTTAGATAATACTAAGCCATAGTGGAGAAATAAAGAAAAAGAGGATCCAACAAACATCAAAGGTGGGAGAATGCTTTACAATTATAATTTTTTATTAAAAAATATTGTCGTTGATATCAACATAGATATCTGGTTCATCTTCTAATGATAAAAACAAAAAAACGTGGATATATATTATTATTTCATGTCACGACCAGAGTGTAAAAGACAGCGGTTTGAACCACCTGGGCTACGGCCTAGGGAGGAAGGGGTCAAGGGGTGGCCATGTTCGCTCTAACTTCCCTACACTACACCTTTTCCAAGTCAAAATTATTACCTAATCGTTAATTCTTTGCTTTATAGCCAAAAATACTTCACTGCAAAATTTTCAGTACATTTTCATGTTTCATGATCATGTGGAGACTCACTGTACTTCTCTGCATGCTTAGCTTGCTCAGCAACAGAATAATTGAAGCAACGAAAAATCCAGTTAACGTCACCTGCTTTGGAACTTCTACTTTCACACCAAACAGCACCTACAAAGCCAGTCTTGATCTTGTCTTTTCTTCTCTACTCTCTAATATCACAAGCAAAAACTATTTTTACAAATATAGCGCTGGCCACAGTTCCAACGATGTTGTTTATGGCAGCTTTTTGTGCAGAGGAGACCTCACGACCGGAAAGTGCAAAGCTTGTGTAGATAATGCTACTCAAGATATGACTCGTATTTGCTCAAGTCATAAAGAATCCATAATTTGGTATGACCAGTGTATGGTGCGATATTCCAACAAGAATTTCTTCAACAGAATGGAGCTGGAGCCTCATGTTATTGGGACAAATGCGGAGAACACCCAAGAACCAAATTTTATAGTAAAATTGCAAGATATTATGAATCATCTTGTGTCTGCGATGGTAAGGCACTATCAGTCATCGGCTAAGAAGTTTGCGACGAAGATGGTGAAATATAAACCTTTTCCAATCTACAGCTTAGCAGATTGCACACCAGATATCTCTGCGGTTGATTGTTCCATCTGTTTGAAAAAAGCTATTTCATATCTTCCGAATTGCTGCAGTGAGAAAATTGGCGGCAGGATCTTACTTCCCAGTTGTTCAATTAGATACGAGAATTACCCTTTCTACAGAAGCCAAGAAGGTATGGGCAATATATATTATTTCCTTTTTTATTAATTATATAGCTCCTTGCCTCCTTGGTATATTTTATTCAATTTCCTTAATTTTGGGTGGAAGCAGGTGGCCATGGTCATCATGCTGTTTGGTTGAGAGTAACGGCTGCTGTTGTTTGTTCAGTATTTAACATGGTGGTTTTCTCTATAGTCTTCTGTTTCTTTCGAAGGAAAAGACTGAAGAAACGTAGCAGTAGAATAGATGAATTACTTGGTAATTTATTAAATTGGAAGCAAATATTCAAAATCCTTGTAATTTATCATTTATTTGCAAAACTTAAAGAGGGTTAATATAATGTTTTGAACTGTGTAGATCGAAGTAAATTTTCAAATATAGAATCCTTGCAGTTTAGTTTGAGTACAGTTAAAGCTGCAACAAATAACTTCTCTCCTGATAACAAGCTAGGTGAAGGGGGATTTGGTGCTGTATATAAGGTAGCCTGCAGAATTTTTTTAATTTAAACATGCTAGCCGCAAAATTTCTAATGATACCATATTGAAATGTGCTTTTAGGGTACGCTTCCAAATGGACAGGAAATAGCAGCTAAGAGGCTATCCAAATGCTCTGGCCAAGGTGCAGAAGAATTCAAAAACGAAATTGAATCAGTAACCAAGCTTCAACATAGAAATCTGGTAAGACTGTTAGGACTCTGCTTTGAAGGAGAAGAAAAGATACTTGTCTATGAGTTTGTGCCTAACAGAAGCCTTGACTACATTTTGTTTGGTTAGCCCTTGCTCTTTATTTGATTGATCATTTTATATTTTACCCATACAACTTTATACTCAGACATGAAAATTTTGTATAGATGCTGGAAAGAAAGATCAATTGGATTGGTCAAGACGATACAAGATTATTGTAGGAATTGCTCGAGGCCTTCTATACTTGCACGAAGATTCTCGTCTTAGAATAATACATCGCGATCTCAAAGCCAGTAATGTGTTGTTGGATGGTGATATGAATCCAAGAATTTCAGATTTTGGAACTGCAAGAATTTTTGGTGTAGATCAAATTGAAGGAAGTACAAAAAGAATTGTAGGAACATAGTAAGTTACAACATCCTATTCTTCTTTGTTCAAATTTGACTAGAATTACTGTTTTCTAATTTGGATTGTCATATTGCAGTGGATATATGTCTCCAGAATATGTAACATTCGGAAACTTCTCAGTCAAGTCCGATGTTTTCAGTTTCGGTGTCCTGGTTTTAGAGATCATAAGCAGCAAAAGAAACAGCAGCTCTAAAATAGAATGTGGTCGAGGTCTTCTGGACACGGTAAGTAAAGACAAACTAAAACTGCATTTCTTTCCTAAAACATGTTCTCAATCAAAACTTTGTAGGCATGGAGACAGTGGAGTCAAGGAACACCTGTAGAATTAATGGATCCAGCTCTAAAAGAATCATGTTCTGTAAATGAAGTGATTAGGGGTGTTCATATTGGGCTGTTATGTGTTCAAGAGGATATGGAAGATCGACCTACTATGGCAAGAGTTGTTGCTATGCTTACTAGTGATACTACGAGTCTACCAATGCCTCAGCAACCTGCATTCACCAATTCTAGCGGGATACAATCTCATGCTTCATGTTCTACAAGCTCAAATCAATTGTAATCTGCTAGCTACTAATTAAATCAGAATACTATTTGTTTGACTGAATTGTATCGTATACATAGAGATTACACGTGGCTGTAACACTATTGATATCATTCTGTATAAAATGTGAAGGTTGTAGGATAATTTGAGACTATAGAATCAAATTGCTGTGATGTAATACTTGACATTAGAGTCTCGCAAACGTTCTTATAAACTCTTGAATCACAAGCAACCGACCAAAAAAAGAAAAAAAAAAGTAGTTATAATTTATTAATTTTTATTAATAATAAAGTTTTATTAATGTTAACAATTATCCTTGTATAACGTAAACAATTTTAAAAATCAAGGAAAATGTGCTTTAATTTGAAAAAAATAGTCCAATTTTTTTCCTTTAATTTTTTTTTTTTTTTTGGGGTCTTTTAAACCAAATTTTAGGGATCTTGTTTTTACTTGATGGACGCTGATTAATTAAAAAGATGCTCATTAGAAGGTGGCAAAGAAATTGCAGTTACGACTGAAGTCTCCTCACTCTTGTATGTTGTCATCTTTTTTTCCTTTTTTTCTGATTTCAGGGAAATAAAATAACCATTAGTAGAGACTAATTATATTATTAAGTAATTGATAATATATTGCAGGCATGGAAGATTTGGCCGAAAGACTGAAGGTAAAGGAATGCGAACACATGAGAAGTCAAATGTGGCGGCGCCTGAGGTGCTGAAGCGCAGACATATTGCATTGTTGCGTGTGAAGAAACGTCACAGCTCAGAGACCCACTACGTCATCCATTGTCGTGAATCTTTGTGATGTTGGGAAGCAGTAGAACTACGCTTCCTCAACCTACACAAACTCTATTTTATTTCTGTTGCAGGATCAGCTCAATCTTTCAATCCTAAAGTCTGTTCTTACAAAATCGGGTAATTCTCTTTCAAATGTATCCCCTATTTGATTCTTTTTAACACTTCTAAAATAAAATTAATTAAAGTTTCTCCATGACACACTAAAATATGTTTAGAAAAGCAGAATCAAATCCAAAAAAATAAGCTCAGTCTTATGATTCTTATGCGGATGATGCCAATTTATGGACGAGAAAATTTATATTGCAAGCAACTTTAGCAGAAACTTACTCTTTATTGTCATCACAGATTACATGCCAAATGTGTTAAAACACTTTATCCTATAACCAACCCTATGGAGACGCCTTCTTTGAAATCCGGCAATGGTTAACAACTTGTCTCCGCCATTCATAAATTGGAACCTGCCAAGCAAACAAGGATTAAATTTTATAGATCAATTGGGCATCTGTTATACCAAGTATGAATTAAGACCAAGAAATTTGGCTGACACTTTTTTTCTCTGATCTCTGCACATTAGTATCGAATTAAGAAAGATCACAAGAATGAATCTTACAGCAGGAAAGCCACCATAATCGCCTGGCTCTTTTATATCCTTGGTGACACAACTATTAGCTGCCAGCCGGACCTACAATTTACCAAATCAAATAGCTAAGGACCTATACAGCTATACCATACTTTATGTTGCTCTTGCTAGTTCAGAGAAGGTGCGTGATTCAACTTCATCATAATGCTGCCTACTCTTAGTTAAGTAAAGAAACACATTTGCAGACAAAGAAATTGTGTATACCAAAATATTGCCACTTCATATGAAAAGCAGAAAAGCATCGAGACAATTGCCTTAGTTGGACACAGTGAGTTGAAAAATATTCTGATGCATGATTCAACTTTGAAATATTGGAAGGAGGACACAAGATATAAATGAAATAAAAATAAATAAATAAGGTTTCTTAGCAACTTGACGAAAAACTGTTTGGTATGGTTTTTGTCTTTCAATGGTCAAAGAAAAATGTATTATCAAAATATACTTATATTTTTGTTATTTAACAGCTTAAACCAGAAAAACAAGTCGTTACATGGGAAAACCACAAAAATTAGTTTTTGCTTGTTTTTTCCATTTTTCTTAATTACAACCTTTTTCCTATAGAAAAAAAGAAAACAAAAATTGATAGTAAACACGTAATTGGTTGATTGTTGCTTGTTCAATTCCAAGCAGATAACCAATTAAATACCTTTGAAGCGATAGATACATGATCACGAACTGCTACTCTTCCCCCGAAAGTAACATAATCTCCTATCCTAAACAAGAAAAAACAAGAAAAAAGAATAATATAAATTAGCATTACCTGTAAAAGCTTCACCAATCTACAAACATAACTTTAAGCACATAATTGTTATATCTAAAAGGATCCCAAAAGAAATAGCAAGAAAAAAATATGATTTAGCAGTGACATACGTCACTGAACCTGCTATTCCAACTTGTCCACAGAGTAGGCAACTCTTTCCAATGACACAATTATGACCAATCTGCATGGCCAAGCAGAGGCAATCATACATCATAAAATAAGTTTACCACTCAACAAACAATGCAAAGGAAAGAAAACTCACTTGGACTAAATTGTCTATCTTTGTATAATCACCAATAACTGTATCTCTCCAACTGCATAACCAAAAAGATCACATACTTAGTGCCTGAAATTTGACTGCCTCAAAGTGCCACTGCCAACTAATTCACTCTTTAGCATGTACATATGACCAAAAACTAGCAGCAACACAAACCAAACACACCTCACCTGCCTCTATCAATGCATGTATTTGCCCCAATCTCTACATGATTTCCTATTTTAGCATTCAGCAGCTGCATAAAGGACATAAGAAGGTATCTTAGCCCAGATTTGAAACAACTATATAACTGAAGCATTATTGGTGGCTCTAAATGAGACAAGGAACGAGAAAAACATTGCCGTTCAAATTTTGATCGGAAGGAACTGATGCAGTAGAAACAATTTCAAGTTTCAACTTAGCAATTTCTTAAAAGTTAAAATCATAATTCTGCGCCTGGGAGTTCAACACAGAAACCCCCCAAAATGTGTATCTTTTACATGTGTGCATCACAAAGTATCATCCATCCTTCACTGTAAATGGTTCTTCAGATGTGCATGTGTGCACGCAAAAGAAGGAACTAAATGAATTCAATATGGCTCAAAAAGTAAAATATCACCAACTTGAGGCTTCTTCACCATGCTTCCCTGCTCATCGACAAAAAATCCAAATCCTGTATGGGAAAAGCACAGGAACTATTTAAGGAAAAAAAGGGTGCAACTATACATATTTTTTGAGAGGAGAAAAATAAGGCAATAATATTTCACAGATCCATAAAATTAAAGAGCATTATCAACTGAACACAACATGTCAGAATTTTGAACATTTGGTTGCTTAATTTGATTAGTTGATAGAAAAGAAAATTGAAGTTAAAGATAGTCCAGCCTTACCATCTTGACCAATGCAAACTCCATTGTGGATTACACATAAATCACCTATAATGCAATTGCTAAGTGAAACATTATACCTGCAAAAAACACTACCTATTTTCGTAAAACGAAAAATGGTAATGCAAATAAGTATTGCAATGATTTCAGAGACCTCTTTACACGTAAAGAAGATGGTATACCCTATACTTGTGGACTGACCGACAGTAACAGCATGTCCTATAACAGTCCCTGATCCAACATGAACATTCGCAGCTAGTACAGCTTTGGAATGAACTATTGCACCGACTTCGATCAGCGCTGTTTCGTCGATACAAGCTGATTTATGGAAAATTCCACCTCCATTACGCCATTCTGAAAATTCTCGATGATTTATTCCACCACCATCCGCTAATCTTAGAATCATGCACAGCAAGAGAGCTTAGAAATTTGATTGCAGCAAGCGAGCAAGCGTTAATGTATAATAATCTCAGACGCGTTTTGACAAACATGTAATCTGCAAGAAGTTACGACATAAGCAGATAAATAAGACTACAGTTACCGACTTACCAATTTGACTGACCGAAGGGGTTGAATAACGGTAACGGGTAGCGCCAGAAAGTACGCGAAAATCGCGAAGATGGGTAATGAAAGTGGAGTTGCTGATACAGTGTAATCTGTTGACAGACATAGCCATTCGACAACAGATCAGCAATTTAGCGGTAGCTGAACCTGTTTGCAGTTTCCACCATTTTGGATTCCAAAATTAAAGTACAATGATATTCTGGGCGCCGAGACAGGTAGACAAGGCTTGGCCCTGGAATGTACAACTAGAACTAGAAGGCCTAGGCCCGACGTAGGTTTGGATCTCTTTGCCCTTTACTTTAACACGTCTTCCAGTTTTTAGCAAAATTTTAAGATTTATTTATTTTTTTTTTTTTTTTTGTTTTTTTGAGAAAACTGAGGAGTTATTTTTATATATGGTACTAATATGTGAAAGAGTATTCTTTCTATATGAGTAACTTAAGGTGTGCATGTTTGAAATATTTACTTTCTGTTTTTCAATTTCATGCAATGGATATCTTTATTGAAATAAAAATAGAATAAAAAAAAAAAAAGCGAATATAAGTATTTAGATTTAAAAAAAAAAAAAATGAAACACGAGTTATACATTTCTGGGATAACGCATGTTAATAAATTATTAAAAAAAAAAAGTAAGGGAAACTTAAGAAAAATTTCTATGTACTTTAGTATGTCTCTTATAATTTAAAATTATATGTGTTATGCTAATAATTGACTTAGGTTCTGTTCGACATTAGTATCTGGAATAGCGTTTAATATTTTAATTAATTTAAAATATTATTTTAATTAATTATGGCTTTCATTAATATAACATTATAATTTTTTTATAAACAGCTAAGATTACGGAACATGGCTAATCATAGATGGAAGAAGGAATAAAATATTCTTATTTTTGGAGGTTTTTGGAGCAATAATTATATAGTTATGTAACTGAATAAAACAACAAAGGTTATTCATTATTAAAAAAGAAATATAAAAATCAACAAGGTGACTTCAATGCATACGCTGCATAGTAAGTCTTCGAGGCAATGTAGAATAAAGAAATCTAATAGGCATGCAGCTGTGGAAATTGGAATTTTCAATAACAATAGTTTTGACTTATAAGTTTATGGTACTGGTCTAGGCTGCGTGGAAGTAGACACTGCTTTTCAGTTACGTCCCCATCCAGTATCCATTGATTAATTATTCGTTTTTGGTTCTACGTCCAGTTGAATTTTTCAACTTTCCAATGGCTCCTTCGTCACGTCAGGTGAACCTTTTTTTCTTTCGACTTCTGCAGATGGAAAATTCGCTTGACTTACTTCGTTGACCTGAGGACTCTCCTGTGCTTAAGGCCTGAATTTGCATTTGTGCTCTCTGAACCTGACTCAATATCAAACAGAAAGCGCTCATGCTTACCACAAATTAATAATGGTATACAGATCTTGATTAAAATTTCCAGAATAAAGGGAAAAATTAGCAAATAGGTTTGGTCGAGCAAAAGAATTTGATCCGCTAAATGAACCCTCATAAATATTTCATAATCCTGCACTTCTTTATTGTCCTACCCATTACCATAGAAGCACTGACACAACCCAATTATCTCAATCATGTTTGCTCAAATACAACCACTTTCACCAGAAACAGCGCCTACAATGCCAGCCTTAATTCCCTCCTCTCTCTTCTTTCGTTGAATGCAAACCGCCAAAGTGGGTTCTACGACACCGCTTCTGGGGAGGAGCCGGATGCTGTCTTTGGCCTCTTTCTATGCGCCGGTGACATTAGCTCCAACATCTGCCAAAATTGTGTCAGATTTGCTACCAAGGACATCATCCAGCGTTGTCCGACTGAAAAGACGGCCATAGTATGGTACGATGAGTGCTTCCTGCGTTATTCGAGCCAGCCCATAATAAATATCAGGACACAGGAGCCTTCTATAATTATGCGGAATATACAAAACGTCACAGATGAAGAACTTTTTAACGAACTTCTTGTCACCACAATGAAAGAGACAGCAGATCAGGCAGCGAATGTTCCGTCAGGTGCTAAAAAGTTTGCTGTGAAAGAAGCAAATGTTACCGGATTTCAAAGCCTGTACACTCTAGCGCAGTGCACATCGGACCTGTCTGCTTCTGATTGTAATATTTGTTTTACGAATGCTGTCTCATCTCTTCCTCTTGGAAGGCGAGGAAGAGTTTTGACTCCAAGCTGTTATATTCGGTATGAGCTCTACCCGTTTTATAATGAAACCGGATTTCAACCTGAAGTTTCTCCATCTAAGACTGTGGTCATGGGATCGTCATTTTCCCTTGTCGTTTCATATCCTTCTCCTCCTCCTTCTCCATCTAAAGCTACGAATATGGCCGTGGGATCCATTGTCGTTTCACAACCTCGTCCTTCTCCTTCTCCGTCTCCATCTACGACTGTGGCCGTGGGATCGTCATCTTCCATTGTCGTTCCATCTCTTTCTGTTCCTCCTTCTCCATCTAAAGCTACGAATATGGGCGTGGTACCCATTGTCGTTTCACAAAGTCCTCCTCCTCCTTCTCCATCTCCATCTACGATTGTGGCCGTGGGATCGTCATCTTCCATTGTCGTTCCATCTCTTTCTCTTCCTCCTTCTCCATCTAAAGCTACGAATATGGACGTGGTACCCATTGTCGTTTCACAAAGTCCTCCTCCTCCTTCTCCATCTCCATCTACGATTGTGGCCGTGGGATCGTCATCTTCCATTGTCGCTCCATCTCCTTCTCCTCCTCCTTCTCCATCTCCATCTACGACTGTGGCCGTGGGATCGGCATCTTCCATTGTCGCTCCATCTCCTTCTCCTCCTCCTCCTCCATCTCCATCTCCAGCTCCAGCGAAGAGAGCTGAAGGTAAAGTTGAGAAATGAAGGGGAAGTGGAGCAATCAAGAATTCAATATTAATCATCATCCTTATCTTAATTTAGTTTCTGTATCTTAAATTAATTATTTCCATTACAAGCAAAATGTTTTCACTTCAGGAGGAAGAAAAGAAACCAAATCAACGCAGACTAAAGTCATTGCAAGTGTTTCTGCAGCTATTGTAGGGTTACTGATGATCGGTTCCTCCATTTACGTTATATGGAGAAAGAAGATTCTTAAAAGGAGTAATGTGAATTCTTGCTATATATTATGATTTTATATTTTCTTATATCACCTTCGTTTTAATACTAATAAAACTATATCCACTACAAAAAAAACGCTAAATTGCGACCGATTTTTGCGACCGACAAATATCGGTCGCAAATTTGCGACAGATTTACTACAGAAGAAAAAACCGTCGCAAATTTTAGCGCTAAAAATTCCCGCGATCTTGTTTCTCAGTTTGTGACCGAGTTGCGACGGATTTGCGACCGATTTTGCGACCTATTTTGCGGCTAAGGTTTATCGGTCGCAAAATTTAGCGGTTCAAAATTTGGAATGATTTTTGCGACCGATGTGCGACTTATTTGAGACCGATTTTTTGCGACCGATTTATTTGGTCGCAAATCGGTCGCAAATTGGACTGCATGTAAAACGACGTCGCAGGTTTAAAAATTGCGACCGATTTGCGACCGACTTGTCGGTCGCAATTATTAGGGCTTTAAACGCCAGACGCCCTCCTCCTTCTTTCTTCTTCTTTCTTTCTTCTCCTCTCCTCCTCTCCTCTCCTCTGTTCGCAGGCCGCTCCAGCCCCTCCTGACGCCACTCCAGCCCGCCTGACGCCGCTGCCGCCCCTCCTGACGCCGTTCCAGCCCCTCCGGTTGCTCCACCCGTCTTCTTGGACATTTTTCCAGGTATTTTGCGATTTTTTGATTTTTTTTTTCATTTTTTTTATTTTTTTTATTTGCGATTTATGTGTATTTGGGCATAATTATTTGTCTATAAATACTTTGTTTGAACCTAAATTTAGGGTGAGTAAACTTGCAAAAAAAAAAAATGATAAAACTGCACTGAACCGATGTAGTTTGATTTTTCAGTCTTTGGTTTCGATACATTTTCTTTTTAATTTGAAGAAAATTTTAGTTTTTCAATTTGGTTTGATTTAGAAAAAAAAAATGATTAATTAACTGAAGGCATACAACAACTATCCTTTTGTCCTTGAATTTGGTCCTTTCTTGATTTATTCCACCAGCAGGTCGATCGTTTCAGCTTGTTGAAATTAAGTGATTATTGAGGAGCCAAACTGAACTAAAATGATTATTGAAATTAAGTGAAAAATCTGGCACCTATAGATGCAATTTTCCTGGATTAGTGTACTCAAGCAATTAACTATCCTTTTAATTTGAACTTAGATTGTCAGATTTTGGTAAATATTAAGATGAAAAAAAGAGACTGGATATTCTGATAATTGAACCAAATTGAACCAAAAAATGCAATCGGTTTGGCCCAGTTTTTATTCCAAAACGGTTTAAATCAATTATAGAAAATATATACTTCAATTAATCTGCTAACAAATGGTTAAATGCTAATAATAATTGTCCAGCGAATCTAAAAATTGTAATTAGTGGGAACAATATATACATAAAAATAATAATTCATTAATAGTGTAAAAAATAAAATTTATTAGAGTAAATATAAATTAAAATAATTATATGCAAAATTAAACGTAAGAAATCATAAATTAAATTGTAAAAACAAGTAAGGGCAAGTCACTTTACTTTGTAAAAATATGTAAAAATCATTATCCCATTGTAAATTTACTCATACTCAATTATTATAATCATAACCCCGATTAAAATAATTAATATATTAGCAACTTTCAATAGAAAAAAAAAAACATATCAAAATACACCATACCTAATAGTAATAAGCTTAAAAATCTCACTTTTACCATGTGTCATAAGAAATCGAATATAATCTAATGTTATGAAATTCATTTAAATCTAACGAACTTAAAAAAATTTTGAATCGAAATAAAAATCGCATAAATAAATGTAATATATTAATTAATTAAAACTTTAAAATAAATCTAATACCCAAATACATATCTAATAAATGAATGTAATACTAAATGATACCATTGAAGAACACATATCCAAACACCTAATAATAATAGGGCTTAAAATCTAAAAATCTCATTTTTGACCTTTTTGGAACAAAATGAATTTTTACTTTTGATATTGCTAAAATTCAATTTGGATTATTGTTCCTATAATGCATTTCTATTCTTGTATAAACTAACATATATATATATATATATAGGATAACTAAATATTATAACTACATAGTAATAAATAAAAAAATGATAATATTAATTTATATGTAATTTTGATTTTCAAATAAGACATAAACATGATAGTTTGAATTTTTTTTAATAATAATTATGTTATGATACATGTAATTGAAATTACTCTTTTTTTATAATTATGAAATAATGTATTTTTTTTTATTATTGTTGTTATTATTCATAAAAATTTAATTTTTTTTTGATGAATGATGCGTTTGGTTTGGTTGGAGGCCTAGTAGTGGTCATTTTGCTTTTGAAGAATGTTGGTATGATATAGGAGTGTTTATTGAAGTGTTTTTATATTTGAGATTTTATTGAGTTGTGCCGAAATGCTGCCGAATTTTTTTCAAAAAAATTCAATATGTGGAATCGTACACTTACCTTTATTAGGGTAAAGGTAATAAATGAACTTAGTGAATAAATGAACTTAGTGATTTTACATTTATATATAGGTACCCTTATTATAGAAATAACCTTAGTTAGTTATAAGCTAAGCGTAAATTGAACATTACATTAGTGGCATGTTTTACTGTTGGTTTAGACTAATGCAATTACATATAATTTACCCTTCATAAACAAATTGTTAATTAGGTAAAAAAAAATGCGAAATAATCGAGATTGGATGTACTGGAGGTTCGAGGTCAATGGGATATTAAGACAAGAGTTCCTGCAAGGATTGGAGGCGTTTATACAGTTTGCAGTTGGTAATCCCAGTTTTATGGATGGTAATAAGTTGAGGTGTCCATGTAATCACAAGAAGTGTCGAAATCGAGCCTTCTTAGACATCGATACAGTGAAACTTCATTTGTGCAAAAATGGGTTTGTGGAAAATTATTACGAATGGATACATCATGGTGAAGCCCGAGTTGCCAGTGGGTCAGGCCACTTCATTCCGGTAAGTTTAGAAGTTCAGCCTTATCAGTTTCTGTACGGTAATCAATGCAATGATATGGTGTTCGATGCGAGTAGAGTAGAATATGATTGGGATAATATGGAGGAATCGCCAAATGTAGCAGCACAACAATTGTTTGACATGTTAAGTGCAGCTAACAGTGAACTGTGGCCTGGATGCAAGAATCATTCAGTTCTGTCTGTTGTTGCACGATTACTTCACATGAAAGCGGAGCACCATTTTTCAGAAAGGTGTTACGATGATTTTGTACAGTTAGCAAAGGAAATGTTGCCTGAAGGCCATTCAATGGTTGATAATTTTTATCGGACAAAAAAATTAGTTCGGGGATTGGGACTACCGGTAGAAAAGATTGATTGCTGTCGTAATAATTGTATGATATTCTGGGGTGTTGACTCGGAATATATATGTGTGTAATAATTTTTACATTGTTCTTGAATTGCGTGTGTGATATATATGTGTATATATGTCAATTTTCACAGGTGCGGAAAAATTTTGGTTTTATAATAATATTTAATTTTTTTTTTATTTTTTTTTAAATTTGCGACCGATTTGCGACCGATTTGATACCGAAACTTACAATTTTAAATTAACATTTTGCGACCGATTTGCGACCGATTAAAAATATTTGCGACCGTTTTTCCTGCGACCAAATTAGCGACTGAATTTCAAATTAAACCACGACCAAAAATTGCGACCGATTATTCCAGTTTTGCGACCGATATAATCGGTCGCAAAATAGTGACCGATGGTATAATCGGTCGCTATTATTTTTTGCGACCAGGTATTTTGCGACCGACATATTTCGGTCGCAGATCGGTCGCAAAGTACAATTTGCGACCGATGTTAGCCATTTTGCGACCGATTTATCGGTCGCAAAATGACGTTTTTTTTGTAGTGATCTAGTAGTGAAAGAAACAAGCCAAAAGGTTCAATTATTTGACTTGGGAAGAGGAACAATAGGAGATGGCCAGTCAATCACAGATATTCAAGGAGAGATGCAATTGAACTCCCAGGATTGTCCTTTAATCCCATTTGATACAGTTAGTCAAGCCACGATGCACTTTTCTGATGAAACTAAACTTGGAGAAGGCGGGTTTGGCCCAGTATACAAGGTAATGCTTTCGATAAATAGCTGACAGAAGAGAAATGATAATTTCCATGTTAATTGTACTTTGAAAGATGCTTATATATGCAGGGTACATTAGTAAATGGCAAAGAAGTTGCAGTTAAGAGGCTCTCAAGAACTTCTGCTCAAGGACTACAAGAATTCATGAATGAAGTAACTTTAATTGCCAAACTTCAACATAGAAACCTTGTCAGACTTCTATGTTGTTGCCTAGAAAATAATGAGAAGTTACTTGTCTACGAGTACATGCCAAACAAAAGTCTCGATGTCTTTCTTTTTGGTCATATTCTTAAACTCCAAAAATAGCACCTGTTATCACACTAGAAATGAAAGGCACAAAATGTAAAAACTGATTTGAAACTTTTACGGGTGCTTCACAGATTCAAAGATGGGTAAGCATCTTGATTGGAGAAAACGCCTTAGCATCATCAATGGGGTTGCTCGGGGTCTCTTGTATCTGCATGAAGATTCTCGACTTAGAATTATTCACAGGGATTTAAAAGCTAGTAATGTTCTGCTCGATTATGAAATGAACCCCAAGATATCAGACTTTGGAATGGCAAGGATTTGTGGAGGAAATGAAAAGAATTCCACAAATCGAATTGTTGGAACATAGTAAGTACGAAGATCAATTCCCATAAACACACTTTCAGTATATAAATATTCTAAATGATGCATAAAATCGTATCAAATTTTAGCATCTAGCTAACCTTATTTGGTCTTCCCATGAATTCAATTAGTGGATACATGTCTCCAGAGTATGCTATGGAAGGACTATTTTCTGTAAAATCAGATGTTTTCAGTTTTGGAGTTCTGCTCTTGGAAATGATTAGCGGCAAAAGGAACGGGGGGTTTTATCTTTCAGAACAGGGAGAAAGCCTCCTCACTTTTGTAAGTTTCGTTGTCCAATATTTGTCATGAAGTGAAGAATACTAGCAATTGGCTAATATTAATTTTTTTTTCCCACAACATTTCAGGCATGGAAGCTGTGGTCTAAAGGCCAAGGGTTGGAATTGATGGATACATCACTTCTGGAGTCTAGTGTGGCTGCTGAGGTCCTGAAGTGTATCCACATTGGATTATTGTGTGTGCAAGACGACCCAACGCAGAGACCGACTATGTCATCTGTGGTCGTTATGTTGGCAAGTGATACCATAACGCTTCCTCAACCAAGAGAACCTGCATTTTCTGTTCAACAATTTTTAGCAAGATCAGCTCCATTCTCAAGTCCCAAAACTTGTTCTGTTAATGAGGTAACTATTTCAAATGTATCACCACGTTGATTGCCATGTTACTCTTTTCATAAAACTCATACACATTCAAGGCTTGATTCATTCCGGTAAATCTTTTACATAGAAACTCGCCGCAAATGTTCAAAATTGAACCTTTGCATTATATTTTCACGGAAACTGTCCATAATGTACATCTTTTACAAATGTACTTCACGGAGACTGAATCAATCTTTCACTCCAAGTGGCTCTGCGTGAAAGACAGAAACGACGTAATGAACTTGATATGGTTAAAGAACAAAATAACCTCTGACGCATTTTAACGAACATATATTCTGCGATATTCTACGTGAGAGCGAGTACATACTGAAAATAAATGTTACAGGCTCATCGATTTGAAGAAATTGGGCAACGGTAATGGATAGTGCCCAAAAAGTAATAGTAAATCGCAAACATGATTGACAAATGGTTTATCTGAACTGAAATATGCGATGAACCGGGGTTGCTAATCTGTGGTAATCTCGAATGGGCCTTTGATGGGCCGACGTGTCTTTCCCGGGATTTGAATTGACAAAATCTGTTAAAATATCCGCTGGATAAAGAAAGCAAGCAGTGGCTATTACCACCGTTTCAATTCTCCATTTCTGAAGTAAAATAATATTTTAGGCGCCCAGACACTAGACAGGCTGCAAAGGCTTAGCCCTTTTGGCTTTGTTTGGAAAGGGGTTCAAAAAAAAAAAAAAAATCATTTCATATTAAAAAATGGAATTTTTTACATTTATTCATCATTTTTTAATTTGAAAATATTCTAATTTTATAAAATTCCAAAGAAAAACAGTGTATATATTTTTTATTTGATATTTTCTACAATTTTTTCAAACAATAAAATCGTTTTCCTTAATATTTTCTTTCCTTAAAAAAAAGTCCTGAAAGAGTTAGCAACTTAGCATGCGAGGCCTAGGCTCGACATAGTTTTGGATATGTTCTCATTTAACAAGTCTTCTAGTTTTGCCCATCCAATTGTTCACAAATCACAACAGCATGAATTCCATGAAACTTTTTCCTTCGAGTGGCGTAACCCTGTCGTATAAAGCAGAAGGGAAACTTTTCCCTTGACAAGTGGACAACAAAGAAATATTCTCCTATTGGGGACATTTTTGCTTTTATTAAATATCTTGTCCAGTCATGTCTGTGGAGAGGGATATAGGCGTGGCCTAAAATGAAATGACAACATCAAAGAAACGATATGTCGTCTAGGGCTGAACTAAATGGTATGCCTTTTCCAATTCTAGGGCAGTCTCGCAACCTACATGTCAGCTCTGGCTGCTGAAAATAAAAACCCAAGCATGAAAAGTCTCATTATTATTGAATTGGTCCAGTGTTTAAACTTAGGAGTTGGAGTATTAATATTTTTTTTTTCAAGAATTGGTGATGGGGATTTGAATCTCTTACTAGGTGTGCCATTGATTAATAATTATAATTATTAATCCTAGTCAATAAGTAATATTAGGTGAATATCAGTGGCATTTTTGTCATAAAACTTACTAACCGCAGGACCTTCCCGGAAATGACTGCAAACGGGTAGGTTGTGCTATTAATCTATTTCGCAAACAGTAGAACTTCTTAGAAAATACACCCAATTAAAAATTCCTATCAAAATTCAGTTAAGTACTACTTGAGTTGCCCAATGTTGTTGACCATCACAAGTTTTTCTTCTTTGTCATTTTTGAATGGCCAATTGGCTAAATGCAGATCTTTATTACCGAAATGCAAAAGCAAAATTGTAGAATGAAGATGTGTTAGACAGACTTACAGATTGGAAGTTTTTTTAAAGCAGAGTTATCACATATTGATGGCAATAATTTCAAATTCTTCCAAGATATTGCTTATTAACTTAACAAATAGAGACCTGTGACTGGATTGATGCTTTGCATATTCACTCGAGTCTCAAGTCAAGATCATGAACAGAGAAATGAAAATCTCCTAGTGTAATTATAAATTGGAGAAAGCTCAAGACTGAGAAATTAAGGCAAGAAATGGGTCAGAGCCACAAGGTTGCAGAAACCTTTCAATTGGTTTTGCTGTATTTTGGGTTTGCTAATTTTCTTGTTTTTACTAATGCTGATCCACCTTACCCTCTTTGCTCAAACATCACTAACCGGGCATCTAACGCTCTATTTCAGAATAATCTCAATGAACTCATGCTTTCTCTTCCTTCAAATGCTTCCGTTTCAAAACTGTATAGCTCCTCCATTGGAAATGAGTCAGATCAAGTCTATAGTCAATACATGTGCCTTAACTATGTATCAGATGAGACTTGCAGCAAATGCATAAGCGCAGCAACAGAAGATATCGCTCAGCTCTGTACAAACGATACAGAAGCAATTGTATGGGAGGAAGAATGCCAATTACGCTATTCGAATCAAAGCTTCTTAGGCCATTTAGATGTATCAGGAAATCTTGCATTAGATAACAAGAAGAACGTTTCAAATCCAGAGCAGTTCAGATCAGTTGTAAATGAAACACTGAGAAATCTGATAAAGAAGGCAGCTTTTAATAGTTCGGTTAACATGTATGCTACTGGAAAAGCCTCCTTCATGGATATAGAGACACTCTATGCTTTAGTGCAGTGCACTACAGACTTATCTTCAAATGACTGCAATACTTGTCTTCTTGTTGCTTTAGAAAATGTTTCTAGTTGCTTCTATTTTTCTCGTGGGGCACGGGTTCTTAGCCGCAGTTGCTACTTAAGATATGAGTTATATGCCTTCTATGAAGGCAAACCTGAACCTCTTGCTTCTGCAGAAAGTCAGGGGACTGGAAAGAGTAAGTATTTCTATACGTATAATTTTTTTGCTTATGCTTTGATAAATTAGTTTTAATGTGCTAAATAAAGATTTCATTTTTCTCTCTATGCAGGCAACCATGAGAAAATCCTGATGATTGTGATCTTTGCTTCTGTATCAGCAATTGTGGTTATAGCAGTATTCAGTTTCTTTATTTACATGGTTTCTATGAAAAATGGAATTCAAAAATGTAATGATGCGTCTCCAAAACCTGTTAACACTTTCTTTCTGGTTTCCTTTCTTATTTCGATTAATTAGGAATGTTTTCTTACATGGAAAATTGACATGTTAGGTAGAGAAGTTGGATTGCATAATATTGGTGATTCAAACGGAACAGTTTTCCAGCTTCAGGACAAAAATTTTCCAGGCAGTAATAGCCTCAGTGCTAGTGAATCTGGGTTTATGAATTTGGCATACATACATGCAGCTACTAATAATTTCTCTGAATCGAATAAGCTTGGAGAAGGTGGTTTTGGTCCTGTTTACAAGGTAAAGGAATGTCTGTTAATTTTTTCGGTACTGTACACCAATAAAAAGAAGGATCTTGTTTTTATAACTTTTGAAGGGCATATTAAGTGATGGAAGTGAAGTAGCAGTGAAGAGGCTTTCAAGTTTCTCTGAGCAGGGAATAGATGAGTTCACAAATGAAGTTCTGCTAATAATGAAACTTCAACATAAAAATCTTGTTAAGCTTCTTGGTTTTTGTGTTGATGGGGAAGAAAAGCTACTAGTCTATGAATTCATGCCTAACAGTAGCCTAGATCTTATTCTTTTTGGTTAGTCCTCTTCATTCGAAACGTTCTATTGATTTTTGAGATGTGATATTCAGTATGAAGCTATAATTAATTACTTTCCTGCTTCTGAATTTTTGGTAGATCCAAAGAAACATGCTCAACTTGATTGGGGAAAAAGAGTTTCTATTATAAATGGGATTGCAAGGGGAATTCTTTATCTTCATGAGGATTCTCGGCTTCGAATTATTCATCGAGACCTAAAAGCTAGCAATATTTTATTGGATCATGATATGAACCCAAAAATTTCAGATTTTGGAATGGCAAGGATCTTTGCAAGCAGTGAAGGGGAAGCCAATACTGCTAGAATTGTTGGAACATAGTAAGTACTCTTTCAACTTTTCAGGTTATAAAATTTGCAGTGTTTTGCAGTGCAAACGTGCTTCAAGATCTAAAATTTTTAATGATAATGGTCCCACCAGGCTAGTTGTTGGAAGCACATGGGACTGTTTTTCATTTCTGCTTGAAACTTTTAATTTTAAAATGCTCCTAAAACATTTCTTTTGTTCTTTTAATGGAATAGTGGATACATGGCACCGGAGTATGCTATGGAGGGACTATACTCCACCAAGTCTGATGTTTTCAGTTTTGGAGTTCTATTGCTTGAGATTATAACTGGCAGAAAGAACACTGGATTCCCCAAATCCAAAACTGCTCCTAGCCTCACAGCATATGTAAGCTTATTAAAAGTTATTAAAATAACTAGCTTTAAAAGATTGACATGGTTATTTATAATATTGCTTAAAACCAAAAATGGTGAAACAGGCATGGCATTTATGGAATAGAGGGAATGAGCTGGAATTGATGGATCCATCGCTGGCTGATGCATGTTCTGTTGAAGATTTTTCGCGATACATGAATATTGGATTACTGTGTGTTCAAGAAGATGCTTGTGCCAGGCCTACAATGTCAAATGTCGTTTTGATGCTGAAAAGTGAAACTGTAACTCTTCAGCAACCTGAAAGGCCGGCCTTTTCTGTTGGGAGATTCACAGATTACCATCCTAACGATTGTTCTTCTGGTTTAACTGTTTCTCTTACGCCTCGGTAATGAAGCTGATGTACAACGCACTTGTTTTCGATTGTAGTTTCTTCATGGTTTTGTAAACCTGGAAGCTTCCTCATAATTTGCCATCAGTATTTGTAAAGAACAAGCATATTTGATTATTTTAAAAATTTGTCCAATTAAAGTTCCTGATAGCATTTTTTTTTTAGTGGGAAGGCCATCCCAATTATATCGCGCACAAAAGTATTCTGATCCATTGAGCTTCCATATATCCTAAAAGCATATTTTTTAAAAATTGTGAACAATATTTCTGATATTCTGAAGGGAAAATGAAAAATCCTAAACGGCTGCCCAATCTTGGTTGAAGGGGATGCATCCTTTAGGTTTTGGATTCACTTGTGGAAAAAAGGAACAACAACTAATAAGTAATATGAATCTTAAGATTAACAATATCCATGTGCCTTCTAAAATATAATAGTAGTGACGACCATGTGATAAATAGCTAAATGGTTAGGTACAAAACTATGTACTAAAATATTATTTTTCTGAAGGAGCTATTCCATTGGATGGGATTTTCCACTTTGACTGGATTCCGGTAATTTTGAGATTTCATAGAAGAAAGTCTTCAAATTAAGCCTCGCTGTTACCGCTTTCAGCAGTTGGAAAAAAAAAAAAAAAAAAAAAAGAAAGAAAGAAATTTACCTTATGAGACATGGACATCGTAACTACTGTAATAATAATATTTGGTACTGCAACTTTTCAGAAAGCATTCAGATAATCATCTCGATAAGACTTCTAATATATATTTTTAAATATTTCTTACATGTGCACATGAAACAGTTTATGTCCAAATCTAGTCAGCATGCTAAAGTAGCCAAAACATACAGTCTTTATTATATTTATAATCAACATGAGTCGCACGAAATAACATATATTTCAATTAATTTTACGTCAAACCATAATCAAACTCTATGGTTTGGTTAATTAATTAATTACTTTCCCACGTCAAGTACGTTATCTACTTTTCCTTCATGTCCCATCTAGGGAATAATATAAATCTGGTGCCACTACATGAAATTTCTTAAGTGATTTACTCGATAATAAATAATTAAATTTAAAATATTTTAATTGAAAATTGAAAAACAGAAATTACAGAGTTTATCATATTTGCCCTAAACCCGATTATGGTTTTACCTGTTGACCAAAACAATAAATAAAAATTTTTTAAAATTATTTTTATTTTATTTATTTTTTCTTTAACACATGCTCAGAAATACCTCATCGTTGACAGAAGAATACCAAGGGAAAAACAAATACCTAAGCCAATTTTTTTCTGTCAGCATAGATGTTGAATGTCAATAACTAAAGTTGATTGACAAGGAGAGAATACTTTTCAAAGCATTCTTGATCCTGACTGCATTAAATGTAAATGGTCCTGTGCTTGCAGCCTCTGAATGGAAGTTTCCTCATAACAAATGTAGTAATTTTAATTGGGAAATCCAGTGGCGAGATCTTGACATAGACAAATGAGATATTCTACTGAAAAATTTGACTTTACATTGATACAAATTTCTTTCACATCCTAAGTTGCTCAAACTAGTGATTCGATTACCTCTGGATTTAAGAAAATGGACAAATATGAACTTCCAGTAGAGCTGTTCTTGATTATACCACTTATAGTGCTTCCTAAACCTATTGGTGCAGATCCCCTCTACACAGATTGCTCAGCTGCCAATAATTATACCCTCAACAGTACATTTGAAAACAACCTTAAACTTCTCTTTCAGACCTTAACTTCAAAAACTCCATTAACAGGTTTCTATAATAATTCTATTGGAGGTGGTCCTGACAGAGTCCACGGGCAAGCACTGTGTAGAGGAGATCTCAATGCAAAAGCTTGTCAAGATTGTGTCAAAAGCGCAAGGCAAGTACTAGAGATATGCAAGAGTAAAGATGCAATGATATGGTATGAATCATGTCAAGTCCGTTACTCTTACAGAATGTTTTTCTCGACGCAAGTTTATACGGGAAAGTATGTGGATTGGGAAGCACAGAGGCAAAATGTATCAAAACCAGTTCATTTCAATGAGGTTTTGATGTATTTGTTGAATAATATCTCAAATGAAGCTGCATTTAATCCTGTAAAGAAGATGTTTTCAACTGGGGAAGTGAAATTTTCGAAGAAGGTAACTATATATGGGCTTGTTCAGTGCACTAGGGACATCAATGGGGGTGACTGTCTTAATTGTTTAAATGAAGCTTTTGGAGATCTTCGCGGATGCTGTTATTCAACTGAAGGTGGAATTATTGTTAGCAGGAATTGTAATGTGAGATATGAGATTTACAGCTTTTATAATGCTTCAAGAAACTTGCTAACATACCCCACTTCAAAAGGTAAGCAAGCAGAAAGATTTATTGATGGTTTTCTGGAAAACTGAATCTTCTACTGTTGAAATACAGATTGTTTTTAGATGTCTTTGAGTAATTAAGAAAGTAGTACTATTTTCTGCATCAAACCTTTCGATAACACGTTAGTACCAAAATTACCCATAAATTCAGTCCCCCGTTTCCCCTGTTTTTTTTTTTTTTTTTTTTTTTTTTTTTTTTTCATTGGAAAATATAAAACGGCAGTCTACTTTTCTCTTTCCACAGTTAGATACTCTGCAGTTCACTGTTTCACATGGTGATCTAGTTACAGGAAACTTACTTTTCAATAACCTGTACTTTTAAGGGTAAACCAGAACTAAACGTTGTTTTCTGTTTTGTAAAACAGGGGATAGATGGGAGGTTTGGATGATTGCACTAAATGTCTGTATACCGATAGTGATACTTGCTGTTCTCATTGGGTCTTGCATTCTCTATAAATGTCGAGAAAGAGGACAAACTGAAGGTAAAACCAATTCTTGGCCTGTCTGAGCACGCTAAATTCACATTAGAACTACGAAGAACTAGAACTCAGTTTTTCTTTTTCTCCTTTTCTTCTTAAGATGGGGAAAAAGGCCAGATTGCATTACTACAGGAATTGGTAACCCCTAAGGGGATATCCATGACAGAAGCATGTGATTTGATGAGTTCCGAGGAACTACCTATCTTCGATCTGGCTATTATAGAAGCAGCTACAGATAACTTTTCTGGTTCAAATAAGCTTGGGCAAGGTGGGTTCGGTACTGTATACAAGGTAAAACCGATCTTGTCTGTTTTTCATGGCTTCTATATTATTTTCAACTTTCATGCATAGAAAGTGTATCTTGGCCGCAAATTTTTCAGGGTGTGTTACCAGATGGGAAGGAAATAGCTGTTAAAAGACTTTCAAAGAAGTCATGGCAGGGCCTAGAAGAGTTCAAGAATGAAATCATACTAATTGCAAAACTTCAACACAGAAACCTTGTGAGGCTTTTAGGATGTGGCTTGGGGGGAGAGGAAAAACTACTCGTTTATGAATTCATGCCTAACAAAAGTCTTGATGTGTTTATCTTTGGTCTGTTCCTTAATTATCCCATTTTCCAACAAAGTTATAAGCTTTATGTACATTTATATCAAATCAAACTGTATGCTTAAAATTTTTCTTCTGATACCAATTTCAGATTCTGAAAGACGGGCACAACTTGATTGGAAGACATGCTACAACATAATTGGTGGAATTGCCAAAGGACTTCTTTATCTCCATGAAGATTCCAGGCTTAAAATTATTCACAGAGACTTAAAGCCTAACAATGTATTACTAGACCAGGAAATGGTTGCCAAGATTTCAGATTTTGGAATGGCAAGGATTTTTGGTGAAAACCAGAACACAGCCAACACGAGAAGAGTTGCGGGAACATTGTGAGTGCACATTATTTCTTATTTACTTTCTTTTTTCTTGATTATTAAAAAATTTCTTGATTATATGCAAAACAGTGGATATATGGCTCCGGAATATGCAATGGAAGGACTATTCTCTGTAAAATCTGATGTTTTCAGCTTTGGTGTTATAATGCTAGAGTTTTTAAGTGGGAAGAAAAATAGTGGCTTTTACATTACAGAACTTGCCCCAACACTTCTAGCATATGTAAGTGCAACTTTCCCTCCATAAAAAATTTCCATTCAAATAACTTGGCTACTGCATATGTTAATTCATTTAAAACTTGCAGGCATGGAGATTGTGGAATGAAGGAAAAGAAGCAGAGTTTATAGATCCTTTACTGATAGAAAGAAGTCCAAGAGAAGAACTTATAAGGTGCATGCATATTGGACTTTTATGTGTACAACAAGATCCAGAAGACAGACCTACCATGTCATCTGTAGTTGTACTATTGGAAAGTGAACCAGTTGTTCTTCCTGAACCAAAAAAACCTGCATTTTCTGTTGGTAGAATGGTTCCACTTCCAATTTCTGTGCATTTAGCAACTGATCCTTCTGTGAATCAGATTACAGATTGTATCATCTCACCGCGGTGACTGTCAAGAGGAGATCAAACTGTTTGCTAGCGTAGCAGGATACCGACTTAATTATACGTTCTTGAATTTTTTTTTTTTTTTCTGTTTTTTGTTCAAAGTTAATTCAAATCAACGCTGTAGATCATCTACAGCAACTTAGATGTAAATATAAGACAGTGGAATGGACTGTAAGAATCAAACATTGTTCGTGTAGCCCACGCCTTTTATTATGTGGTTCTGTTCTGCCTTATTTGGTCCATGTGGACCAAGTTACTTGAGAGTAGGCCCATATGCTAGAATAGGTAGTCTTAATTTTCACTCATTTCCCCACCAATCAAGACTAAAATATTAGCTTCTCTGCGTGATGGAGTAAACTGTTGAAGAAGTGGAGGTGGCAGTGGACTGGAGAGGTACCAGTGGAGCATGCAGATGGAGGCGGAGAATGGAGTGGAGCGACAGCTGCATGCGACTGAGAATGAATATAAAAAGGTTTTAGGTTTCAGAAAATATACACGAAAGAGGGTGTTTGGTTTGGCATTAACCCAGTCAAACCTACTTACTATTTAGAAAATAGACAGAAAGGTGTCTAGCTTAATTTATGAGTTAAAAATCCCTTATTTATTATTATTGATTGCTAGCATCTCTGTACTCATAAAAATAATTATTTGATAAAATTATTTTTGTTCAAATTAATAATTTGTGATAATTTTATTTATAGTTATTTAAAAATAATAATTTTCTATTAAAATATTATTTTAAAATTTTCATAAATGTTTATTAGAAAGAAACATTTCCTTTAGTTTTTCAATTTAATTAAAATCAACAAATCAAATAAATAATATTTTCCAAGAAAATTTGTTGATGGAAATAGTTTTCTCCAAATTCTCCCAACTCTTCGTGTTTCTTTTCTTGCTTAGCGTTGGAACCATAATAATTACCTCTGAAGCAGCAGATCCTACTTATCTTTTCCATTCTTGCCCGAACACAACTACTTTCACAGCAAACACCACTAACCAATCCAATCTCAATCTCCTCCTCTCATCTCTTTCCTCCAATGCCACTCGCAAGAATGGATTCTACAACAGCACCGCAGGCCACAATCCAAATACCGTCTACGGCCTTTTTCTCTGCCGTGGCGACGTGAGCTCCCAAGTCTGCCAAGACTGTGTCACCTTTGCCGCTCAAGATATCGTCCAACGATGCCCTGTAGAAAAAGTAGCCGTCATTTGGTACGACGAATGCCTTTTACGTTATTCTAATCGCTCTATCTTCTCCGTTAACGATCAAGATCCAAGGATAGCCTTGTATAACACTCAGAACGCAACCCAGCATGACCTCTTAAATGAGCTTGTGGCGGAAACCATGAACGATGCAACTGCTAAAGCAGCGAGCGCTTTAACCGGAGCTAAAAAGCTTGCAATGGAGGTTGCTAATTTTTCAAGATTTCAGGCGCTTTATGGCCTCGTGCAATGCACGCCCGACCTATTTGAGGCTGATTGTAGTTTGTGTTTTGAGGTAGCTATCGCTTATCTTCCTAATTGTTGCGGTGGAAAGCAAGGAGCAAGGGTTCTAACTCCCAGCTGCAACGTTAGATATGAATTATACCCGTTTTATAGTTTAACCGCAGCGGCGGCCCCACCGTCTTCACCTCTGTTTGTTTCTCAGCCTCCAGTACCACAACCATCTGTAACAAGAAGTAAAGGTTAAGTTATCTAACAGTACGTAAACGAGTCACTAGAATTAATTATTAGCAATCTGAATTCTAAAGCTACTTTTAATTATAGAATAGGGTTTAGTGGACTAAGCTGTTTCTTAATGTTTTGTTAAAAAGATAAGCGGCCTTTTGAAGTAAATGTTTCTCAATGCGGTTTGTGGCCACTAGATCCCACTTTTGAGGTACACTTTGGAATTTAAAAATCAAATATCTTGAACAATTCTACAGGGACCTAATAGAATATAAGGTGTGCAATTTGGGTCTGTTTTGTAAATATGTTGAACGTGATTGAGGAAAATTGTAAGTGTGCATTGCATGCTTGTGTCTCTGCTCGCTCTTCTTGTAATCCGCTATCGATCCTTATTTCTCTTCTCTTTCTTGCATTTTCTTTCAATTTCTCCCCAAACAAACACATTACAGTTGCTATTAGACCTTCATTAGGCTCTGCATGTCCATAGAGCTAGCCTGACAGACAAATCATATCTGGTTAATTCATGCAGGTAAAAGACGTAGCTCATCATCAGTAATCATTGCCATTGTTGCTCCAGTTGGCGTGTCCATTTTGCTCTTTGTCCTGGGTTGCTGTTTCCTTAGTACAAGGGTAAGAAGGAAGCCCAAGTCTGCCACAAGAGAAGAAAATGGTAGGAAATAGTAGTTTTCAATTATTATTTTATCGCCACTTTGCAATAAGCAACAAATTAATAAATTTCATTTGCTACTTGCTCTGTGTAGATGAAAATGAAATCACAACAGTGGAGTCCTTGCAATTTGATTTGGCTACCATAAAAGTTGCCACAAAAATGTTCACCGAAGACAACAAATTAGGTGCTGGTGGATTTGGCGAAGTTTATAAGGTGAGAAATTAGGTCATTTTTAGAATGGAAAATCTTTGCTGTAAAGATTACTGATGAAGTTGAGTAAATTTTAAGGGTTCTCTTCCTGATGGGATAGAAATAGCAGTGAAGCGGCTGTCAAGAAGCTCTAGCCAAGGTGCAGGGGAGTTCAAGAATGAGGTTGTATTGTTAGCGATGCTTCAACACAGAAATCTAGTAAGGCTATTGGGATTTTGCTTCGAAGGAGAAGAAAAGATACTTATCTATGAGTTTGTGCCCAACAAGAGCCTTGACTCTTTTCTATACGGTATAGATCTAATTGGGCATTTGAAACTAATTAATTAATCCACGGTATTTTAACTTGAATATTTGATTTCATGAACTTATAGACCCAGAAAAACAAGGACAACTAGGTTGGTCTCAACGCTACAAAATAATAGAAGGAATTGCTCGAGGAATTGTTTATCTTCATGAGGACTCTCGATTTAGAATCATACATCGCGATCTCAAGGCCAGCAATATTTTGTTAGACAGAGTTATGAACCCAAAAGTTTCAGACTTTGGTATGGCAAGGATTTTTGGAGTTGACCAAACTCAAGCAAACACAAATAGAATTGTTGGGACATAGTAAGTTTGAATTTTTAAAATTTTCTGCAGACTTAATTACATATATTCTCACTAAATCATGGAGAATAGCAGCATTTTAATATTTTCTTTTAACTCTTTGGTATTCTAAATTGGTTTTGCAGTGGTTACATGTCTCTAGAATATGCTATGCACGGACAATTCTCTATGAAATCTGATGGGTACAGTTTCGGAGTGTTAATTCTTGAGATAGTTACTGGAAAGAAGAACAGTTCATTCAATCAAACAGATGAAGCAGGCGAGCTCTTGAGCTATGTGAGATCAAAAATATCCCATTTGTATTATTTTACTACTGAAATTAAAAAAAAAAAAAAAAAAAAAAAAAAAAAGAAAAAAAGAAAAGAGGCTTTGCAAAGAAAATTTGGCTTGCTGAAACAATATTCCTGATAAAACAATTGATTATTTTAGGTTTGGAGACAATGGAGAGATGGGAAGCCATTGGAAGTGTTGGATGCAAGTTTGAAAGGTTACTATTCAAGAAATGAAGTGATTAGATGCCCTCATATTGGGTTATTATGTGTTCAGCAAGATCCAGTTGAGAGACCTACAATGGCAACAATTATGCTAATGCTTAATAGTCACTCTGTTACTCATCCATTACCTCAACAGCCAGTATTTTATTAACCTGTAATTGTAAAGAGTGATTGGCAGTAATCTGCTAAAGAGCAATAGAATTCAGCCCATTAGTATAAATAGTTGTGTCGTGCAAATCTCACACATTTTCTCTCACTTCGTTCTCTTTCTCATTCTTATTCTGCAATTTCTTTCCTTTCTTGCCCTATCTTTCTCTGTTTTCCTTTCTGTTTCTCAGTAACCAAACATTTTTCTAAGGTATTACGGTCCACTGATTTCTTCCTCTTGCAAAAAAAATAGAGAGAGCATTTTTTTTTTTTTTTTAAGTACTGCAGGTGGAGGGAAGCCAATCTGATCTTTTTGAGCAAGGCGCGGGTAACCTTTTTTTTTTTCTCTCTCTAAACAGGTGTTTGTTAATCAATGGTATGTTGCAAGAATCACGACTGATTTTTAATTGATTTATTTATAACTGTTATCCAACATAAAATATCCCAGAGATTCAATAAGGACGACACAGAAAATGCAATATTAATTAATTAATATAAAAAAGTTTATCTGTTACTCTGTTAGTGCTTTTAGGAAAACTATATAAAATATTTCAGTCTCTCACTTCCGTCCCTATCCATTGGCTGCATTTTTTTTTTTTTTTTTAATATTTGATATTGACTTAATTTTTTTAAATATATATATATATATATAAAAAAAAAAAGAAAATTGTACTATGATATCCAGTGAGGACAAAAATAATAATTTTCGTCCATTTTCGGGTCTTGACTGAGTATAGTCTTCTCTTTTGCGTGTCCACATGGGATAGGATACCACCTCATCAATTTCATCATCAAACCAAATTAATGTAGAGAAGAGAAAGGAAGAGAAACAAAATAATGATCTTTTTCCTCTTTTCTTCTAAAGGGTAACAGAGTTTGATCGAAAAATGAACTCTCCTCATAAACTATCCATAATCACAGCTTTCTTGCTCGGTCTTGCCATTACCAGCGAAGCACAGTCACAGCCCACTTATCTCTATCATGATTGCTCAAACAAAACCACTTTCACTGCAAATAGCACCTACCAGGCCAATTTAAATGTCCTTTTCTCTTCTCTTTCCTCCAACGCAACCCGCAGTATTGGATTCTACAACGTCTCCGTCGGTCAGGATCCCGATGATATCTATGGTTTATTTCTCTGCCGCGGTGATGTTTCCACAGCTAGCTGCCGAAACTGTGTGACTTTCGCTACCCAAGACATAGTCCAACGTTGCCCTGTCGAAAAAGTGGCCGTAGTTTGGTACGATGAGTGCCTTCTACGTTACTCAAACCGGTCAATGTTCTCTACAATGGACTCACAACCTATGGTATTAATGTGGAATGTCCAAAATTTCACAGATCAAAACAGTTTTAACGAGCTATTAGGGACCACTATTAGGGAGGCGGCTACAGAGGCAAAGAATGCTCCATCAGGAGCTAAAAAGTTTGCTGTCAAAGAAGCCAATTTTACAGCGTTTCGGACGCTGTACAGCCTTGTACAGTGCACTCCGGACCTATCCAGCTTTGACTGTGACAGTTGTCTTCAGACAGCGATCCCCAATTTACCCCTTAGACAAGGAGGAAGAGTTCTGTCTCCCAGTTGCAATATGCGATATGAAGTGTACCGGTTTTATAACGCTACTGCAGTTAAGGCGCCGTCGCCGCCGCCATCACCGCCACCCGTTGGTCTTCCTCCCCCGCCTACAAGTTCAGGAACAATACCGCAAGGTAAAGTTGATCGGTACTGTATAAATTTGATAAATGCTTATGCCATTTTTATTATTATTATTTTGGTGATGCTTTTATATGTATTTATGCAGAAAAAAGCGGCATGTCAACTGTTACAATCGTAGCCATTGTTGTTCCAATTAGTGTTAGTATTGTTCTCTTCTGCATGGGCTTCTGTTTCTTAAGGAGGCGGGCAAGGAAGAAGTATGATGCTGTACAGGAAGATGATGGTATAATATTCTTCACTAATGACCAAATATCACAATTACCTTAAAAAACTGAAACATTCATTTTCTTGCATTTTATATATGTAGCTGGAAATGACATTACAACTGTGGAATCCTTGCAATTCGATCTGAGCACAATAGAAGCTGCTACAAGCAAGTTCTCCGATGATAAAAAGTTGGGTGGAGGTGGATTTGGTGATGTTTACAAGGTCAGTAGTCTGTATATACATAAACAAAATATTATATATACATAAAAGATAAAAAAAGTAGAGTTATATGTAAAACTTGGTCACTACTAAATGAAAAACATTTATGAAAAAAAATTTTATTTTAATATCAACAATCAGAATAAAAATTTTTTTTGATAGTATAATTTTCCTAAATTTCCAAAACTTATAAAATATGAATTACGATAATGTCCTTTTTAGTCTATTCATATATATCCATATGTATATATTGATGATCGGAATTTTACTGTAAATTCAAAGACTGAATAACTCACAAAATACTATTTGAAGATTTTAATTAATGATCATATAGCATTAGTTTATTTAACAATTGGTGCTAGTAAATTCCCAGGGTAGACTTCCTAATGGGCAAGAAATAGCTGTGAAGAGACTATCGGAAGGCTCTGGGCAAGGCTCAGTAGAATTTAAGAACGAGGTCCTATTGTTAGCCAAGCTTCAACACAGAAATCTGGTCAGGCTGCTAGGATTTTGCTTGGAAAGAGAAGAAAAGATACTTGTTTATGAATTTGTTCCCAACAAAAGTCTCGACTACTTCTTATTTGGTACTGTTCTTCTAAACACATTCGATTCCCTTTTTTTTTCTTTTCATCATGCAATCGGTTTGCTTGAATATTTGATTTTATAAATTTGTAGATCCTGAAAAGCGAGGAGTACTGGATTGGTCAAGACGCTACAAGATAATAGGAGGAATTGCTCGAGGGATTCTTTATCTTCACCAGGATTCTCGACTTACGATTATACATCGCGACCTTAAAGTTAGCAATATTTTGCTGGATGCAGATATGAATGCAAAAATTTCAGATTTTGGAATGGCCAGAATTTTTGGAGTTGATCAAACTCAAGGGAATACGAATAGAGTTGTTGGGACATAGTGAGTTAATCTGCTGTTTTACTGTTTGCTCTGCTTATTCATCTAGATTAATGAATATTCGACTGTGAAAATATTCAAAATGAGGGAAAATAAAGGATCCTATTAGAATTATTTCAAATGTTAACTAACGAAATAATTTTGGTTTCTTAGACTAACATCATTCTATGTTAATGGTTTCCAGTGGATATATGTCACCGGAATATGCAATGCACGGACAGTTCTCCATCAAGTCTGACATGTATAGCTTTGGTGTCTTAGTTCTTGAGATTATAAGTGGAAAGAAGAATAGTTCTTTCTATGAAACAGATGGTGCTAATGACCTCGTGAGCTATGTAAGTTACTTTCAATAGATAATCTCATCCCAGTCAAATATCAGAAAAAAAAAAAAAAATCTTTATTACTTGAATTTCTACAGGTCTGGAAACATTGGAGAAATGGGACACCCATGGAAGTGTTAGATCCCACTCTAGTAGATTCACATTCAAGAAGTGAAGTCTTAAGATGCATCCAAATAGGTTTATTATGTGTTCAGGAAGATCCAGCAGATAGACCAACAATGCCCACGATAGTTCTCATGCTCAGCAGCTACTCTGTTACTCTACCAGTGCCTCAACAGCCTGCTTTTTTTCTCAACAGCGGATCAGAACAGAGCATGCAACTGAAGGGGTTTGAATCTGATAAATCAACCACCATTAGCAAGAGTACAGTGATATGCTCTGTTGATGAAGAACCCATTACTCAAGTATATCCTCGATAGTGACAAAAATGAGTTTTAAGCAAGATTATTACTTCAGTTAAAAAAATCAAACTTTTTTCTTTATTTATGTGATCTATGGAAGCAAAATAAATTTGGCAAATAGTACGTTCGGAAATGAAAGCTGTAGAATTTTCATGAACAATTTTTTATGTAACAGTGTGTACTTGGATTTCAGTGGCAGAACTTTTCAGCATTTTTGACAAAACAACAGAAGGAAGAAAGAAAAATCCTTTCGTTAAGACGACAGATCGATTACTTTTCAACTTTACTGGGTAATGGGTAATGATATTACTGTCAACTATTTAGGCAGAAATTTCTTGTTTCTTTCAGTTCAGTCGCTATCTTTTGGTTGCCTTCGCCATCTCGCTTCTGCTATCTGTCTATCATTTTCTGAAAACAAAAATTTCAACTTTGCGATTGTAGTTTGACTAGGATTCTTTATAATGACCTACCTAACTTAAAAAGATATCAATTATTTTATTTAATTAAGGGTTAATTATATTTATACTATCTGAGTTTTTTAATTTTTTTAAATTAGGTATCTGAACATAAAAATTTATAATTGAAGTAATTAAATTATTAAAAAAAAGTTGCAATCAAGTTCATTTTTGTCAAATTATTATTATTTTTTTTAAAAATAGATTGCTTTAAGCCATGGCCAAAGCAGAAAAATCAAAACATTGGTTTAAGACTTGACTGAATCGCGAAGTGACAGTCTTTACAATCTTGTGGTCGGTGGTTCTAATTTAGGGTTAGGCCCGATTAAATCAAACGACGAATTGGTCAAACAAAAAAGTCAGCAAGTTCACATTGAGAGATTGATTTTTTTTTTTTTCCTCTAATTACCTGTATAAAGTGTTTTTTTTAGAACTTTTCTGCACAAGGAAGCAAACGAATGAGGTTGCTGTTGTGACCTAGACTGACATGTATTTTAATTGCCCGGTTATGTCATGTTCCCGTTATACACGGATTAGAACTTCCCTTACCCTAGGCAAACGTCTTCTTTCATGACATTGACAGGACATTATATGTAGCTTGACCTTGACTTACTTCATCCATCAAAACCAATACTTTTCTTTTCTCATTTAGTGCTGGCAAAATAATAATAATAATAATAACAATAATAACAATAATAAATAAATAAATAAATAAGATAAAAGATGGAGCACTTGAGCTGTTGACATAGGACGACCGACGACCTACGCGCAAAGAACCGAAGTATTGCTTTGATGAGTGTTGACATAAATGTGAAACTCACAACTTACAGGTAGTCCTCAATTGCTATTGTATTGGAATTAATTTCAACTGCTCATAAGAGGAATTAAAAAGACTCGGCAAATAAAAATTGCGAGGCAATTGGAAATGGGTTCTTCAAGATTACTGCTTCTCTTCTATCCCACTTTGATTCAACTACTTGTTGTGACCATTGCACAGCCAATTCCACCATTGTTTTATTTCTGCAATAACAATGGTAATTTCACTGCTAACAGTACTTACAGTTCCAACCTTGATCGCATCCTCACCTCCCTCTCCTCCAATACTAAAATCAGTAGCGGCTTTTACAATGATTCAATCGGCCAAAACACCGACAAAGTTAATGCAATTGCACTTTGTAGAGGAGACACAAAGCCTGAAATATGCCGGAGTTGCATTGGAAACTCCAGCCTAGCACTAAAGCAGCTTTGCCCTAACCAGAAGGAAGCTATTACCTGGTATGACAATTGTATGTTAAGATATTCAAATCGCTCCCTGTTTGGCAGTATGGAAATAAATCCGAGTTTTGTAATGTGGAACGTCAACAATGTCTCCCAAGTAACTCAATTCAATCGGGTGCTAAAGACCTTGTTAGATAGCTTGGTTACTCAAGTTGCATCAGGCGATTCTCTACGCAAGTTCGCGACAGGAAATGCAAGAACTACAAGTAATCAAACTATATATGCACTGGCTCAGTGTACTCCTGATTTGTCGAAGCAGAACTGCAGCGATTGCTTAGCTAAAGCAACTGGAATCATTCCACAATGTTGTGATGGGAAGCAAGGGGCCAGAGTGGGTACACCTAGTTGCAATTTCAGGTACGAGATAGAGCTTTTCTATGACTCTGCCGCCGAGACACTGCCACCATCACCATCACCAGCTCCAGCACCTCTACCATCATCATCTTCACCACCACTGGCGCCTCCACCTCTACCATCGTCATCTTCACCACCACTGGCGCCTCCACCTCTACCATCGTCATCTTCACCACCACTGGCGCCTCAACCACCAACTGGTAGAGCTAGCTTAATAGGTAATTACTATTTCTTTGTATAATGTATGCATAAAAAATCCTTAAAGAAAAAAAAAAAGTGCACTTGCCGATCTATACCGCCAAATTCAGCTATAATCAAATTTCGTTCTGGTTTTACAGGAAAAGCAAGTAATATAGCTGCAGGAGGTTTCATCGCCACTTTGCTCCTAGTGTTACTTTAGTGGTACCTTTCGTCTTCATCTCTCTATTCACGACATTTCCGATCGGAGAAGGTTGAATCAATGTATTCTGTGTAAACGGTTTTGCTCCATAATATAATGAAAAAGGCTAAATAAGTGGTTTTGGCTAGTATTGTTTTCTGCATAGATAATTTGCAGGAATATGTAATAGCTGTATCTTAATTTCACATGTCCTGGTTGAACATTGTGTATCTTTTACAATAATAAGTCGACTGAAAATAAAGCAACACCATAGCTATGTAGATAGATGGAGTTCTACAAAATAATTAAGATAATCTAATTTCTTTAGAATTATCCAATTGACAAGAAGGAAATTCTAAAAGAAAAAATTCATCAATTAGCCAGGAATAAACAATTGCATAAAGAAGCCGTAGACAAAACTATGACAAAAGAGTTGAACTTTAACATATAGGCACAGTATTAAAACTAAATATACTTGAAGAAGTAATTCATCTTATCAAGAACTTTAAACAAGCTTGTTTTAAGGGAAAAAAAGAAAAAGACAAAAGTTGCTGACTTTTAACGAGGTTCTAGCTCTGTAATCGAAGCATCGTTAATTGAGCATTGGATAGGCCTGCCTTGGGACAGTCTTGCCGGAGTCGATTCTGGTGACAGTGATGTTTTTCGCTCCATGGAACTGCGCATAAGATATGCAGGTTTTGACGGTTTTGTGAGAACAAGAGAGTGGCTAGTGAGCATGAGAACCACTGAAGCCCTGGTTGGTCTTTTGGCTGCGTCTTCTTGTAAGCATAGTAATGCTATATGGATGCATCTCAATATTTCACTTCTTGAAGAATCTTCCAATAGGACAGGATCTATTACATTTGAAGCAGTCCCTTTATTCTAGTTCTCCCATGCCTACAAATATTAAAGATTTTCAGATTGATGAGTCGAATAGCTAATTGAAAGGAGAAATATAACAAGAAGCATATATTTACATAGGTTAGAAACTGTTCCCCTTCTTCTACATTTCGGAAATTACGGTTCTCTTGACCATTGATAATTTCCAAAACTAGCACACCAAAAGCTAAAGACATCTGCTTTCACTAACACAAGTCCATGCTTCACGTACTCTGGAGCCATATAGCCACTGAACGTGACAACAATTAATTGTTTGATTTTGGATACAAATAACTTTTGTTTTGTGCTAACGATGAATGCACTGCTGTAAATAATTTTTATACTTGCAAGGTTCCTATGACTTTGCTTGTAGCAGCCTGAGATTGATCGATTGCAAACAATTTTGCAATTCCAAAGTCTGCAATTTTAGGCTTCGTATTTTCATCTAGGGAACATTGCTAAGTTTGAGATCGCGATGAATAATCCGGAGCTGAGAATCTTCATGAAGATAAAGAATTCCAAAGGCTATGCCCACTATAATTTTGTGGGCTTCTCCCAATCCAGTAGTAAACGCTTCCCTTGATCTGCAAATTTAAGATCTGTTAGGATTTATTAGATAGATATTTATACTTGTAATTAGTTGTAAATAAATACTTCTATTCTCAATAAATAGATTGAGAGAGAGTCATTTTTTACCCAAACATTAAATCTCATCAAGATCTCATATATATAGTTCAAATGAAAACCAAAATAGAGTAGAGAAGAAATTCAGGAACTAATACCAAATATGAAACGGTCGACACTTGAATTTGGCACGAACTCATAGAGAAGAAGTTTTTCATTTCCTTCAAAGCAGAAACCCAAGAGCCTAACCAAATTCGTACGTTGAATCCTGGCCACTATCGTGACTTCATTCTTAAATTGAACTTCTCCTTGCCTTGAGTTTCTTAGCAGCTTTTTCACAGCTACTCGCTGTCCATCTGGAAGGATTCCCCAATTCAAAAAAATATTAATTAAAAATTAAAATATACAAATGAAGAAAGGAAATTTGAAAGGAGATTGACATGTTGTGAGATCAGAACCAAATCCGCCTTGTCCAAGTTTATTATTATCAGAGAAGTTATCAGTTGCAAGTCTGATTGTTTCATGGGTGAATTGCTGGCATCCTGTGCTACTATTTTCGTTCAAATCTTCAGCATGTAACTTACTTTTGGTCGGTTGCTTTGACTTCCTATAACGGAATAGGGCGCAAGTGAGGGCCATAACTGACACCAAGATTATTGTAGGAGCAACGCCAATTACAACAGCGCGAGCAGCTAAACTTCATTTTCTGCCCAGATCAGAAATTGTGAAAAAAGGACTGAAAAATCAGATAGATATATTTAACACAAACTGAGAGTGAACTAATTAATAATTCAAATTCCAGAGCTTAGCCACCTTGCCTTCTTGTATAATTGACTGCAGAGGGAGAAATATTAAGCAAAGGTGGAGGAGGTGGTGTTGGAGGTTCAGCAATAGAAGTATAGAATGGGTACAAATCCCATCGGAATGTACAACTAGGCTTCGTAACATAAAATCCTCGCTTCCCACGGCTACAGTTATTATAATCACCCGCTGCCTGTTGTAGACAATAGCTGCAATCGCTCGAGGATAAATCAGGAGTACATTGCATTAGTGCATATATTCTTTGAAGGGGTCTAACATCTGCTTCTTCTTTTTTTTCTTTTTTCATCAAATTCTCACTGATTTTTAGATAAAGTATCATATGCTAAATGGTCTCCAAACATAAAAATTTACAAGCTAAAAGGACAATTATCAATTAAACTCAATTTTCTAAATTAATTTCTTCACTTGTTTTGATGTAAAATTGTGATTTCTCTTTAAGTTGGTAGTCATTGTTTTAGTTATTTTTTATTTTTTTTTAACTTCCAATTGGTTATTATTGTGGGATTTGGCAACATAGAAAAATATAATTAATTATTATAGAAAAACATAAACAATTTGGCAATGCATTGTTAACAGCATTTTAGGCCCGTTAATTAGTAATTGCAGTTTATTGGAGTCCATAAGTAAAGGTATTGGGCCACTCTTGATGGGCCTTTACGAAAAGGTAACCCGATCTGACGTTTTCTACAAGGCCGTTTAATCCGAGTCCCTGAAAATTCTTTGACAGGTTCTGAGAATCTAGATGCTAGGGATGATACCGCGTTACAATAAACTAATTTACCATCCATTACAGACATATTCAACAATGACATGTTCTACTCTTGAAACAAAAAAAAAAAAACAAGAGGAAAATTTTCAAATATTCTGACCGGTGAACTTGTAGAATCCCATAAATATTTGATAAAGACTGATTTTCAGAGGGTGAGCTTGTACATTGCACGACGTGAATGGCTTCTTTAACAATTCTATTGTCCTGTTCTTATCTTCTCCTACGACTAGTTTCTCTAGCCAATGCTCAGCCAGACTTCTTGTTCCCGTTCTGTAACAATGGAAGAGGTAATTATACAACTAACAGCCTCTACAAAAGAAACCTCGACAATCTCCTGTCATCCCTCGCTTCCAACACCGAAATTGACAATGGATTTTACAATCTCTCTGTCGGCGAAGCCCCGGACCAAGTAAGTGCTATTGGGCTCTGTAGAGGAGATGTGGGGCTTGAAGACTGTCGAGGTTGTATAAGCAACGCTACTAGTAAGATCTTACAGATTTGTCCAAACCAGAAGGAAGCTTTTGGAGTATATGATTTCTGTACTCTGCGATACTCCAACAGATCCATATTTGGTGTGATGGAAGGATCACCCGTTTTCCGTATCTGGAATACAAACAATGCTTCGGATGTGAACCGTTTCACTCAGGCACTGCAAACGTTGTTGAGTAGACTTCGGAGCGAGACAGCGTCAGGGAACTCAACTCGAAAGTTTGCAATAGGAAATGAAAACGCAGGATTTGAAAATGTATTTGGACTAACGGAATGCAGTCCTGACTTATCTAGCCAGGAGTGCGATGATTGCCTGGCTCAGGCTATTCGGGACATTCCTGGATGCTGTGCTGGAAGTTTAGGAGCACAAATAATTAAACCCAGTTGCAACGTCAGGTTTGACAATAGGTTCTTTTACCAACTTCCATCACCATCATCACCGGCTGTACCTCTTCCTCCACCATCAGAAGGTTGGCAGACTTATAAACTCCCTGTTGTATAGCATATATAATTGCATTTTAACAAATAATTAATGGAGCTGAATTGATTTCTGCAGGAAAGAAGAGCAACAAAGCACGAACAGTCATTATCATCGTAGTTCCAACTGTCAGTGTTGTGGTATTATTAGCCATCATCATCTTCTGCATCTTTTTCAGGACGCGGAGGAAGCCAAATGAAAAAGCTGAAAGTAAGTAAAAATAGATTGGACTTATAGTTTCTTGATGTACATTTTAAGAATGTATTATTACATATTAATTTCATTTTGCAATTGGGCTAATTAATTTGTTCCCTTTTGTTGTGATGTAAAGCTGTAGATGACATTGAAACTGCAGAATCTTTGCAGTTGGACTTTGAAACTGTTAAAGCTGCAACAAATAACTTCTCTGATGAAAATAAGCTCGGGCAAGGTGGATTTGGTGCTGTTTACAAGGTAATAATGGAATTCTATAGAATGGACAAATAATAATCTAATTAAATTTTTCCATATCTGAAAATGTAATTAACTAATTTTCAGGGTACATTATATAACGGTCAAACAATAGCAGTGAAGAGACTGTCTAAAGATTCAGGACAAGGAGATCTAGAATTTAAAAATGAAGTCCTTTTGGTGGCTAAGCTTCAGCACAGAAATTTAGTTAGGCTTCTCGGTTTCTGCTTGGAAGGCAATGAAAGGCTTCTTATCTATGAGTTTGTCCCAAACACTAGCCTTGACCATTTCTTATTTGGTAAGAAATGGCATATATATTTAATTATAATTAATCATCTCGCTATAGCAAAATTAATGTCTATATTAACTTATACATTATAACTACTTAGATCGAACAAAGCGTGAAGAATTAGATTGGGAAACACGTTACAAGATTATTTGTGGCATAGCTCGAGGACTTGTTTACCTTCACGAGGACTCTCGGCTTCGAATCATTCATCGTGACATGAAAGCCAGCAATATTCTATTAGACGCTGACATGAATCCAAAAATCTCAGATTTTGGCATGGCAAGGTTGTTTGTAATGGATCAAACTCAAGGCAACACAAGCAGAATTGTCGGAACCTAGTAAGTATTATATATATTTTTAATAATAGCCAATTGAAAATAATCTAGGCATGTCAATATATATGTTTTTGGTATACAGTGGCTATATGGCTCCAGAGTATGCAATGCACGGGCAATTTTCAGTCAAATCAGACGTATTTAGCTTCGGTGTTCTAATTTTGGAGATTTTGAGTGGTCAAAGAAATAATGGTTTCCGCAATGGAGAGAACATAGAGGATCTTTTGAGCTATGTAAGTAAATTTAAGTTTTACTTATCTATTCAACAAAATATTGAAAGGACTGCCCCTTTCCTTAACTAAGAACCTGTATAAATTCTGCAGGCATGGAGAAATTTTAGGGAAGGCACATCTATGAATCTTATAGACCCAACTTTGAGGAGTGGTTCAAGAACTGAAATGATGAGATGTGTCCATATTGGATTACTATGTGTTCAGGAAAATGTAGTTGATAGGCCAAACATGGCTTTAGTTGTTCTTATGCTAAATAGCTATTCAACTACTTTACCTTTACCTTTAGAGCCTGCATTTTTTATGCACAGCAGCGCTCATTCAGATGTGTCTTCTTCAGCAAGCTACTATTCAAAAATGACAGAATCCTCGCATTCGAAAATTGAAACTCTTCCATTGTCTAAAAATGACTCATCAGCTATTACGAATTTATATCCTCTGTAGGAAATTATTTTTGAAAACAAATTTTGGTTGTTGTATTTATATTGATTATTTCAAATATTTTGTAGCTATATTACGTTTGTGTGTAATTTTGACGATTTATTCAAAGATTCAAAAAATAGACATGTTGTGTACTGATAGAGATATATGGTCAATTCTCCGTTGGCTACACTCATAGACCAAACTAATGAATAATAGAATTTTTGTTAAAACGAAAATATTTTTGACTAAACACAGGAGAAAAAACAATGAAGTAAGAACAATTTTTTTAACCAAAATTTTTAATTTAATCTGAAGTGGGTCTAATTCCTTTGTAATGATAATGAATATTAATAATTTCTCTCTCTTTCTTTTACTTTCAAAAATATTAATATTTTTTTATGATTAGTTGAATAATTAATTTTGGCCGATAGGCAGTTTGGCTTTTTTCTGTTGGAAACGATAACCAAGTCAACGGTGAAATTATGACTTTTTTGTTCTGTTGGACCAAGTCGTAGTTTTATTAAATTGGGCCTGGGCCCTATAGAAGGATTAAGGAAGAGTGCAGACATGGGCTATAAGGAAAGAGAATCTGAAGTCAACAAAATGATGTGTTCATGGGAATTTAACAATCGATTCAGTTAAATTTTGGGTCTTCCTTTTCCACATTCTGCAATATCTCATCTCAACTGCTCAAGAATCAAAATGGCGAATAGCATAATCATGGGCTGTATAGAATTTGTTTGTCTTATTTTCCATCTTCTCATTGGCATAAACTTTGCCGATGCTCTTTTGAAATGTTACGACACAGGAAACTTCACAGCCAACAGTACATACGCCAATAATCGAGCTCTCATCCTTTCTTCTTTAGCTTCAAACGTCACAGCAAATGGAGGTTTCTACACCACAACAGTAGGCCAAGGAACAAACAAAATTTATGGTCTGGTGCTTTGCAGATATGACTATTCATCAGAAGCTTGCTCCAAATGTGTCAACGAGTCAATTGAAAAGCTGACCACAACATGTCCTAACCAGAAAGAAGCAGTGATATGGACTGGGAATCCTTGTAAAATACACTACGCGAATCGCTCATTTTTCGGACAGCTGGAGGTAGATCCTTCCGAGACTGGCTATAATACAGCTGACCTCCCATCTAGTATTAATATGTCTGCGTTTGATCAGACTTGGACTAGTTTGATGGAAAGCTTAGCAACGAAAGCTTCTATGTCCAATTCTACGCTTAAGACTGCGACAGGAGAATCAGACGTCGGATCCTTTCGAAGAATATATGCAGTAATGCAATGTAGCCCTGATTTATCCCAGAGCAATTGCAGCTATTGTCTACAACAAGCACCAAGTGCTTATAATAACTGTTGCCATGGGAAGCAAGGAGGTTATGTTAGGAAGCCTAGTTGTACATTCCGATGGGATTTGTACCCATTCTATACTCCTGTTGCTGAACCTCCAACACCATCTTCTCCACCTAATATTTCTCCCCCTTCAATAAATAAATCAAGAAAAGGTAACCATGCTTTGGAATCTGAATTATTAATTACTTTACTCTTTCAGTTTGTTTTAAGAATAGGTATCTGAATTTCTAAAAAAAAAAAATTAGCCATAAGCTAACGGGATCAGACCGGCTATTCGCAGGAGAGAACAGCAATAAAGCACGGACGATTGCTATCATAGTTGTTCCAATAATTGTTGGTACTCTTTTCATCTGTTTCTGCATTTTTTTAAGAGTTGGGAAGCAAAAGGAAAAACTTGAAAGTAAGTAAAAATTGGCTTACCTAAATTCTATTGTTATTTTAAATATCAAATGCGATAGTAAAGCCAGTTACTTTACTTTTAAAAAAATTAATAAAAATAAAAATTGAGATGTCGGGCATTAACCATTGGCTTTGCACCTCTCATGAAGCTGTTGAAGTGGATGAAATCAAAACGATGGAGTCGTTGCAATTCGATTTCGGGACTATTAGAGTTGCAACAAATAACTTTTCTGAGGAAAATAAGCTTGGACAAGGTGGATTTGGTGCTGTTTACAAGGGTACGCTTTCTGATGGACAAGATATAGCAGTGAAAAGGCTTTCTAGAGATTCAGGACAAGGAGATTTGGAATTTAAAAATGAAGTCCTACTGATGGCCAAGCTTCAACACCGGAATTTGGTTAGGCTTTTGGGATTTTGCCTGGAAGGAAGAGAAAGGCTCCTTATATATGAGTTTGTGCCTAACACCAGCTTTGATAATTTCATATTTGGTAAGGATGCAAATCTACTTTGTTCTTTGTTTTAACTTAATATTTCATATAACATTGTTGGAGAAATTTGAGATAATTGTATGAATGTATAGATCAAAACAAGCGGCGAACACATTTGGATTGGCATAGGCGGTATAAGATCATTGGTGGTATTGCTAAAGGACTTCTTTACCTTCATCAGGATTCTCGGCTACGGATTATTCACCGTGATTTGAAAGCAAGTAATATTTTGTTAGATGCAGAAATGAATCCGAAAATTTCAGACTTTGGAATGGCAAGAATGTTTGTGATGGATCAAACTCAAGGCAACACAAGTAGAATTGTGGGAACCTAGTAAGAATCCAAACAGAGTGAAAAAAAAAAAGAAAATTAAAAAAAAAAACTTATAAATCAATCATTCAATGCATGTTTAAAATTTAAAATCGTGTAAATTTGTATACAGTGGCTATATGGCTCCAGAGTATGCAATGCATGGTCGATTCTCAGTCAAATCAGACGTATTTAGCTTCGGTGTACTGCTTTTAGAGATTGTATGTGGTCAAAAGACTAGTTGCTTCAGCAATCTTTTGAGTTATGTAAGTATATCAGTCTTCAGTTATCCTAAATGAAATCTTAATTGATAAATCTTACATGCAGGCATGTAAAAATTGGAGGGAAGGGACATACATGAACCTTATAGACCCTATACTCTAGCTCAACAAATGAAATGATGAGGTGCATCCACATTGGATTGTTGTGTGTTCAAGAAAATGTGGCTGATAGACCAAACATGGCATCAGTAGTTCTGATGCTAAGCAGTTACTCTCTTACTCTACCTGTACCCTCACGACCGGCTTTTTTAATGCTCAGTAGCATTGAATCAGATATATCATCTTCACTGTGGTATAATTCCAAGGCATCAATGAACGACGTTTCAATTACAGAACTGGTTCCCCGTTAAATGTTTGACAAGGTTCATGTTTTAGTTTGTTATGTGTTCTTGTATATTATTGATTTTCAATTTGAATTTTGATATATTTACTGTAAAAAAATTGCAGAATTTGTGTACTTGATTTGTGATATAAAATAGATATGAAATATATAAAGTAGAATTCGTAATCTTTTTAGAACTGCAATCACACATTTATGATATAAAGTCGATATAACAGTAGAATTCGTAATCTTTTTTCTTGATTAACTGCAATTACACATTCAAATACGAAATTTGAATGTGTAAAAGAGGGACTAGATTTTTCTCTCCGTCTCCTTATCCACAAAGCAATTATTCAATGAAATTAGTCAATATTAGGATTAAGAAAAGAGATGGGACCTACTTATTTATATAGAATTTTGTAGATCTTCCCATGGCAAGTCCATTAGAGATGTACATACTCGTTGCACATGTGATCACATGAACTCAAATTAGACTCCATACACATATTTTTAAACTATATTTATTCGGTCTACTTTTTCAAATTAAAACAGTCAACAATTCATAGTAGCTTATATTAAAATTTTTAACATTTAACTTGTGTTTGCATCATCAGTAATCCACTGCTTTGCTCTGATAATACCAACAATGCTTATTAAATCTCGTGAATTTGACTAAATTGTAATTTATTTAGAATGGTCCGTCTTATTCGATTTAATAATTGTAGTTTTGTTTCTTTTTTTCTTATCCCTTCGTATTAGAATATTGTTTGGACAATGCCTCTTTGAAGATAAAATTCAAAGTTGTCGTGTTGTATCATTGTATGAAACTCCAGTCAAATAAACGGACAAAAAAAAGATGATAGCGTGTTCCTGTCACATCAATATTTTAATACACTGTTATTATATTTGTACGTGTTTAAAAAAAATGTTAATTAATCTATAAATCTCTACTGTTTGCAATTTAGTTGATAATGTAATTGGAATGTGTACAAAGAGCTTTTGAATTTACTTCGTACTAAATATATTTTTAATGGGAAGCGAAAATTTTAATTGTGACTAAATTTTCAGTCCAATAATTTGGAGAGTAAAAGATATATTATTAAATTTATAGTTTGTTAAAAGAAAACGTAGTCTTAATTTCATTAAAGAAAAACAGTGATAATATTAATTATTTATTTGGTTTCGTGTCTGAAAATAAATAACTTTTCTAATAAGATATTATTGCCTTTAAACATACGGATTGGATAGGCTTTGACATAGCTGGGCCGAGCTACATGGCAGTTAATTGCCCAGTGGTCCAAATAATTTAATTGGGAGAAATTAACGACGCAGCGGACTGAAATTGTAAAACGTAAGCCCATGTATTCTGGACCGGCTTTTGTATCCCAAATACCCATGACCTAGAAATAGGATGTGTCCCTAGCCACTGAACCGATGGCACCGGCACCACCTGCAATCACCACCATCACTATGGAAATTGTCGCCGTAGGTGGCGATGTATCTCGCCATAGCCATTCTTTCCGTTTCTTCTACCGTCACCAACCGCTTTCTCCATTTCCATAATCACCAATTCTCCTGGGATTTTAGCCAGCTCCAAATTAGTTAAATTTAGTTAAAGTTTTAGCTAAAATTAAAGAAGTTTTGGCTATAATCCCTTTTGTGAGTAGATGAAATTAATTTCAAATTTTCAATATTATTACCCATTCTTTGAAGTCTATTATATGGATTATTCGAGTCCCTTTCACATTTATAATTAAGACCACTCATAAAAGGCAATACTTTCAATACCTTCTCATTCTTCTTCTTCTTATTATTATTATTATTGTAGAGCATTGATTCTGATGGGAGTGGAAATACTTACTTTTACTCTATTTACTTTTTTTTTTTTTTCTTTTTTTTTTGGAAACCATAACCAAGACAGCGGTGAAATTATGACTTTTTGTTCTGTTGGACCAAGTCGTCGCTTGATCAAATGGGCCTGAGCCGCATAGAAGGATTAAGGAAGAGTGCAGAGATTGGCTGTAAGGAAAGACAATATAAAGTAGGTAGTGCAGTGAATACAATTCACAAGCGTAATAAAGTCAATAAAGTGATAGGTTGGTGACTGGAAACTGCGTTATTGTTAATGAGAATTTAACAATCCATTCAGTTCAATTTTGGGTTTGGGGCTTCCTTTTCCACATCCTGCAATATCCCATCTCAACTGCTCATGAATCAAACTTGCGAATGGTATAACCATGCGCTGCAAAGATTTTGTTTGTCTTATTTTCCATCTTCTGATTGGCATCAACCTTGCCAATGCTCTGTTGAAATGTTACGACACAGGAAACTTCACAGCCAACAGTACATACGCCAATAACCGAGCTCTCATCCTCTCTTCTTTAGCTTCAAACGTCACAGCGAATGGAGGTTTCTACACCACTACTGTAGGCCAAGGGGCGGATAAAATTTATGGTCTGGTGCTTTGCAGATTTGGCTCTTCATCAGAAGATTGTTCCAAATGGGTCAATGATGCAATTGAAGAGATAACCACAAACTGTCCTAACCAGAAAGAAGCAGTGATATGGGCTGGGAATCCTTGCACAATACACTACGCGAATCGCTCTTTTTTCGGACAGCTGGAGATAGACCCTACCGATGCTGGCTATAATACCGGTAACCTTTCGTCTAATATTAATATGTCTGAGTTTGATCAAACTTGGACTAGTTTGATGGAAAGCTTAGCAACGAAAGCTTCTATGTCCAATTCTACGCTTAAGACTGCGACAGAAGAAGCAGACGTCAAGCCCCTTGAAAGAATATTTGCACAAATGCAGTGTACTCCTGATTTATCCTCGAGCGATTGCAGCTATTGTCTACGACAGGCAGCAAGTGCTTATAATAACTGTTGCCATGGGAAGCAAGGAGGTTATGTTACGAAGCCTAGTTGTACATTCCGATGGGATTTGTACCCATTCTATACTCCTATAGCTGAACCTCCAACACCATCTCCTCCACCTCTACTTAGTATTTCTCCCCCTTCAATCAATAATACAATGAAAGGTAGCTATTGTTAATTAGTTCACTTTCAGTTTGTGTTAAGCATATCTATCTTATTTTTTCTTTTATTTGGACTTTTGTCCATTAATTTGTTGTTAATTTTTCTAAATTAGCCATAATTTAATGGGATCAGACTGGCTTTTGCAGGGGAGAAGAGCAATGAAGCACGTACGATTGCTATCATAGTTGTTCCAATAATTGTCGGCACTGTAATTCTTGTCATCTGTTTCTGCATCTTTTTAAGAGTTCGGAAGCCAAGGGAAAGTTTTGAAAGTAAGTAAATATTGGCTTACTTAAATTCCATTATTATTTTCAAAACCTGTGATAGAAAAGCCATTGAGATGTTGTGCACTAACCATTGGCTTTGCACCTCTCATAAAGCTGATGAAATAAAAAATGTGGAGTCATTGCAATTCGATTTTGGGACTATTAGAGTTGCAACAAATAACTTTTCTGAAGAAAATAAGCTTGGACAAGGTGGATTTGGTGCTGTTTACAAGGGCACGCTTTCTGATGGACGAGACATAGCAGTGAAAAGGCTTTCTAAAGATTCAGGACAAGGAGATTTGGAATTTAAAAATGAAGTTCTACTGGTGGCCAAGCTTCAACACCGGAATTTGGTTAGGCTTTTGGGATTTTGCTTGGAAGGAAAAGAAAGGCTCCTTATATATGAGTTTGTGCCTAACACCAGCCTCGATCATTTCCTTTTTAGTAAGGATGCAAATCTACTTTGTTTTTGTTTTAACTTAATATTTCAGATAACATAGTTTGAAAAAATTGAGATAATTGTATGAATGTATAGATCAAAACAGGCGGCAAATGCATTTGGATTGGCATAGGCGTTATAAGATCATTGGTGGTATTGCTAAAGGACTTCTTTACCTTCACGAGGATTCTCGGTTACGGATAATTCACCGTGACATGAAAGCTAGCAATATTTTGCTAGATGCAGAGATGAACCCGAAAATTGCAGATTTTGGCATGGCAAGATTGTTTGCGGTGGATCAAACTCAAGGCAATACAAGTAGAATTGTGGGTACCTAGTAAGTATCTAAACAACACAAAAAATAATGATAATAATAAATAAATAAAACATCGTTCAATACATATTTAAAATCTAAACTTATGTAAATTTGTATACAGTGGCTATATGGCTCCAGAGTATGCAATGCATGGTCAATTCTCAGTTAAATCAGACGTATTTAGCTTTGGTGTGCTGCTTTTAGAGATTGTATGCGGTCAAAAGAATAGTAACTTCCGTAATGGGGAGAATGTAGAAGATATTTTGAGCTATGTAAGTATATAATTCTGTGATCCAACGGACGGTCTCTTCAATCGTCCTAAATGAAACCTTAATTGATAAACCTTACATGCAGGCATGGAAAAACTGGAGGGAAGGGACATACATGAATCTTATAGATCCTATACTGAGAACATCTGGCTCGACAAATGAAATGATGAGGTGCATCCACATTGGATTACTGTGCGTTCAAGAAAATGTGGCTGATAGGCCAAACATGGCATCAGTAGTTCTGATGCTAAGCAGCTATTCTCTTACTCTACCTGTACCCTCAAAACCAGCATTTTTTATGCACAGCAGCACTCAATCAGATGTGTCTTCTTCACTGGGGTGTAGCTCCAGGGCGTCAGAAACAGAGTCCTCACAATTTAAAATTGGAACTCTTCCATTATCAGTGAATGAAGTTTCAATTACTGAATTGTTTCCTCGTTAAAGATTTGATAAAGTTCATATTTTTAGTTTGTCATTTGTTGCGTGTGTATTATTGATTTCCAGTTTGAATTCTGATAATATTAACTTCTGTTTGCGTCAACAGTAATCCACTGCTTTCCTCTAATAATACGTATTTGACTAGTCCATTATAATTTATTTAGTAATTGTAATTTGGTTTCTTTTGGAAAATAAAATTCAAAGCTGTCGTGTTGTATGAAACTCCAGTCAAATAAATGGACAAAAAAAAATGAAAGTTAGCGGGTTTCCGCCGCAGAGACGTGGGAGGCTTGTCCTGACCACTTCTGTCACCATCAATATTTTAATACACTATTATCTTATGTGTATTGAAAAAAATGTTATTTTTTTTTTATTGGACATATTAGTTAAGTATTATACACTTTGACTCTCCGAGTCGATTAACGGGACAATATTCTTAAAGGAACATAAGAAAAATAGTGATAATGTTAATTATTTATTTGGTTTTTTTGTATGAAGATAAGTAATTTTTCTAATAAAATATCATTTCTTATTGCCTTTATATATACGGATTGGATAGTCTTTGACATAGCTGGGGCGAGCTACATGCCGGTTAATTCCCCAGTGGTCCAAATAATTTTGTTGGGAAACGGACTGAAATTGTAAAACGTAAACCCATGTGATTCTAAACGGGCTTTTGTATCCCAAATACCCATGACCCAGAAAATTTTAATCATTTAAGCAGACACGATATAATGTTTGACTGCAGAGAAATTTCGAATGAAACGGCATCGTAGCTGGATTGACATCAGAAAAACAAAAAGAACTATTAAATTCAAAAGTAAACGACCCGGTCAAGAGTTGCTAAACCTACAATATATTCATAACTAGCGCCAGTTCTAGCCCTCCATTGATGCTAATTAAAAATGATAAGAAACTTCCATTTGTCCAAGCATAGGATAGTTTTTATTTTCTTGCAAGCCTACAAGCATATTCTCAGCTCTTACAAGCTCAATCAATTGTCAAGCACCTTACAATACCCATATCTGTCAAGGTGCAGGTAATGACACTGCAAGTGCCAATTTCAAATCAGAACTAATTGCCCTTTTCAATTCTCTATCTTCTAAGTAATAAAGGATAAATATTAGAATCATATTCTTTTGTATCTGTATCAGATTTTGCTACTTTGATTTCTGCAAATATTTGCATTCCTGTAAATCCTCTAAATCTGTTGAGATATTCTTGGAAAGTGGTTGAGTATTTATCTATATAAACTCACTACTTATGTGAATAACATACACAAAAACTTTTCTCATCTATTATTCTTCTTATGGTATCAGAGCATTAAGCTCATACGAGCCCATTTTTTTTTCACTTCCTGCTTCTCTTCTACTGCCATGGCTGACAACACTCCCGTTGTTAATGCTGATCACACAGCTACTTTAGCTATAATTGTCCAATTCAACCCAGCCACTCAACTACCCATAAAACTTCTTGGCAGTCATAATTTTGCCACATGGAAAGCTCAAATCTCCATGCTTTTACATGGCCATAACCTTTTTGGTCATCTTGATGGTTCATTGCCAGCTCCTCCTACCACAGTTACCATAACAAATCAACCCGCCCCAAATCCTGCATACGGACCATGGTTTCGTCAAGATCAGCTCATCCAAAATGCTCTGTTAGCGTCAGTAGATCCAACTCTTGCCTCTACTGTTGCTGCAGCACCCTCATCACACGAAGCTTGGCAATCTCTCCATACTGCGTTTGCCAACAAATCTCAGACTAGAATTTTTAGTCTTCGAGATCAACTAGCTCGCATCAACAAAGATTCACGACCTGTCACTGATTATTTACGTGATGTACGCTCTCTTTCTGATGAAGTTGCCATTGCTGGAGCCCCAGTTAGCAACGAAGAACTCATTGTTAAGATCCTTCATGGTCTTGGTCCTGAATTTCGAGAAATTTCTGCTGCTATTAGATCCAGAGACACAGTTGTCACTTATGAAGAGCTATATGAAAAATTACTTGATCATGAGTTGTTCATCCAGCATGAGGAATCTAAGAAGTTGCCATCGATTACTGCTGCAATAGCTCACAGAAACAATCAACCTTCTCGCAACAACCATAACAATCGACGACCGGGAAATACTTACCCCTCGCATACCCAGCAATGGCCATCTCCATCCAGCCACGAAACACAAAACAATCCCAGATGGCGCTCTAGAAGAAACCAACAGCAACAATTTTCAAATAATGGGATTCAATGCCAATTATGTGAGCGTTTCGGTCACTCTGCAAAAGTTTGTCGTTCTCAGTCTCACAATCACCTCCAAGCTCGAGCTAACTTTGCGAGCCGTCAGTCTCACCATTCTGAACCATGGGTTGTTGATTCTAGAGCTAATCACCTCATCACTTCCGATGCTTAAAACTTAGAACCTGTTCATGGCTACCATGGACCAACAAAAATCTCAATGGGCAATGGTAATACCATTCCAATTTCTCATACCGGTAACACACATTTATGTGCATCAACTTATAATTTCAAACTATTAAATACATTATGTGCTCCTGACATTAAAAGTAACCTTATATCTGTATCTCAATTTTGTCAAGACAATAAAACCTCTATTGAATTTTTTTCCTTCTCATTTCTTTGTGAAGGATCTGAATACGAGGGTGCCTCTACTACGCGGGCGGAATAGAGATGGACTTTATGAATGGCCGGTGAGCCTTACACGCAAATTTCCTCAATCCAATTTGGCTTGTCGACGTCTTCCTCTTAACCCGTGGCATCGACCTTTAGGACATCCTAATCGTCCCGTTCTAAATAAATTGCTGCATAAATTTTCTATTCCCTTTTGTGATTCAAAGACTTTTTCACTTTGTAATTCGTGTTGCTCTTCAAAGATGCATAGGTTGCCTTTTTTTGAAAATTCCTTACAAAGTCATAAGCCTATGCAAATAATCTACAGTGATTCATGGGGCCCTTCTCCAGTGCTTTCTATTGATAAAAAACGTTATTATGTTTTGTTTGTTGATCACTTCTCAAAATACATGTGGTTGTACACTATCAAAGCAAAACATGAAGTTCAAGGGGTTTTTAAAATTCTACACCCCTTACTTGAACGACATTTTCAAACTAAAATTCTTTCTGTTTATACAGATGGTGGTGGTGAATTTGAAGGACTATCTATTTATTTTAAGACACATGGTATTGAACATTTAATTTCTCCACCTTACACACCTCAACGCGTATCCGTAGTTGAGCGTCGACACAGACATGTTATTGAAACTGCTAAAACTTTATTGCATCAAGCATCTTTACCCTCTACTTTTTGGAGCTTTGCGTGTCATCAAGCTGTTTACCTTATTAATAGGTTACCCTCACCAACTCTATAGGACAATTGTCCATATGGACTTTTGTTCAATGATGCACCAAAGTTTGAGTCTGTAAAAATATTTGGTTGCTTATGCTATCCACGGCTTAGGCCATATACCAAAAATAAACTTGAGCCACGTTCAACACCATGTGTTTATTTAGGATTCTCTAACAAATATTATTGCCATCAATGTTTTGATCCTGTTTCTTCAAAAATATTTCTATCCAGGGATGTATTATTTTTTGAAGATAATTATCCTTTTCAAAATATCTTTGGTCATCTTAAAAATCATTCTCAGCATATTTCTTGGGAACTCACCGTCGATAACCACAGTCATAAGGATTCCTCCTCCACATCCAATCCTTGTTTAGAACTTCCACCTCCTGCTAGGTGTTTGCCGCTCGCTTCACAAAGTTCCGTCTCTACCGAACCAGAGAGAGACCTCTCGTTTCAGGTAATTCTACTTCTTTATCATCTCCTGCTTCTTCTACTACTTCTTCTACATTGGTCCTTACCATGACTTCTACAACTCCCACCACCACTGACCGATACAACCTCCTACGACTTCCAGCCACCCCATGGTTACCCACTCCAAAAATAACATACATAAACCTAAACAAATAATCAACCTTCTTGCTACGACCTCTCTTCCACGTTCCTACAAACAAGCTAAACTCCAACCCCATTGGAACCAAGCCATGAAATTAGAGTTTGATGCACTTGTGAGGAACCAGACTTGGGATTTAGTGCCTCCTGATGCTTCTAAAAATGTGGTTGATTGTAAGTGGCTATTTCGTGTTAAGCATCACCCTGATGGTTCAATTGATAGGTATTTATGTTCTTGTTTATGTGGATGACATAATTGTTACTGGTAGTCACATGAGTGGTATTCGGCATGTTATCCATGGTCTCTCCACTCGGTTCTCTCTCAAAGACCTTGGTGCTCTTCATTATTTCTTGGGTGTTGAGGTTATTCCACATTCTGATGGATTGTTCTTATCTCAACAAAAATATATTATCGATCTGTTACAGGATGTTAATATACAAGACAGTAAAGGAGTTCCTACACCAATGTCTTCTTCCACTGTGTTTGGTATTTCACCCGATGACCCTCTTGTTGATGGTTCTTATTATCGCAGAGTTGTAGGAAAATTACAATATTTATCCTTTACTCGGCCGGACATCGCCTTCGCGGTCGATAAACTTTCTCAATTCATGCACTGCCCCAAAGAAACTCACTGGAAGGCTGTCAAACGCCTCATTCGGTATCTCAAACACACCTCCTCAATTGGTCTTCAGATTTTTCATCACCATGATAATCGATTACTTGTGTACTCTGACTCTGATTGGGCCGGTGATCCGATTGATCGAACCTCTACTACTAGTTATGTTGTTTATTTTGGTGGCACTCCAATCTCTTGGTCCTCAAAGAAACAACGATCTGTCTCTCGCTCTTCTACTGAGGCTGAATACCGAGCTGTTGCGGGTGCACTTGCTGAAACTAATTGGCTTACCAATCTTTTACATGAACTTCGTGTTTCTCTATCTGCCATTCCACGGATTTTTTGTGATAATGTGGGTGCCACCTATCTTTGTGCGAACCCTATCTTTCATAGTCGTATGAAGCATGTTGCCATCGATTTTCATTTCGTGCGTGATCAGGTACAAAACAAAGAGATAGAGGTCAAGCACTTACATTCTGCTGATCAGGTAGCTGATATCCTCACTAAACCTCTCCCACGTTCCACCTTCAATCGCATGTTTACCAAGTTGGCACTTCTTGATATCACCACCAACTTGCGGGGGCATAATAAAGGATAAACATTAGAATCATATTCTTTTGTATCTGTATCAGATTTTGCTATTTTGATTTCTGCAAATATTTGTATTCCTGTAAATCCTCTAAATCTGTTGAGATATTCATGGAAAGTGGTTGAGTATTTATCTATATAAACTCACTACTTATGTGAATAACATACACAAAAACTTTTCTCATCTATTATTCTTCTTACTAAGGCCACGCTCAACACCTTCTACAATGATTCATCAAATGGAGTTTACAGCCTCTACTTATGCAGCGGCGATGTTTCAAATACCGCCTGTAAACTCTGTATTGATGCTGCTATTCAAGGAATCCAACAGCGCTGCGCCTCCAATAAATCTGCAATCATATGGTATGATCAGTGTATGTTACGTTACTCTAATACCAACTTCTTTGGGGTGGCAGAGACTTTCCCAAGGTTGCTCATGTGGAATGTCCAAAACACTACCTCACCTGAGGAACCAAACTATGGGGCACTGGCACTAATTTACACGTTAATAGATTACGTTCCATCGTCAAAGATAATGTTTGGGACAAATGAATCAGCAACTGCTAATGGGTCACAGAAAAGATATGCTTTGGTGCAGTGCACTAGAGATATTAATAGCAGTGCTTGTAGTTCGTGTCTGGGGCAATTGAGTGATGCTGACAAAGATTGTTGCCAAGCAAAGATTGGTTGGCGTATTTTAGCCCCAAGCTGCAATTTAAGGTATGAGGAGAGACCATTCTATCAACCACCAACACCAAGACCAGTGCCCGCAGCTCCAGAGCCGGTGCCTGATAATGGTGAGTCAAATATGAATATTTGGTTGAAGAAATTAGACGCTGACATGAATCCAAAAATCTCAGATTTTGGCATCGTAAGATTGTTTGTAATGGATCAAACTCAAGGCAACACAAGTAGAATTGTTGGAACCTAGTAAGTATTATATATATTTTTAATTATAGCCAATTGAAAATAATCTAGGCATGTCAATATAAATGTTTTTGGTGTACAGTGGCTATATGGCTCCAGAGTATGCAATGCACGAGCAATTTTCAGTCAAATCAGACTTATTTAGCTTCGGTGTTCTAATTTTGGAGATTTTGAGTGGTCAAAGAAATAATGGTTTCCGCAATGGAGAGAACATAGAGGATCTTTTGAGCTATGTAAGTAAATTTAAGTTTTACGTATCTATTCAACAAAATATTGAAAGTACTGCCCCTTTCCTTAACTAAGAACCTGTATAAATTCTGCAGGCATGGAGAAATTTTAGGGAAGGCACATCTATGAATCTTATAGACCCAACTTTGAGGAGTGGTTCAAGAACTGAAATGATGAGATGTGTCCATATTGGATTACTATGTGTTCAGGAAAATGTAGTTGATAGGCCAAACATGGCTTCAGTTGTTCTTATGCTAAATAGCTATTCTACTACTTTACCTTTACCTTCAGAGCTTGCATTTTTTATGCACGGCAGCACTCAATCAGATGTGTCTTCTTCAGCAAGCTACTATTCAAAAATGACAGAATCCTCGCATTCGAAAATTGAAACTCTTCCATTGTCTAGAAATGACTCATCAGCTATTACGAATTTATATCCTCTGTAGGAAATTATTTTTGAAAACAAATTTTGGTTGTTGTATTTATATTGATTATTTCAAATATTTTGTAGCTATTTTACGTTTGTGTGTAATTTTGACGATTTATTCAAAGATTCAAAAAATAGACATATTGTGTACCGATAGAGATATATAGATCAAACTAAATAAATAATAGAATTTTTATTGAAACGAAAATATTTCTGACTAAACACCGGAAAAAAATAATGAAGTAGAAACAATTTTTTTAACCAAAATTTTTAATTTAATCAATTAGGCAGTTATATATGTCTAATTCCTTTGTAATGATAATGAATATTAATAATTTCTCTCTCTTTCTTTTACTTTCAAAAATATTAATATTTTTTTATGATTAGTTGAATAATTAATTTTGGCCAATAGGCAGTTCGGCTTTTTTCTTTTGGAAATGATAACCAAGTCAACGGTGAAATTATGACTTTTTTGTTCTGTTGGACCAAGTCGTAGTTTTATTAAATTGGGCCTGGGCCCTATAGAAGGATTAGGGAAGAGTGCATACATGGGCTATAAGGAAAGACAATCTAAAGTGGGCAGTGTAGTGATTACAATTCACAAGCGTAATAAAGTCAACAAAATAATGTGTTAATGGGAATTTAACAATCGATTCAGTTAAATTTTGGGTCTTCCTTTTCCACATTCTGCAATATCTCATCTCAACTGCTCAAGAATCAAAATCGCGAATAGCATAATCATGCGCTGTATAGAATTTGTTTGTCTTATTTTCTATCTCCTCATTGGCATAAACCTTGCCGATGCTCTTTTGAAATGTTACGACACAGGAAACTTCACAGCCAACAGTACATACGCCAATAATCGAGCTCTCATCCTTTCTTCTTTAGCTTCAAACGTCACAGCAAATGGAGGTTTCTACACCACAACAGTAGGCCAAGGAACAAACAAAATTTATGGTCTGGTGCTTTGCAGATATGACTATTCACAAGAAGCTTGCTTCAAATGTGTCGACGATTCAATTGAAAAGCTGACCACAACATGTCCTCACCAGAAAGAAGCAGTGATATGGACTGGGAATGCTTGTAAAATACACTACGCGAATCGCTCATTTTTGGGACAGCTGGAGGTAGATCCTTCCGAGACTGGCTATAATATCGCTGACCTCCCATCTAGTATTAATATGTCTGAGTTTGATCAGACTTGGACTAGTTTGATGGAAAGCTTAGCAACGAAAGCTTCTATGTCCAATTCTACGCTTAAGACTGCGACAGGAGAATCAGACGTCCGATCCTTTCCAAGAATATATGCAGCAATGCAGTGTAGCCCTGATTTATCCCAGAGCAATTGCAGCTATTGTCTACGACAGGCACCAAGTGCTTATAATAAGTGTTGCCATGGGAAGCAAGGAGGTTATGTTAGGAAGCCTAGTTGTACATTCAGATGGGATTTGTACTCATTCTATGCTCCTGTTGCTGGACCTCCAACACCATCTTCTCCATCTAATATTTCTCCCCCTTTCAATAATACAAGAAAAGGTAACCGTGCTTTAGAATCTGAATTATTAATTACTTTACTCTTTCAGTTTGTTTTAAGAATAGGTATCTGATTTTCTTTTTTTTCTTCTTTTTTTTTTTTTTTTTTTTTTATAAATTAGCCATAACCTAATGGGATCAGACCGGCTATTCGCAGGAGAGAAGAGCAATAAACCACGGAGGATTGCTATCATAGTTGTTCCAATAATTGTTGGTACTGTTTTCATCTGTTTCTGCATTTTTCTAAGAGTTGGTAAGCAAAAGGAAAAACTTGAAAGTAAGTAAAAATTGGCTTACCTAAATTCTATTGTTATTTTACAAGTCAAATGCGATAGTAAAGCCAGTTACTTTACTTTTAAAAAAATTAATAAAAATAAAAATTGAGATGTCGGGCATTAACCATTGGCTTTGCACCTCTCATGAAGCTCTTGAAGTGGATGAAATCAAAACGATGGAGTCGTTGCAATTCGATTTCGGGACTATTAGAGTTGCAACAAATAACTTTTCTGAGGATCATAAGCTTGGACAAGGTGGATTTGGTGCTGTTTACAAGGGTACGCTTTCTGATGGACAAGATATAGCAGTGAAAAGGCTTTCTAAAGATTCAGGACAAGGAGATTTGGAATTTAAAAATGAAGTCCTACTGATGGCCAAGCTTCAACACCGGAATTTGGTTAGGCTTTTGGGATTTTGCCTGGAAGGAAGAGAAAGGCTCCTTATATATGAGTTTGTGCCTAACACCAGCTTTGATAATTTCATATTTGGTAAGGATGCAAATCTACTTTGTTCTTTGTTTTAACTTACACCAGCTTTGATAATTTCATATTTGGTAAGGATGCAAATCTACTTTGTTCTTTGTTTTAACTTAATATTTCATATAACATTGTTGGAGAAATTTGAGATAATTGTATGAATGTATAGATCAAAACAAGCGGCGAACACATTTGGATTGGCATAGGCGGTATAAGATCATTGGTGGTATTGCTAAAGGACTTCTTTACCTTCATCAGGATTCTCGGCTACGGATTATTCACCGTGATTTGAAAGCAAGTAATATTTTGTTAGATGCAGAAATGAATCCGAAAATTTCAGACTTTGGAATGGCAAGAATGTTTATGATGGATCAAACTCAAGGCAACACAAGTAGAATTGTGGGAACCTAGTAAGTATCCAAACAGAGTGAGAAAAAAGAAAATTTTAAAAAAAAAAAAACTAAACTTATAAATCAATCATTCAATACATGTTTAAAATTTAAAATTGTATAAATTTGTATAGAGTGGCTATATGGCTCCAGAGTATGCAATGCATGGTCGATTCTCAGTCAAATCAGACGTATTTAGCTTCGGTGTACTGCTTTTAGAAATTGTATGTGGTCAAAAGACTAGTTGCTTCCGCAGTGGAGAAAATACGAAAGATCTTTTGAGTTATGTAAGTATATCAGTCTTCAGTTATCCTAAATGAAATTTTAATTGATAAATCTTACATGCATGCATGGAAAAATTGGAGGGAAGGGACATGCATGAACCTTATAGACCCTATACTTAGGACATCTAGGTCAACAAATGAAATGATGAGGTGCATCCACATTGGATTGTTGTGTGTTCAAGAAAATGTGGCTGATAGACCAAACATGGCATCAGTAGTTCTGATGCTAAGCAGTTACTCTCTTACTCTACCTATACCTTCACGACCGGCTTTTTTAATGCTCAACAGCATTGAATCAGATATATCATCTTCACTGTGGTATAATTCCAAGGCATCAATGAATGATGTTTCAATTACAGAATTGGTTCCCCGTTAAATGTTTGACAAGGTTCATGTTTTAGTTTGTTATGTGTTGTCTGTGTATTATTGATTTTCAATTTGAATTTTGATATATTTACTGTAAAAAAATTACAGAATTTGTGTGTCTGATTTATGATATAAAGTAGAATTCGTAATCCTTTTTAGTGATTAACTGCAATCACACACTCAAATACGAAATTTGAATGTATAAAAGAGGGATTACATTTTTCTCTCGGTCTCCTTATCCACAAGGCAATTATTCAATGAGATTAGTCAATATTAAGATTAAGAAAATAGATGGGATCTACTTATTTTTATAGAATTTTATGGATCTCCCCATCACAAGTCCATTAGGATGTACAAACTCGTTTCACATGTGATCACATAAACCCAAATTAGACCCTATAAACATATTTTTAAACTATATTTATTCAGTCTATTTTCGCAAATTAAAATAGTTTGACAATTAATAGTAGCTTACATTAAAATTTTTAACATTTAACTTGTGTTTGCATCATCAGTAATCCACGGCTTTGCTCTGATAATACCAATAATGCTTATTAAATCTCGTGAATTTGACTAAATTGTAATTTATTTAGAATGGTCCGTCTTATTCGATTTAATAATTGTAGTTTTGTTTCTTTTTTTCTTATCCCTTCGTATTAGAATATTGTTTGGACAATGCCTCTTTGAAGATAAAATTCAAAGTTGTCGTTTTGTATCATTGTATGAAACTCCAGTCAAATAAACGGACAAAAAAAAGATGATAGCGTGTTCCTGTCGCATCAATATTTTAATACACTGTTATTATATTTGTACGTGTAAAAAAAAATGTTAATTAATCTATAAATCTCTAAATTTTGCAACTTCCTTGACAACGAAATCTGAATATGTAAAAAAAAACTTTTAAATTTAATACCTAATAAATATATTTTTAATGGGAAGCAAAAATTTTAATGGTGACTAAATTTTCAGTCCAATAATTTGGAGAGTAAAAGATATGTTATTAAATTTTTAGTTTGTTAAAAGAAAAAGTAGTCTTAATTTCATTAAAATAAAACAGTGATAATATTAATTATTTATTTGTTTTCTTGTCTGAAAATAAATAACTTTTCTAATAAGATATTATTGCCTTTACACATACGGATTGGATAGGCTTTGACATAACTGGGCCAAGCTTCATGCCAGTTAATTGCCCAGTGGTCCAAATAATTTAATTGGGAGAAATTAACGACGCAGCGGACTGAAATTGTAAAACGTAAGCCCATGTATTCTGGACCGGCTTTTGTATCCCAAATACCCATGACCTAGAAATAGGATGTGTCCCTAGCCACTGAACCGATGGCACCGGCACCACCTGCAATCACCACCATCACTATGGAAATTGTCGCCGTAGGTGGCGATGTATCTCGCCATAGCCATTCTTTCCGTTTCTTCTACCGTCACCAACCGCTTTCTCCATTTCCATAATCACCAATTCTCCTGGGATTTTAGCCAGCTCCAAATTAGTTAAATTTAGTTAAAGTTTTAGCTAAAATTAAAGAAGTTTTGGCTATAATCCCTTTTGTGAGTAGATGAAATTAATTTCAAATTTTCAATATTATTACCCATTCTTTGAAGTCTATTATATGGATTATTCGAGTCCCTTTCACATTTATAATTAAGACCACTCATAAAAGGCAATACTTTCAATACCTTCTCATTCTTATTATTATTATTATTATTATTATTATTGTAGAGCCAGAGGAGAAAAGTATTGATTCTGATGGGAGTGGAAATACTTGCTTTTACTCTATTTACTTTTTTCTTTTTTTTATTTTTTTTTTAGGAAACCATAACCAAGTCAAGTCGTCGCTTGATCAAAGTGAGCCTGAGCCGTATAGAAGGATTAAGGAAGAGTGCAGAGATTGGCTGTAAGGAAAGACAATATAAAGTAGTTAGTGCAGTGAATACAATTCACAAGCGTGATAAAGTCAATACAGTGATAGGTTGGTGATTGTTAATGAGAATTTAACAATCCATTCAGTTCAATTTTGGGTTTGGGGCTTCTTTTCCACATCCTGCAATATAATTTTGGGTTTGGGGCTTCCTTTTCCACATCCTGCAATATAATTTTGGGTTTGGGGCTTCCTTTTCCACATCCTGCAATATCCCATCTCAACTCCTCATGAATCAAACTTGCGAATAGTATAACCATGCGCTGTATAGATTTTGTTTGTCTTATTTTCCATCTTCTGATTGGCATCAACCTTGCCAATGCTCTGTTGAAATGTTATAACACAGGAAACTTCACAGCCAAAGGTACATACGCCAATAACCGAGCTCTCATCCTCTCTTCTTTAGCTTCAAACGTCACAGCGAATGGAGGTTTCTACACCACTACTGTAGGCCAAGGGGCGGATAAAATTTATGGTCTGGTGCTTTGCAGATTTGACTCTTCATCAGAAGATTGTTCCAAATGCGTCAATGTTGCAATTGAAGATATAACCACAAAATGTCCTAACCAGAAAGAAGCACTGAGATGGGATGGGGATCCTCCTTGCAGAATACACTACGCGAATCGCTCATTTTTCGGACAGCCGGAGATAGAACCCACCGATGCTGGTTATAATACCGGTAACCTTCCGTCTAATATTAATATGTCTGAGTTTGATCAGACTTGGACTAGTTTGATGGCAAGCTTAGCAACGAAAGCTTCTAAGTCCAATTCTACGCTTAAGACTGCGACAGAAGAAGCAGACGTCAAGCCCCTTGAAAGAATATTTGCACTAATGCAGTGTACTCCTGATTTATCCTCGAGCGATTGCAGCTATTGTCTACAACAGGCAGCAGCTGCTTATAGTAACTGTTGCCATGGGAAGCAAGGAGGTTATGTTACGAAGCCTAGTTGTACATTCCGATGGGATTTGTACCCATTCTATACTCCTATAGCTGAACCTCCAACGCCATCTCCTCAACCTCTACTTAGTATTTCTCCCTCTTCAATCAATAATACAATGAAAGGTAGCTATTGTTAATTAGTTCACTTTCAGTTTGTGTTAAGCATATCTATCTTATTTTTTTCTTTTATTTGGACTTTTGTCCATTAATTTGTTGTTAATTTTTTGAAATTAGCCATAATTTAATGGGATCAGACTGGCTTTTACAGGGGAGAAGAGCAATAAAGCACGGACGATTGCTATCATAGTTGTTCCAGTAATTGTTGGCACTGTAATACTTGTCATCTGTTTCTGCATCTTTTTAAGAGTTCGGAAGCCAAGGGAGAATTTTGAAAGTAAGTAAATATTGGCTTACTTAAATTCCATTATTATTTTCAAAGTCTGTGATAGAAAAGCCATTTAGATATTGTGCACTAACCATTGGATTTGCACCTCTCATAAAGCTGATGAAATAAAAAATGTGAAGTCATTGCAATTCGATTTTGGGACTATTAGAGTTGCAACAAATAACTTTTCTGAAGAAAATAAGCTTGGACAAGGTGGATTTGGTGCTGTTTACAAGGGTACGCTTTCTGATGGACAAGACATAGCAGTGAAAAGGCTTTCTAAAGATTCAGGACAAGGAGATTTGGAATTTAAAAATGAAGTTCTACTGGTGGCCAAGCTTCAACACCGGAATTTGGTTAGGCTTTTGGGATTTTGCTTGGAAGGAAAAGAAAGGCTCCTTATATATGAGTTTGTGCCTAACACCAGCCTCGATCATTTCCTTTTTAGTAAGGATGCAAATCTACTTTGTTTTTGTTTTAACTTAATATTTCAGATAACATAGTTTGAAAAATTTGAGATAATTGTATCAATGTATAGATCAAAACAGGCGGCGAACGCATTTGGATTGGCACAGGCGTTATAAGATCATTGGTGGAATTGCTAAAGGACTTCTTTACCTTCATGAGGATTCTCGGTTACGGATAATTCACCGTGACATGAAAGCTAGCAATATTTTGCTAGATGCAGAGATGAACCCGAAAATTTCAGATTTTGGCATGGCAAGATTGTTTATGGTGGATCAAACTCAAGGCAATACAAGTAGAATTGTGGGTACCTAGTAAGTATCTAAACAACACAAAAAATAATGATAATAAACAAAAAATGATCGTTCAATACTTAATTAAAATCTAAACTTATGTAAATTTATATACAGTGGCTATATGGCTCCAGAGTATGCAATGCATGGCCGATTCTCAGTTAAATCAGACGTATTTAGCTTTGGTGTGCTGCTTTTAGAGATTGTATGCGGTCAAAAGAATAGTAACTTCCGTGATGGGGAGAATGTAGAAGATCTTTTGAGCTATGTAAGTATATAATTCTATGATCCAACAACGGTCTCTTCAATCGTCCTAAATGAAACCTTAATTGATAAACCTTACATGCAGGCATGGAAAAACTGGAGGGAAGGGACATACATGAATCTTATAGATCCTATACTGAGAACATCTGGCTCGACAAATGAAATGATGAGGTGCATCCACATTGGATTACTGTGCGTTCAAGAAAATGTGGCTGATAGGCCAAACATGGCATCAGTAGTTCTGATGCTAAGCAGCTATTCTCTTACTCTACCTGTACCCTCAAAACCAGCATTTTTTATGCACAGCAGCACTCAATCAGATGTGTCTTCTTCACTGGGGTATAGCTCCAGGGCGTCAGAAACAGAGTCCTCACAATCTAAAATTGGAACTCTTCCATTATCAGTGAATGAAGTTTCAATTACTGAATTGTTTCCTCGTTAAAGATTTGATGAAGTTCATATTTTTAGTTTGTCATTTGTTGCGTGTGTATTATTGATTTCCAGTTTGAATTCTGATAATATTAACTTCTGTTTGCGTCAACAGTAATCCACTGCTTTCCTTTAATAATACTTATTTGACTAGTCCATTATAATTTATTTAGTAACTGTAATTTGGTTTCTTTTTTTCTTGACCCTTCATATTAGAATGGCCTTTTGGAAAATAAAATTCAAAGCTGTCGTGTTGTATGAAACTCCAGTCAAATAAATGGACAAAAAAAATGAAAGTTAGCGTGTTTCCGCCGCAGAAACGTGGGAGGCTTGTCCTGACCACTTCTGTCACCATCAATATTTTAATACACTATTATCTTATGTGTATTAAAAAAAATGTTAGTTTTTTTTTATTGGACATATTAGTTAAGTATTATACACTTTGACTCTCCGAGTCGATTAACGGGGCATTATTCTTAAAAGGAACATAAGAAAAATAGTGATAATGTTAATTATTTATTTGGTTTTGTGTCTGAAGATAAGTAATTTTTCTAATAAAATATCATTTCTTATTGCCTTTATACATACGGATTGGATAGGCTTTGACATAGCTGGGCCGAGCTACATGCCGGTTAATTCCCCAGTGGTCCAAATAATTTGGTTCGGAAACGGACTGAAATTGTGAAACGTAAACCCATGTAATTCTAAACGGGCTTTTGTATCCCAAAAACTCATGACCCAGAAAATTTTAATCATTTAATCAGACACGATATAATGTTTGACTGCAGAGAAATTTCAAATGAAACAGCATCGTAGCTGGATTGACATCAGAAAAAAAAAAAAGAGCTATTAAATTCAAATGTAAACGACCCAGTCAAGAGTTGCTAAACCTTCAATATATTCATAACTAGCGCCAGTTCTAGCCCTCCATTGATGCTAATTAAAAATGATAAGAAACTTCCATTTGTCCAAGCATAGAATAGTTTTTATTTTCTTGAAGCCGACAAGCATATATAAATCTTTATTTGACCAATTTTCCATCAACACCTCCGATCAAGACAAGGACAACCATGTTTTTTCTTCAGGAATCTAGAGTCTCCATTTTCATCTTAATCATATTCTCAGCTCTTACAAGCTCAATCAATTGTCAAGCAACTTACAATACCCATATCTGTCAAGGTGCAGCTAATGACACTGCAAGTGCCAATTTCAAATCAGAACTTATTGCCCTTTTCAATTCTCTATCTTCTAAGGCCACCCTCAACACCTTCTACAATGATTCATCAAATGGAGTTTACAGCCTTTACTTATGCCGCGGCGATGTTTCAAATACCGCCTGTAAACTCTGTGTTGACGCTGCTATTCAAGGAATCCAACAGCGATGCGCCTCCAATAAATCTGCAATCATATGGTATGATCAGTGTATGTTACGTTACTCTAATACCAACTTCTTTGGGGTGGCAGAGACTTTCCCAAGGTTGCTCATGTGGAATGTCCAAAACACTACCTCACCTGAGGAACCAAACTATGGGGCACTAGCACTAATTTACACGCTAATAGATTACGTTCCATCGACAAAGATAATGTTTGGGACAAATGAATCAGCAACTGCTAATGGGTCACAGAAAAGATATGCTTTGGTGCAGTGCACTAGAGATATTAATAGCAGTGCTTGTAGTTCGTGTCTGGGGCAATTGAGTGATGCTGTCAAAGATTGTTGCCAAGCAAAGATTGGTTGGCGTATTTTAGCCCCAAGCTGCAATTTAAGGTATGAGGAGAGACCGTTCTATCAACCACCAACACCAAGACCAGTGCCCACAGCTCCAGAGCCGGTGCCTGATAATGGTGAGTCAAATATGAATATTTGGTTGAAGAAATTAGACAAATATGAATATTTGGTTGAAGAAATTAGACAATCATTCGTCTTATCTAAATTTTCAATTAAAATACATTACCTTGAGTTGAAGAATAGGGATTAGGCGAGGTAAGTGGTTAGAAAAGTTTCTTTCCCCTTGATTTTATGCTACTTTGACAAGGTATCTATTACCTAATCCTCCTGTTTTTATAGTGTTTATTCTGTTTTAATAGAAAAACATTTTTTTAATATAATATTACGTGATAAAAAAGGAAAAGGAGATAGCAATACCACAACAATTGCAATCGTGGCTGTCGTAGCATCAATCTTGGCAGTCGGAGCTCTCTTAGGTTTCTGGTACTATTTATGCTACCGCAGGAAGAGAAGAAGACATACAGGTTGATATGCTGAAACCTGCACAAGGTAGAATTTGCATTGTTAAATTATCGCTTACATGCAACTTGTTCATCAGGTAGGGAAACAAGCGAAGTAATTCTACTAGGAAATTCAGGAGGCTCAAATCGGAAGCAATGGATGGATGAAGATATGCATGTAAGCAATGAAGAAAACAATGGTGAAACGCATTACTTTAGTTTGACTACCATTAGAACGGCTACAAGTAATTTCTCAGATGCAAACAAGCTTGGAGAAGGAGGTTTTGGCCCTGTTTACAAGGTTAGAGGGATATTGGCTACGACAAACAAGTACTATGTACTAGGATTAAATTATGGTTGCTTTGATTTGACAAAGTTTGATATGCATTTAGGGAATGTTGCCTAGTGGAGAAGCAATAGCAGTTAAAAGGCTATCCATGACATCAAAGCAAGGTCTTGATGAGTTCAGGAACGAAGTGATGGTAATTGTCAAACTTCAACACAAGAATCTCGTGAGACTATTAGGATACTGCATGGAAGGAGAAGAAAAGCTTCTTATCTATGAGTACTTGGCCAACACTAGCCTTGATGCCTTCCTGTTTGGTTAGCTCCCTCACCTATGTCTTCCCTTGATATCCACGGATATGTAATTGTTAATACCCAGATGTTCTGTTTCTTGCATAGTAACAATGTATTTCCAGTGACAGAGTTACTTTTATGAAGGCAGATCCAAAAAGGACTAAGGAGCTCAACTGGGCAAAACGTGCAAACATCATAACTGGAACTGCAAGAGGCCTTCTATATCTACATGAAGATTCTCGACTCAAAATCATCCATCGGGATCTGAAAGCAAGCAATGTTTTGTTGGATGATGAGATGAACCCAAAAATATCAGACTTTGGCACTGCAAGAATTTTTGGTGGCAATCAAATTGAAGCCAACACTGACAGAGTTGTTGGGACATAGTAAGTCCTTTACATTTAGCACCATTCTATCTTCTTTCTTTCAAACTTTTACTCATTGGTGGTGAAAAGGAAATAATCTATTTTCCTGGACAGTGGATATATGGCTCCAGAATATGCACTGGAGGGAATAATTTCAATTAAGTCAGATGTATACAGCTTTGGGATATTAATGCTAGAGATCATCAGTGGTAAAAAGAACAGGGGCTTCTACAACCCAGAACGTGCTCCCAGTCTTCTGTTATATGTAGGAATATCTCCTTGTCTCCCCTTTTCTTTTCTTTTTTTTCCCAAATTTGCTTTTTTCTCCATGATAGTTATAAAATCATTAAATATGACTCTGAACAGACCTGGCAACTCTGGAATGAAGGCAGAGGGAAGGATTTGATAGACGAAAATATAGTTGACTCTTGTCCTGTAAGTGAGACCTTGAGATGGATTCACATTGCCTTGTTGTGTGTTCAAGATGATCCTGCAGAAAGACCTACCATGTCATCAGTTGTTCTCATGCTTGGGAGCAACTCAGTAAACCTTCCCCAACCATCCACAGCTCCATACTCTATGGGTAGATTTATGACATTGTCTGATCAATCTTCAACATCTGGAACTGGAACTGGCTTTCTCACATCAGATCAATCCACAGCTACTGTTTCTAGATAGTTGAGAGATTCCTTAGATCTTTTCCTTCCTTACTAGCCTGCAAATTTTTTTTACATACACATATGTTCTGTGGAATGCACTAATGAAGATTGTCTTATATTTGAAAAACATGATTCCTGGCAAATTAATCGGCCACCAACAATGGTTGATGGGCCGGACCTATATTAACCTTAGCCCATTTGTTTCCATCTATATGTATCTGGGGAAGCTACAAAAAAATAATATTTCTAATTTCACTATCAACAATTCTCAATTAACAAAGTTTACCTCAGCTACAAACTTATCTTCAGTTCTTTACAATAAATATATTTGACAAATTCCCTTTAACAGACAAAAAATGGAAAATGAAATCAATATAATAGAAAATGGAGAATTTACATTTGCAAATAGCTGACGAAACAAAACCAACCCATTCAACTTCAACGGCTAGAGAACTGACAGGCACACTACCACTGTAATAATCATGCCAATTGCAACTCCTGGAGGTGAAAATTTAACAGCACCTGTATTGACATAGCAGAAATGAGGATCAGGAATTCAAATTATCTTCTTATATTAGAAAATTCGGCTAGGATTTGAAAAAGAAAATACCTTCATTTAAAGGAATTGAGTAGTTGAAATAGAACTGGAAATCATGATACCACAAGCTACAACTAGTCCCATAAATCTCCCATCCTCTTTTATTTCCAATTGTGGTTCTAAATGTCATCAATAGATAATCAAAACATCTTCCACAATCACTTCTGCTAATATCTCTACTGCACTGAGCCATTCCATATCTCTTCCCACTTTGACCAACATCCAAAATCGCTGTTTGAAACATAAATGGTTGCAGTGGAGCAATAGAAGCAAGCTGATTCATAAAGTTAAGCCCTTTAGAAAATACATTCGGATCGTCGATATCAGTATCATTAGCTAAAGCCATTGCAGATTGATCCCATACACCAAAAAAGCTAACATTTGAATACCGGAGAAAACACCATCGAAGCCATATAGTAACGTTCTTGCTTGTCAAGCAGCCACGATTGGCAGTAGAATTGTTGATGCAAGTTGAGCAGTCTGCAACAGAAATATCACCTCTGCATCCAGCAAGGCCATAAATCCTGTCATCACCTTTACCAGCTGTGGCTGTGTAGAAACCATTTTGAATAGGCCCATTTCTGGCAAGCGAATTGAACAGGCTGTTGAGGTTGATTTGGTATTGTTGGTTTTCCAGAGTAACATTATCAGAACCTGAACATAGCAATCCAATAATCTGATCAGTATCAGCAGTAGAAAGGCTTGAACTTGAAAATAACCAGAACATTAAAGTTGACAAGAAAATGAAACTCTCCATATCCCTTTTCTGAGTCTGCAAGGAAAAACAAAAGAGGGAGAGAAGTCATAAAAGGGAGTCTCTAGCTAGTTTGTACAGCTTTACATTATTACTTTCAGATCATACAAGAAAAAACTATCAAATCTTGGCATTTTTGGTTTAAGCACATTAAAGTCAACTGTTACTTGGATTGCAATTATTACAGGATGAATAAAGGCTCAGCACTATAAAATTGAAGTCAACAAAATTAATCTAGTTTGGAGTTAGCCAATATTAAAATTTTAAATCAATTGAAACTAGCTAGTTCCTTTTAATTAAATAATTGTTAATGATTATTAATAATTACAAAGTAATTAATAATTGAAGTAATTATTATTTATAATGGATAAGCACCAAGTCAAAATGCAAGGAAACAATAGTTAATAATTACATTTTTTTTTTTTTTTTTTTTGAGAAGGACAAAGTATCAGAATTTAGTATAATACAAGTGAAATATAAGTAATTTGATTAAATTATAATTATATACAGTATTAAAGTTCAAGTGGATGCACTCAACTTTATCATAATCATACAGTTACATGTTAAATTACTACAAGTTAAGATTCAGTAGCTTGTGGTTTTCAATTTAATTATAAAATTTTAGTATTCTGACCGTTGATTTCAATTAATTTACATGAACAATGGATCAAGTTGCTTTAGTACAACTCTCTAGGAATCAAGCAACTTTCCCACTTGGACGAGACCAATTAGAGGAACTTGACCCTTAAGTATAGGGATTGGACCGTAGAGACCAAGAGATAGCCCACGTTAGTAGTAAAGGGCCTTGACCCAAAGCCCAAGTGTTTTAATTTCTTCAATTTTGCCTTTATTTTTTCATTGGAGGTTGAATAAGCTAAAGTAATATGATTTTTTCTATTGTCATAATCTAATTGACCATTATCCACTTTGTAAATTACGATCCACTTTGTAAATTACGAGGGTGAAAAGTTTCAAGTTCGAGTTCTTTCTTATCACCAATTTATGAATTTTATTGTACATTATAATCTTTTCTTAAAAAAAAATATTAGTGTTTTCTTTAATTTTATCATACATTATAATCTTTTAAAAAAATTACTTTTTCCTTTTAATTTTTCTGCGTGGAAGAAAATGATTTCGATCCTCCAAAAGTTGAAAAACATAGTGTCTCCTTTATTGGAATGTGATATAAAACTAGTCGAAAACCGCGCTTCGGGGGCAGATATTTAATTATTATAGTTGATTATATTATTACTTTTTTATAAACTATCATGCATTGTCAAATTGTTAGATATAACAATTAAAATTTTGTACTTGAAATAATTAATAATAGTCAAAATGATTTATAATAAAATGATGACATTTTTTTAATAACATAATATTGTAAATCTATAATATTGTAATCAAGTTTCTTTATCAAAATAACCTCATAGTGGAAGAAGTACCATATGTTAAAATTTGCCAAAGATGATTGAAAAAAACTTGGTAAATTTCCTTATTAAAGATATTTAGATACTTTGAATTGATTTTAAATAATAGCAGGGAAGAATCTAAGAAATAAAATTATGTTCAGAAAATTTTTAAATATTTTGATGATTAAAAAAAATAGAGATTAAAATTTTTTATTGAAAATTATAAATTCATGTTTTACATTGATTTTACAGAAAACAAACAATGAAATAATGCAAAGGTTTTGCTAGGGATGATTTGTTCAGGAATTGTTTTAGTTATTTTTTATTAATTATTTAGTTATTTTCTATTAACATTAAATAAATTTAAAAAAATAAATTAATCAATTAAAATATATAGATAAATGAAGAAATAATTTTTATTTTTATAGATGTAGGATGCAGATAGATTTATAATTAGATAAAAAAGAATTAATAATTATTTAATTATTTAATAATATGTTATTATAGATTGTAAATAGATATGTAGTTAGATTTATAGTTAAATAAGAATACCTACCTGATTATTTTCTATTAATATTAAATAAATTTAAAAAATAAAATGAATAGATTAATCAACGGATAATATTTAATTTTAATAGATATAAAAGGCAGTAATAAATTTTAATCAACATACAAATATATTTTTGATATCGAAAATAATTATATAATGCAGGAATATGTATTAAAAAAACTGAGTAAAGATGCAACTACTAAATTTCTTGTCTTCTTTATCTTTGTCATCCTCATTGCCTTGATGTCTGTTGGCTGTTTACTGTAAGTTCTTATACTGTATATGATCTCATCTTGAGCAGCTTTAATTGCTTCCTCTCTTCTTGTCTTGATGTCTCAAGATAACTAAATTCTGAGGACCAAGATTTATAATCAGTGAATGAAATCAAAATTTACAAGAGCATCAAATAATAAAACAAAAATATTAAATTGTAAAAGCAAAAGATAATAAAATAAAGAACTCATGAAATTAAAATAAAAAAAAAACAAAAATATTAAACCGCAAGAGCATAAGATAATAAAATACTGAATTGTAAAAGTAGAAGATAAAACAGAGTACATATGTCGTAGCCAAACCAAAATACGAAAAACTCATAAAAATCTAGTTGTACGCTTGAATATATATATAGGTTTACAGATATGGACAAGAAAAAAAATTGAATATTTGTAAATTTATAATTATTTATATATAAATTTAAAGTTTTAGTTGGATTAGATTAGGTGGGTAGATTACGTTAGATTCAAAACATATGGCTAATTAAAAATAAGTTAAATTGGCCAATCAAAATATAAAAAAATAAGAAAAAAACTTTAAATTTTTTAAAAAAAGAAAAATAGAATAATGAACAAAGAAAACGCCATTGAAGTTGCTCTTTATTTCAGCTTTCATGTATGTAGATTAAATAGAAGCGAAGATATATGGATTGTGACAAGGATAATTCTTTTGCTCTTTATCCAAAACCATAACTCATTTTAATGCAATGCCGATTTTAAAATTTACAGCATTCTGATGGATAACATGTTGAATATTAAATATTAAATTATTTCAAAGTGTTTTATTTAAGTTTGAAATTAATTTTTTTTAGAATCTATTTTTTATATCAATATTTATCTGTATATCTATGTTTATATATATATATATATATATAAAACTAAAATTAAATACAATGACTCCATTTGAATATTTTGTAATTTGATATTAAATTTAATATAAATTTTAATTAAATGTTCAAATATTTGAAAAGATTAATTATCTAAGTGGACCAAATAATGACATAATGTAATCTTATAGATGGAAATAAAGAAACCATATAAAGATTTAGCTCAACAAGATAACTATAATTAGGTTTTGTTTGTTTTAAATTTTTTATTTGCAGCAAGTTACAATTGCCAACCCTTTTTTAAACAAAGGCACGAATTAGGTTAGCCCACCTAAATATGAAAGTAAAAGTTAAAACAAGTAGAGCACTACGTGAACGAGTCCTTTTGGAGCAACTGGCATTTGTCTATTTGCTCTTGTTTAGTGGAGCATTACATGAGATTAAAAAATTATACATCTCCAATCGTCGTTTTCTTTCTTTCCTTCTCCCTTTCTTTATCATCCAAGCCTATAACCTGTTGAGAAATGAAACTTCTTGTGGGCTTCATGTTTCTTTTCCTTCACAAGTACTATTTCTTTTTCTAGTTGGAAAAACACGAAATTGACATACTCACCTTCATGCCAAGTACAATTATGTTAGCTTTCCTTGTTTATATGTATAATTTTTCCTTTTCATTTCACACTCACCGATAGTAAGAAAATCGAAAAACTTATTTTCTGTTTGGGTTTGAACAAAAATGGATTATTATTATAATCTCTGTATTAGATGGTGGACAAATTGATTAATAACAGAAGAACGATTGGATAAAGATTACCTATATTGATTTGATCATATCATATATGCCATATCCAGGACATAAAGAACAGTTTATGGATCCATTTTCTGTAATTAAATGTATTCTTGCATTCTTGCATTTGTCTCTTCTCAAGAAGCAGATCTACTTCCTTTTTTTTTTCCTGAACAAAGATCTACTTGCTTTTAGTTCTTATATATAAAATATTATCCTGTTTAATTTTATCTTAATCCAACCAAAGCGTGTATTTTAATCAGAAGAAATAGATATTTATACTTTTTGTTAAAAGTATTTATAATTAAAGAAACTCCTTTCTCTTAGAGTTATTAAAAAATAAAATAAAATGTAAACATCCTGAATGGAGCTATCATCCAGATAAGCTACTCCTTTAGTAAAGTATGGCAGTCTCCTTTACTACCAGTAAGTGCACAGTGCAAGTTCATTTAGAATTTACAAAGCTTTAATTTCTTTATTGTCCTTTTGCTCACTAATGCCATGCAATAGAAGAACCTTCACCCTCGGATATAAAGACACCTAAGGAACTCATTCTTGACGCACCACACAACACCACCAAAATACTTTAACCAAATGAAGAATCTCAATATCCTAACATGTCTTGCTTTCTTCTTCGCCATTTTCATCACTTCTTCACAATCCAAAGCAGAACAAACACAACCCATGTCGGGTTTCGTTAAATCTGATCTAAATTGGTTTCTTAACATTACTGCTAAGTATTGGAGTCATCAACGTAAATCCCAAGTACCAGAACTTAAATTAGCACCTCCTACCATGCTCGCAGGGCTTTTATGCTTCATATCTGCTTCTATATCTAGTGCAGGTGGCATTGGTGGTGGAGGTTTGTTTATTCCTATATTGACTATAGTAGCAGGTCTAGACCTTAAGATAGCTACATGTTTCTCAGCTTTTATGGTCACTGGAGGGTCTATTGCTAATGTCATGTGTAACTTGTTAAGTCCTAAATTTGGTGGTAAAGCTTTGATTAATTATGATATTGCACTTCTATCGGAGCCCTGCATGTTGTTAGGAGTTAGTGTTGGAGTTATTTGTAACTTAGTTTTTCCAGAGTGGCTCATCACAATTTTGTTTGTTGTTTTTCTTGTCTGGTCTACCATCAAGACTTGTAAAAATGGGGTTTTGTATTGGAGGTTGGAGTCAGAAGAGGTTAAAAGAAATGGTTATCACATTTTAGAAAATGGGTTGGTTAAGGATGATGAAAGCCAAGCGATGAAAAGTAGCAAAGAGCCACTTTTGGATATGGAAATGCCAGATAAAAAGTGTTTTCCATGGCAGAAATTTGGGGTCTTACTTTTGATCTGGTTCTCTTTCTCTCTTCTCTATCTTCTTCGTGGTAACCGGAATGGAAAGGTATGATTTCTTGTAATGCATCTTCTTTAAGTTAAACAAGCTGAGATTAGCTATTCAAATTGTTGTCTCTTTTGCTTAATTTGTACTTGCAAGTTGCCGATATCTACTAACTACGGTCCCTCTCTTATCAATTATAGGACCATTAGTAGCACCTAGAAGGAGTCCTGGATAAGAAAAGTGATGTCAAGTGAATGTTCTGCAATCCACTTGCTACTCCCTTTAGTTTTTATGCCAGGCTCTTGATATTATTCATATAAAGTTTCAATCTTTTTGAGTAGGAATTGGAATCTAGCAAGGCTCTAGATAACTCCAGGCTGCATCAACTAACAAATGTCTGAGAGACAAAATCTTTTGTATATACAGGGTCTGTATGAACAGTAAAGTGGGTCCCAACATTAAAAAGGTTTAAGGATTAAATTACACTTGGAGAAAATTTTGCATGAAAAGTGGGTCCCGACATTCTCCTGACTGATTATTCAAATAAAGAAATAGAAACTGAGAAACCCAACATAGCCAAAGCCATTTTCTTTTTGAACAACTCAAAAACAGTAGCATTTATTTATATGTTATAAATATGAGCAGGGCATTACACCAGTGAAGCCATGTGGATTGGGATATTGGGTACTCTCATCACTTCAAGTTCCACTCGCAATAATTTTCACAGCATGGATTCTATTCAGAAAACAGAAATGCCAAATTCAAACAACAAACCAACAGGTGCTGAACTGAACCACCCCTAGTTTACTTCTTTTTTTTTTTTTTTTTTTTTTTTTTTTAATGGACACTAATAAGTCAGAATTTTCTCGAACTTGTAAAGAACTCTGTAAAGGACATAGAAGACTCAGCAGGAGGCAGAATGCCAAACAAGTTCCTTTTCCCAATAATGGCACTATTAGCAGGTGTACTGGGTGGAGGTTTTGGAATTGGAGGCGGAATGCTCATCAGCCCACTTCTTCTTCATGTGGGAATACCACCTGAGGTAAATTCTCGTCATTTCAATGCTTCTCTGCAGGGAACATTGGTTAGAGGACATAATATGATCTAACAACTCTGAATTTTACTTCAGGTAACAGCAGCAACTTGTTCCTTCATGGTTTTCTTTTCATCAACCATGTCGTCTTTTCAATATTTATTATCCGGCATGGAGCACACAGACACTGCCCTTATCTTTGCCGTCATTTGTTTTGTTGCTTCACTTCTCGGTCTGCTGGTAGTCCAGAGAACAATACAAGAATATGGCAGGGCTTCTATAATTGTTTTCTCTGTTGGTATTGTCATGGCTTTGAGTACAGTTCTCATAACAAGCTTTGGAGCTATGGATGTGTTGAGAGATTATACATCTGGCCGACACATGGGCTTCAAATTCCCCTGTTAAACAGAAAGAACTTGAGAACTTGAGAACTTGAAAATTTTAACGGCTAGTTTTAAATTATGGACAGTTGAATTCCCTCTCATATCTGAAGCTGCAGTTCAACGCTTGCAGATTCTGTAGTAGGCTGTTATATCCAGATCCACTAGATGGTCAAGGATAGGTCGTACTTCTATGTAGAGAAGCTTAGAGATATAATAGTTAGTACTGGTTAAAGCAGATATATTCTAATTTTTGCATTTCAATGATTGCAAACATCTTTACAGGAATTTAAAACAGCAGGTAAAATCAGCAAATGAAATTTAACAATTATGATTAATGGAAATTACAAGCTGTCCATACAATTTGATAGGCATTCCAAATTTCCTATCATAGAATCAAGCTGATTCTACTCTTGTACATTTTGGCCAACACCACCCGGGGGATAGAAAAAAGAAAGGAGAGACAAAAATAAACCTATGACGCAGGAAAGGGAAAAAATAAAAATTAAAACCACCATAATACATAACTAATGCGAATTAATATAAACAAAGGCCAAAAAAAATTCTGCTTGTTGAGAGCGCGAACCCAAAAGCATGCAATCTGCATGCCAACTTAAGCAGCTGGAGAGCGTAGAACAGGATCCTGCGAGGTATCTAGAGTAGCAGGAGACATAACCTGCCACATAGGAACTCCAGGATAGCCAACATAAGGGACCAGCTTGCTGCCAAACACTTGGCTTGGGGTAAACGGGGCTGGGATGGCAGGAGGATGAGGCATGAATCCTGTTGGAGCACTAAGGATTTTGACTTGCCGCTCAATGGTCTCTTTCTCTGTCTTTAGCCTCTGCTTCTCATCACGGAGCTCATTCTTCTCAACCTACGTATAGAAAACTAACTCAAAACAACTAACAAGCAATTATGCTGATTTCCTCAGGAATATCCAAGAATACATGAAGGATAAAAATGATATACAGCTTGTAAAGCAACCATCTTCAGAAAATTTTTATATAATGAAGGTCCAAGTACAAAATCCAAGGGATACCTTTAATTCATTGATTTTCTCCTGCAGACTCTCATTCGACTCCTTCAGCTTTTGAGCTTCATCACGTAGCTGATTCACCATTTTCACAGCATCAGCCAATATAACAGATTTGTCCATCTTAGGAGGCATCCCCGGATCTAACAGAGCACCCAATTCCATAAACCTGGAAATAGCATCAAATACTACATATGAGAGAGAGAGAGAGAGAGAGAGAGAGAGAGAATTAAAGCACTACTACAGTAGAGCATGCCTGTCATTCAGTCTATCTCTCCGCATTTTCTCTCTACATGCTTTGGAACCTACTGAATTGCAAGACCCAGGCCTCACCCTGTGATGTAATATTAGTGCAACAAAAGAAAAATTAGGAAAAAAGGAAGAAAAAACTAGTAAATTACTAATATGTATACAATGACCATTCTATTTATGTTTATTAGAGCAATATAATGCCAGAAGCCCCCTGTGGACCATGAATACAAAGAAACAGAATAAAGATACTGCTTCTCATTTGCTAACAATATTAGGAAAAAAAATAAATAATTAGTACCGTTTTCGCGATCCATTGTCCTCAATAACATCAGACTTCCCAAAAGAGCCATCAAGTCCCACGCTAAAAATATAAATGAAAAGGCAAACAGGAATAAATATGTTAAACAATGCAGTTGATTCATATGCATAAAACAAGTATGCCGGAATAATAATTAGATGGTCTGAGAGAGTAGTATGACCAGAATAAAAACAAAAATAAAAAGTTGAACTTTGCACGTAAATTTCATGTGAAGACCGGAGAGCATGATAGACATCCCCAGGATATACTGTTAGAGCATAAAAAGAACCATGCATGAGAAATCGAAACATCAAAATTAAAAGCTCCCAGCCTCCCAGTACATTAGAGATGGCTTGAACTACAATATCATCATAACCAGCACAGCTAAAAAGAGAGCTAAAAATGCGTGTACGGTTGTTCAATTCAGGTGATGCCATCCCAAAACCACAAGAAAAAGATGAAAGACACAGCTGAAATACAATCGTATTGTTAATAACATCTAAGTAGCCAATCTTTAATTGGGGTTGGTTTTGTATCAAACCATAATTCAACCAATAATGCATCAAACCTTGAACTGCCTACCAAATAATATGAGTGAAATTTCATCAAAACCATTGCTTTACACCAAATAAAAGCAGTTAGCAGTTAATAAAAGGAAGTAGAAGAAAAGAAATGAGGAAGCACCTTACAGAGGAATTATCAATGAAGGGAGTTGAAGACCAAAGAGCTCCTGCGGGCTCAAGAGACGGCAATTCACCTCCAGGAACAGGAACATCAGCTATCATGTTATAATCGAAAACCCAATTAGCATTATCATTTGGTGACCCCATCTCCTCCGTTTGTTTGCCGGAATGTCAAGATTCCCGGCTTCTTCTTCAAAGGAGGAGTCACGCCGTGGCTATTTAGAAAGACGATAATAAAGGGAGTGAATTAGGTTTGGTTGGTAAAGGTATGAAAGGGAGAAGGGTAGAGGAACAGAAGGGATTTTGAAAAGAGAAACGAGTTCCAACGCATTCGACCACCACCACAAACAAGAAAAGGCGCAGAACGTAACAGAAAGCAACACGAGCAGTTCATAATTGGGCTTTTTGGCCCTTTTCTTTTTCGGGTTTGAACTTTCCGACCATCTTCAACTTTCTTGGGCTAATTGAGATCAGCCCAATATGCATTAAGAGATTGGCATGATTTCTTGCCGCTAGGCCACCACAAACGACACCCCAGCTATTAATTGAGAGGAAAATTTTCCTCCAGGATGGAGACATTCCAACCCCTCCAGAGAATTCATATTCCTTGTCCCTCCTCATTCAACAATGAAACAGGAAATTGGAAACTTGGGATTCCTTCCAATACTAGTAAACATAGCCTAAGTGATATCTTAGGGAAAATTAATTAGATAATTCTTAAAATTACAAAAAGGATATAATAGTGACGAATTGCTTTTTTTTGGTACATTGGAAACTTTTTATTTGATTTAGAGTTTGTTAAGAAATTGAGAAATTCCTATTCATAAGTAACAGCAAACTTAGGACCCAAAATCCAATGGAAGTCAATTTAGACAAATCTGAAGAGAACTCTGATAGAAAATGGTAAAACAGAAATCAAACTCACAAAAAACACAACACCGACACAGAATCTATTGAAACTGTTGTGGACACTATAACCACAATTTTTACATGTTCAGAATTACACAAAATATCTTTCTTCCAGACAATATACACACACACACTATTAGGCTACATATACACGGACGGAGTGCACAAAACCATCAATCCTTTTCCTTATCTCCTCTGGATTGGCACCTACCAGCCTGTCAACTTGAGCACCTTCCTTCATCAGCACAAATGTAGGCATTGCCTTCACCTCCAGTTTTGAAGCCACCTCCTACCCCAACCGCATATAAAAATTGCATTCAAAACCCACATCACAAGATGATCAAAATTTAGAGGAAGAAATATGAGTCTATGAACAGAAACAATTACCTTGACATCGTCAACGTCAACTGTAAGAAACAGAACATCTGGATAAGTGGAGGCTAATTCCTCAAAAAAAGGATTCATAGCCACCGATGGAATACACCATGAAGCAGTAAAGTGCACAACAATCTACAATATGTGATCCAAAAATTAACATCAGCAAATCGAAAATTTTCAGATTCTTGTAATAACTCCTCGCAATCATCATCAAAATCACAACAAACCCATATGTTAGATCGCTAATCTTATACGAAATCCGATTCATCAGATTAGAATCAATCATGTCTATCCAAACCCATTTGTTATATAATTAGAATTTTTCTATTTCATGAAATATAAGATGGAAAATTAAGGGCAAAGCGAAATTTCCAAAATTGAGAACTTTACAATATGGAGGAATTAAAAACTTACAGGGCAGCCTTGGTTGTTGGCTTGGGTAACATAGAACTCCCATGACTGTACTGAATCCACCTTTACAACTCTTGACTTGGTTTGCTGCTCTTGATTCTCCATCTCTTCTTTCTTCCTCTTCTTCTTCTTCTTCTTCTTCTAGACGCTACTATTTTCTTTAGTTTCTTTGAGCTACCAGACAAGCAGATTAACCAATGTATATGAACGGGTGCCCGTTGGACCCACTTATATTCCTATTTATCCTTTTTATATTTTTCTACAAACCTATCAGGATATCACCTGATTTACATTAATAGCAACATATCACAAAATGTAAAAGGGCGGGTACCCTCTGCTAGTCTGTTTCTTTATAGATAGAATTATAACCAGCTGTGCGGTCCTCTTCATTTGAAGCTGGCTGTCAAGCAATCAATCTTCTGTTTTTGTCTCGAAGAAGATAATTCATTTTCTTTTAAAAAAATCGTCTAATTATTTAATAACAAATTAATTGTGGAAATGGATTTTTTTTTTTTTTTTTTTTTGGCAAAGAAAATAGGCTACCTGATTGAACAAACAGCACATTCTAGAGTTCACGTGATCTACTAAAGACTTTCTCAGTAATGATTTTGCATATGAAATATTTTTTAATGTTACAAACAACAAATCTCATATTATATAATTATAACACTGTAAAAATACACCAGTTTGTGAAGTCAAATTAATAGAACAACAAAGCTCTATGTTGTTACCTCTGTTCACTAATTAATGAACATTTTAACATTCAAAGGGTCATGTTGCTAAGCCAACAAGTTGAGCTTTCCTCTGTTAAGGAACTAAAAACAAGATCCTAAATCTAAACTTGATTCCAGGAATACAAATTAGTAGCTCAGATAGCAACTCTACAAACAACCAGCAACTCGCTGAACTTCATTACACAAACCTGAGGCATAACCATGACCCTCTTTATAGATAACAATTACTGTGAAAACAGATTATTTGTGTCAAGATGCACAACAAAGTAAATCAGAATCAGCTCAATCGTAATGCTGTCTGACGTCTAGGAATTCCAATTTCACAGGCATTAACTCTAGCAGCAAATCGAAGAGAGCACAGCGATTCACCTACTGAAGAAGGTTCCGGTGAAAGATTAACAAACATCAACGTTTTTGAATCCCCACCTAGGCATGGCTGTTCGTAAAATTAATTAAAATTAGAACATCTAATAATCCAAGATAAACTGGCTAAGTAAGAAACAACAATTGCTTGTTAAAGAAATGGGTTTTACCTGGAGAAGATATGTTAATTTTGAGTTCCTGAAAGGAACATGATCTTCCTTCTTTGCCAGGGCAAATATTACGTCACTTAAAGATGACAAGCTTTTATTGATGGCCTGTTTTGCATTGGAAGTTAGGACAGTTGAGTCAAGTTAAAATGCATATAAATCAAATTTGCAACTAATCTTCTAATGCAAATACCTGAGTTTCTTTCAGCCTCTCCCCAGTTGCTCCACTCCTTGAGAGTCGCTCACTCCCAGCGAGGTCAATGAGGTTTAGCACACCTTGGACTTGTTGTTCAGTGTTCTAGCATTATGAGAAAGAAAACATGTAAATAAATAGAGAAATTACAGAAACGAGTACTTGTATACTTGCATAAATAGAAAAAATACAAGACCGATATAGGTATTTACAAACCTCATTCTCCCCAGATATCCGTAATGTGAACACAAAATGACTTCTGGATGACTGGTCATTCATTTGTGTCCTACCAACAGACCTGCTTTGTGCAGCTTGCCTTAGAAGAGAGGAAATCTCTTGGATGCTACAAACATCAATAATGGTGAGGCCATCCACGATTGTATTGCCATTTGCATCATGTTTTATAGTATACTGCTTGCCAGTATTTTCTGTAGTGCTTGATCTATTTGTTGACAATAAATCACGAATGTTTTCATTGTATATCTCCAACATTGAAGCCTACCATTTAAAAAGAATATCTATTATAATAGCAGGTCAATGTGATGTGAAAACCTAAAGATTAGTTGGATTACCTTCATTGTATACTTCCACCCCTGAGCTGAAAGGGACTGGCTAGTTTGAAATATTTGTTCCAAAGACCGAGGTATTAGCCCTTTTTGCTCTTGCACCTCTGTCTTACCCATCATTGTATATGTTTTTCCAGAACCAGTTTGGCCATATGCGAAAATGCACACCTACAAAAGGCAAAATAGTAGCACCCGTTTATGTACAGTTCTACTAGGAATGGAATACATAATAATAAGCTCCATTCGCATGCTTTTTTGGGAAAATAACTAAGTTATCACTTCACTTACATCAAAAGCAATTGAAATCGACCAAATTTTGACATGCATATTTAATAATGAAAATATCGGCAGATTTACATTATAATTCCATATCAGTGCATTTCTGATAGAATTAATTGCTATAAACCAGTCAATGTCCTCCAAACAAAGATAACTTATTCTTAACTGCAAGTCATATTATATATGTTGAAATAAGTTAAGTGGAAAGAAAAAGCTGCAGGCACCATAGACTCACTTTATAACCATCAAGAGCACTTTGTATCAATTGAGATATTTCCACAAAAACATCTTGTTGGGAGGCATCATGACTAAACACCTTGTCAAATGTGAAAGGATATTTCTGCCCTGTTACATTGATACAGCACTGGCTTAGCAACGATAAGATTTTGCTCATCCAAACAATAAAGCCTCCTATGCAATTAAAAACAGAAGAAAGAAAAACATTCAATTTTACCACTTTGCATCAAGTCAATTCCCCGACCAAGGGTTTCTGCTGATGTAGGATAAGCAATAACTGGCGCTTCAGTTCCAACACTATCGTCTGGTAACAAGGGTCTCACTCTACAGAATACACGAATATTGCCCTTCAATTCCTGTCATACAGCACAATTTATTACCAGTTAGGACTGTTAGAACTGCCTAGAGCATTATGCAAGGATTAAAAATAATAGAGGAAAAAAGCAGTACCAGGATAGTGTTGTGTAACTTTTTCCTTAATGTTTCCCCTTCAATTAATTGATGTTCAGCTTCCGCAAGGCGCTCTTGTAGCTCTCGTGCTGTTCTTCGTTGTTCTTCGAATTCTGTCTTTGTTTCTGATACAGATAAATCAGCCATCTAAAGAAACACATAAAATAATACTTAATTAGAAAAACTCAGGAGACTTGCTTGCAGAACTTAAGTAACTTTAGATTATGCACTGCGGGTCCATATTAAAATAAAACATTACCTTTAACTTCTCGTTAGCAGCAGTTAACTGATGCTCTAATAAATGTATACGTTCCCTTTGAGCAGAACAAGTATCCTGTGATAGAAAACCTCCAGTCTCAGATAATTTGTTAACCCCCCCCCCCCTCCCCTCTCTCTCTTTCTCTCTCTCTCTATATATATATATAACTTAGTAAGATGGTCTGAGCAAACCTCTAGTGATTTTGATTTTGCCATCAGATTGTCTATCTCGGAAAAAGACTTTCCTGCACTTTCTTTGTACTTCAATGCCTCAGCAGTTAAAGCTTGAACCTGTCCTGTTTGGCGATCACGATCATCTCTCACTTGCTGCAATTCAACCCTAAGGCATTTAACTTCATTAACTAGTGATTCTTTCTGACTTATAGCCTCATCTTGAGAAGCCTGGAAGTAGCAATGAGAAAAACAGCAGTTCAGATGCCACAATAAAATACGTCAATTATGAAACAACCACATCTGCAGTCTACTGATTTAAATAGCAAATTGAAGAAATTTACTCTGGATAAACTTAATTGTTCTTGCAGTGAATTATAGTGACCCCTTAAAGTGCTAAGGTTCTCCACTATAGTAAGCTTCTCTTTTTCCACTCGTTTGAGAGATTCACGGGCTGTTTCAAGTTCAGCATGCAATTTGCTATTATACTGTTGTAGACTTAGGTTGTATTCTTGCAATCGCTTGTACATATCATCAAGTGAATTAGCCTGAAGAATATAACAAATTTATGGGTCATGTAGCAAATGAAACTTGTAGAGTGCAGTAAGGTACATGTACGGTAAAAGTGCACGCAGTCCACCAATGTCAGGAAACGCATTTTCCCAATTAGATAATAATGGAAACTAAATTTAATAGACAAAAAGCCTAAAACAAATGAGGCATTACCCTCTGATTGGCTGCCAATATGTCTTGTTGAGCCTTTTCAAACTCTTTTGAAAGTGAAGCGTGCAAAGTTTCCACAGCAATTCGAGCTTCTTTTTCTCGTTTATGACAGTCAATTGCATCCTAGTTGCCAAACCTCAAAAACAGAATTAACAAGGAACAAAAATAGAGGCAGAATTGTAATGGCAAACACAACAATTCAATAAATACATCCTTACCAATTTTTCCGATTCTTCCTTTGTGAGTTTCTCTTGTAAAGAAATGTTCTCTTTTCTCAATTCTGATATATCTTCATTATACTTCTCCTCTCTGCTTTTCATCTCCATATCTAAAATCACACAAATTAATCTCCATTAACACTGTTTTTCTGTTTGTACAACATGTCTTAGGGAAAACAACAAACAACATTGTAATCCAAAATGGAGGTAAATCACAACAATGTACTTGGCGATAGGGAAAAATCATTTCTTTAAACAGAACCTAAGCATGAAAAGAGGGAAAATCTACAGTGAATTATTGTATTCATAACTTCTCCATGAACATAACATTATATGAATTTCTCAATCTTGAAACTATGTAGTAGGAAAGCTAATTCAACATCGAAGATACATAGCTAGAACAAAAATTAATAAAAGTTACCCATATCTGCACATTTTTTCTCGGAAGATTCCAAAGCATTTCTTAGCTTTCCCTGCTCATCAACATGACTTTCATCTCTTTTCTGGAACCATTTAATGCAAAGCTTGAGTCTGTTATTAAGTTCACTCACTAATTCCATATTACCCTGCAATATTAACAGCACAAAAACAAGTACCAAAATTTTAAAAAAGTTACCTAGCTACCAATTGCTAATATAATATAGCGAATTATAATGATTGAAAGAATAACCTTGTGATCAAACTTCTTCATTTTGGGTCTCTCAATTACCAACGCCTCGATTTCTTCTTTTGTGAAATCGATATTCTCACACTCCGACCCCTCAGTACTGCCTATATCACCAGGTGCTGTAACATCCTGTCTTTTGTTAACTGACCCAAATGGCCGGCGGTCAGTGCTGTTAGGTCCCCCAATTCTTCCTGCCCCAATCCTCCTACGCTTGTCCAATGGGATACCGCCACCGCCATCTTTCTACAAATCGAGAAGTTCCAGATAAATAAAATAACAAATAGAAATTAAATTTTCAGATCCAAATTCATATTCACAGTTTACTTACTTTTCTCAGCAGCTAAACAACTCTAAAAATGAAAGAACTAATAAAAAAAGAATAAGATCAAGTCTTACAGTGGAAGGACTTCGAGGAGGTCTGTTCTGGTTCCGGGAAGCCATAATCTGAAGTCGAGAAAAAACAAAGCCTAAACTCAAACCAGGAGGTTTCTACAGATTCCTCGCGTGGCGCATGTAGAGAGGCTCAGATTCAATTAGAGCCGTTGATTTCTCTGATGAACGGTGGGAGATGTGGAAGGATTTGAAAGCAGTAGAACAAGTCGAAATCTGGACGAAATGAGAGCGAAGAAGAGACTGTGTTTTTGAGCGGAGAATGAAATTTGAATAGATTTGAAATGGGAGATCCGGCGCTACATTTTTTACTAATTGGGCCCCTCAAGAAAATGTGAACGTTGCACCATGCTGGGCCCAACTGGCTCGGTTGCTAATTCTAACTCATGACCGAGTTGGCCCAGTTCCAGATCCATTTGTGAAATCGATAGTCTTACATTCCAAACTCAAAACGGCAGAAGCTTCGATGTCGTTTTCCCTTCTTTTTTTTTTTTTTTTGTAAACCACCAGTATTCGGATTCTATTAGCAGAGATTGCCTAATTCGCATCGAAAGTTAGTAACAATTAAGACTTCTCGCCCCTCTCTGAGGTGCATTTAGTGAAAATTTAACTTAAAAGCTATTTCCATATGCGTTGCCAATTGAGTACAACTTGTAGGTGTTTTGTAGCTGCCAGAGAAAATGCAAGACGATAGAAGAGTTTGCTCATCCGCGTAAGATCCTCGAACCTACCACGACCACCATACGCGGCCTTTATTTTGACATAAAGCAACGAATGTAAATTTATGACTTGGTTGATATACTATAATATCATAAGGGTCAGATCAAGATTTCAGCAAGTAATTGGATCTCTAATTTAATACTTTGCTTCCACCATCAAAACGGTTAAGGCGTACACATGATTAAAGTTTTAAAGTTGTTTTGATTTCATTTTTAAGATAGATAATAGTGTAGGTAGTCGGATTGGCAAGTGACATGCTTGCAAAGAAAGCTGCGATCCAATTAAAGAATATCACTACTGGCATAAAACCTTGATTTCAAATCCCTAATCTGATAAGGATAATAATGCGCTAATTTACAATTACCCATAATTTTTATATAATTATATAAAAATTCTTTTTAAGGGAACAAAAATCTAATTCATTTAGATATATATGTTTTCTTTTATCCAACAATTAAATTGTCTTTTTAGTGTCATTTAGATAAATAAAACAATTAATTACTGAGTCTAAAAATTTGTATTTACCGGTATGTGTTGTTTGTTTAGATTACGCAAGAGATTTACCCACCTTTGTTTCGACAGGGAAACGCAACGCTTGATAAATGTGGGTTAACTCTAATATCGTGGGCCTAAATTTGATCCAGGATAACGGATCAATGATCATGGACAGTTTCGTCATTTTATCTGCAGTAAAAAAAAAAAAAATGAAGTTCCCGCCTTTCGAAAACAGTCAAAGGACAAGAAATATAATCCAACCATCCACGGTGAGATAATCCAACGGCCAAAGATCACGATCCGCGTGACTCCTACTGATTGGCTCTCGATTAATGTTAAAGAAAGAAAAAAATTTTATTTCCTTATATAAGGTCCTCTCCTCGCCGTCTCGCATCAAACAAATTAACTGTTCAGCGCAGCCGAAACTCGAATTCTCTAGGAAATCCAATCAATTCTCTGATTCTCTCTTTTGGTAGAAAAAAGATGGCAGGAAGAGGTAAATCTTTGGGTTCTGCGACGGCCAAAAAAAGTGCGTCGAGGAGCAGTAAGGCCGGTCTGCAATTTCCTGTCGGTCGCATTGCTCGGTTCCTGAAACATGGCAAATACGCTGAGCGTGTTGGTGCTGGAGCACCTGTGTATCTTGCCGCTGTGCTCGAGTATCTCGCAGCTGAGGTATATCCCAAACCTTGCGTTTGGAATTAAATTACTTGATTTTTGGTTTCGGAATTTTCAGGGATGTGTTCATTTGGGAGATGATTTTTTGTATTTATTCGTGGACGTAGGTATTGGAGTTGGCTGGGAATGCAGCAAGGGATAACAAGAAGAATAGAATTGTGCCAAGGCACATTCAATTAGCGATTAGGAATGATGAGGAGCTGAGCAAGCTGCTTGGTTCTGTAACTATTGCTAATGGCGGTGTGTTGCCTAATATTCACAACATGTTGCTACCTAAGAGAACTGGTAGTGGACCTAAAGGTCCTGGTGATGATGACAACTAAAGATCTTTATTATATGCCTTTTCTATTCTGATGAAAACAGAGTCTTATAGTGTAGCAATTGTAGGTTCTGAATTAGCTTTTACATTTCCATATTCAGATTAGCTTTTAGGATTCTTTTTTCTTTTTTCTTTTTTCTTTTTTTTTTTTTTTTTTTTTTTTTGGTGCTGAAAATGGATTGATATGTTGTACTTTATCAAATTTAGAAATGAAACAGAGTAATTCTATTCGAGTCACATTTGCATTTCTTTTGCTCGTCTATATAAATTGGTTGGTATACTTTCTTAATCAAAATAGCAAAGTACAATCTTCATAAATTAGTTTGTATACTACAATATTTTATGAATTAAAATAGTTAACATGAGTTAACTTTTTAAACACCTCTAAAGTACAAATTACTTTAATGTGGCAACCCAAATTACAGATGAATGACACAGGTAAAAAGGGAAAATGAATTGAAGCTTGGTTAAGCATGGGCAGCTCCTTGGCGGGGCGTTTCTTCTCTGGCTGCAGCAGTGGCTGACACATAATAGGCTACTACGAAAAGTCCATGAATGAAACAAAGGATGCCTCCTATAGATAGCACTCGATGGTGAGATATCCCGCATGATTTCCTTGATCTTGAATTTGCCATCGTCCCTATTATCAGCATTGAGAATCCAATTGCCAATATAATCCTGCGTTGTCACACCAAATTAAATTCTCAGAAAAAAAAAAAAAGAAAAGAGTTACTGATTTCAATTTTGGGTCAAATTATATTATTTAGCCGTGCATTAATTAAATTCTGATAGTTATTCTCTTATCTTTATCAAAAGGCAAAAATACCAGGAAAAGATGAGGGAGGTGACAGCTAATTGCTTGTTAGCAGAGGCCTTTGAGAAATCTTCCTTGGACCACATGCATATGCACCCGCCAAAGAGGTTAGCAATAACATGAGCAAGGACCATAAGCACCGCTGCAGCCAACCCAAGCTTGAATGCTTGATAGCTTGGGTCTCTACACTCGAATATCCACATCCTTAAATGCTTTACCTATCCATCAAATACATTTCAATGCCATCAATTCAAATTAAGATGTAGCAGCAGTCAGACATTACTATTTCAGTTTAATTTAATTGTTAACTTACTTTGTTCTGGGCTATTTCAGCTTCAATTCCAAGTATCCCAGCTGCAATATCCATGGCCATAATCAGAAGGCAAACTAAAACACCTACGTTCTTTGCCATTCTTTTTGGTTTTTTCAATATTGAGCACAGTTACAGTTCTACAGAAAATTGTGGAGAAGAAAGAGGAGGCAGAGGAGATCTTATAAGGAACTTCACTTTTCAATCATCAAGCTTTATGAATGCATTAAGAGGGGAATACGAATAAAGCGGAACGAGGCACGCAGATTATTACTGGATATTGAGGGCGATTAGCTGTGAATTAAGAGTTAAAATTTTCTTTCATGTCTGCAATTTCCTTTATTCGTTCTTTTACCTTCTCCTTTCCTTCTCAAAATTCTGATTCCTTTCATGGGATGCAAGGAAAGTAGAGTATCACTAGCATGATAAACACTGTGATGTGCATGGACAACTAAGCATACGTATTTTTTGAATTATTCCTGTATAAGCTACATAGAAAAAAAATATATTCAATTTCATGTTTGATTTTTTTTTTTTTTTTTTTAATATGAATTATGGAATCCAACTCTTAAGTGTGGAAAAGAAAGATTTTCCTATGACTAGTAATATTTTCGAAATTAATTTTGCAAGAATTAAATTTTCCAGCAAGGAAAAAGTAAATCATAGATAAGAAAGAATGACATGTACCAACGGCACGTCCACGTGTCGTGCGATGGGGGCATATAATTATATATAATAATTAAAAAAATTAAACGCGATGATCGGGCATTTCTAGAAGCAGCTCAATTCTTCCTAAAATCTTCATCAAGGAACAAAAAGATCAAACTGATCCACTACGTCTTTGACAGCACGGGACAAGAAACCGAAGGAATCAGAGAAAAAGGAAGGGAAAGGGAAAAAGGATGTCAGTGTATTATCCATGGAAGACCTTCGAGGACGACGAAGATCGACCGGAGAAGCCTCGCCGATATGGAGTCACAGAGATACGAGGTCCTCAATATACTCTTTTAAGCCAAAACATGCTTCAAGTATGTAATCTTTTTCAGTGATTCCTAAAATTTCATATTCATTTAATTTATCTAGGTATTATTACTGATTTGCAAATTCCTGTTGATTGAACCGTCATATGTTTTAATAATGTTCAGTTGCTCAAAATGGAGAACCTTAATGGAGTTCTCCGATTTGCATGCACAAATTTATATTTATCTGACTTTTTTTTATTAGAACGATCATGTTGTCTAGCTAAATTTACAGCAAATTAGTACATGAGACATTAGTTTCTTTCTCTGGCTGAGGTAATTGAATCAGAATCTATTTATGGCTAGCGGAAGACTATTCTTCCTGATCTTATGTGCTGTTTGTTCTTGCTATTGTAATGTTTGGCAGGATATTTTCGAGTCTATGGGGCAATTTGTGGATGGGCTCAAGTTCTCCGAAGGTTCCCACAGTCTCATGCCAAAGTCTTTTATAAAAGAGGTGATTGACGTGGCCCACCAACATGATGTATATGTCAGTACTGGTGACTGGGCTGAACACTTGCTTCGTAAAGGTCCATCAGCTTTCAAAGAATATGTTGAGGTGCGGTGTTTGAGAGATATTGTATACTGCATGTTTAGAAGGTTTTATAGGTGTGGTAATTTAGTCTTGATATTATGATACCTGATACTTGTTAGGAATGTAAGAGTATGGGGTTTGATACAATCGAGCTTAATGTGGGGTCACTTGGAGTGCCAGAAGAGACACTTTTGAGATATGTGCGCTTGATTAAGAGTGGTGGTTTGAAAGCAAAGCCTCAATTTGCAACAAGGGTTAACAAGTCTGACATTCCCATTGGTGGTGATATAGCATTTGGGTCTTATGTGCCTCCAACACCTCGAAGCTCTGGTAAGGCATCGGAATCTTCTAAGATACAGTTATTTGCAGAATTATTGCTGCTGTGATATTTGCTGTGGTAAATTTCTATTCTTTGTCATAATCTAATGTTTGAAATATGGAAATATGAGCTAGGTAGAGTGGTTGATGAATTCGGTATAATGATGCATTCTTAACTAAGGAGTGTGTATGAGCATAATTTCCCTGTGGATAATTCACAATCCTTTTTGTTTACAGGTGTTTATCTTTAAATATATTCTGAAAAATTGGTTCTCTACCAGCTTAATTAAAAATCAAATGGGCTTCCTTGAAACTTGGGATATGCATTATATGTTTCTTTGTAATTTAATTATTGGCCCCTTACTGATTTTGGAAAGACATTTCCTTTTATTTTGTCAATGCTATCAGTTTTTGTATAGTAAGCACTGCAGATTATCAACTGTCATGAAGTTATTCTTAGCCAATATTTTCCACATCCAAAAATGTGCTAAAGGTTTCAAGTTCAGCATTTTCAATTTTTGATCTGTGTTCCTGACCTTTGTTTCTTGGATGTGGTGGTTTTACATTTGCTGTCCTGCATTGGGTCCCTGTCAGTTAGGGATAGTCCTTAGTTTGCAATGTCCTGATGAAGTCTAAAATGTCTAAAGTTGAACTATAGTTTGTGTGTGTGTGTATTAATTTAATTTAATATAATTTTTATTTAGTACTGTTAATTCTCACATTTACTCAGTGATGCTCATTACAAGCTTTGTGTTCTTCAATGATGGTAAAAGTATTAAAAGCAACTGCGTGAAAGATGCAGATGTTTTGCCAGCTGTGGAATAATAAACCCGACGTTTTGTTGTTTATTAAAAACTCTAGTATTCTGTTGTGTATGGAAAAAGTTATAGCACATATCCTACCAAATAGATGGGTGGTTTACTGGCTTAATGGTAAAAACCCTTTCAAATAGCTACATATGTCAGCAGGAGAAATGAACTTATGCTTATCATAAGGAGCTTCATCTCTTTTACAGAATTTATTGAAGATGTAGATCTCTTAATTAGAAGGGCTGAGAGGTGCCTGGAGGCTGGAGCAGACATGATAATGATTGACGCTGATGATGTCTGCAAAGATTTTGATTCTCTGAGGACAGATATAATTGCAAAGGTCATCGGACGACTAGGTATTGAGAAAACTATGTTTGAAGCATCCAGTGCTAGAACAGCTGAGTGGTTTATTAAACGCTATGGTCCTAAGGTACATAGGAGTACATAGGACTCTTACATTAACATAATACTGTTATCTAGTGCATTTATGCATAGTAGTGAAGTAACATCCTTTTTTCTCAGGTGAACCTCTTTGTTGATCATTCTCAAGTAATTGGTCTAGAATGCCTTCGGGGACGCAATTTGGGTAAAAACAACCCTTCTTTCCTCACTTCATCATATTTTCTGTCCTGAACTGTTGCTTTGTACAACTTATATCTCGTCGGAAGTCAATGGTTATTACTGCTGTTGTCATTTTGTATTGTCTGTTTTGGAAGTGCTAAATAAAGCTCATATTGTCTGTTCCTGGAATTTTGATTTGTTGTGATATATATTCATAGCTGGAAGTCAACAGGCTGTGCCCATGTTGTAATTTTGTTTGTTTATACTAAGAATGCTAGTTGCTAGACGTGACTTGTGCGAGTGAAGATGTTACCTAGCAATTATCAGAAGAAATATTAATAGAAAAGTCTAGTTTGTCAATGTTGCAATGTCTCAGTAGCGAGGGTATGTACACAATTTCAAATATATATATATATATATATATATATATATATATAACACATTCTGAAAGAATCATGAGCATGTGCATAAATCCATGGTTCAACGTGATGAGAAGGGTGTTTCTGGAACTCGTGACAATAATGGAGATGTGGTCTTTGAATGTGACTTGTAATAAACTTAAAGGAACGAGCTTTGTCTTAATTTGGTCCGTTTGTCACGCTTTGGCAAATAGCTAATTTCTTCAAACAAGACAATAATAATGCATCTCATTCTCAGATAAAAAGGGAAAAGCAAATTACCTTTGGTTAATTATACAAGTAATGGGTGTGAATCATTTGACTGAGACATCCGACTTTTTATTTTCTTTAAGCATGAGGAAAGGTTCCAACCTACATCAGCTCATGTATGCGCTAGGTTATGCTACTTTGATATTCTGTAAGGACATTAATGGAGTATTAAATTTATATTCTAACTTAGATTGATTTTTATAGAAGATATCAACTTCATTTCCTATGGGAAGAGTATATATTGCATTCTTGCCCGCACACAAAAAAAAAAGGTTTAATTTAGGAAACACAATTAGCTCGAAATTAATTTATTGTTGAAAACGAAAATGGACATTCATTTTAAGATTATTCTTGTTACAGAGTTGCAGACATGATTAAAATGATTCTTCGTACTTCAAACCCGGAAGCTTAACATAACTACGAATATTAAAAGAAATATATATATATATATATATATATTATGGACTCGAAAAAAGTCAAAGACATATATAGGCTCTTTTGTCCTTAACTTGCATCTATTACCATGGCTGGTTCAATAAAGAAAAGTTGTGGAAATTGGTGAATAGACTACTAAAACAGAAATGTCATGTCCAGGAGAAATGTCTTTCCTTGACAATCTTCTTTGCTTGGCAATATCTGTGCTTCATACAAAAATTCTGTACGCATTCTCGAAACTTTTGTAGTTAAGAAAATAATCGAAAGCAGCCACGAGAGGATCAAGAATATATATACATATAATGCCTGCATTCTGGTTTTCTCTGAAAAGATCATTACAGTGCAAATCACAGCAATCTGACGTGCATGTTCCGAGGGTCAGGAGCAATTCATCCAGCATTCAAACAAAAAAGCCATGCGGGTCTGGTTGCTCGAGATCCGTATCTAATCTAAGAGATGTTATTCATGGAAGCAAGAGATACACAGAGAAGGCACCGAGTTGCAGCCCGAGATCTTTGGGTAGCAGTGACTTTCTTAACCCTATAACCCATGAAGTAGTTCTTAACGACTCCACCTGCGAACTAAAGATTTCTGGTTTTGGCGGCAATGCCAGCGGTGGTGGTGCTAAAGGCGTTTCTTCTACTTTTGTGGGTACTCTTAAGCCAGGAACACCTGGCCCTGGTGGCTATGAACTGGGTACCCTTCATCACCCAAGAAAGTCAAGTAGTAATCTTTCAAGGAGGATTCAAGGCGACTCTCCAGTTTTTGGTACTGGCATGAGTATCTCTTCCAATTCCAGAATTTCTTTTGATGCAAAGTTTTATGATTCTTCTTCAAATCTGATTTGCAAAAAATGTTTCGCCGAGTTCAAGACTTTGGATGCTGTTGAAGAACATCATCTCTCCAAACATGCCGGTAACAAAAATGCCAAAATCCAATTCTGTTTTCATATTTTCACATTCAATTATTTGTTTTAATATTCTTGTTCATGAGAATAAAATCTACGATCTTTGAGAAAATAATTAATTAGACAGTCATTATGTTTTGTTGTCTTTTCAATACTTTTTTAAATTCTTGGAATTAGACAAATTTGTCTTTAGTCTTCTTCATGGCTATTTGAATCCAAATTTCAACCATAAATTGTACCTGAGATTTCTGTTCTGTGAATTGTCACTGCCATTTTTATGATAGTTGCAGGTGGTTGTCGTTTCCCTTAGTTTAATATACCCATATAATAATGATTTCTTGTATTTTCTTTCTTTAAATTGTAGTTTAAGTAGCATTTTCGTTTATTGGAATTTTTTTACAGTCTCTATTGGTCAGAGAGAAACTCACATGTCACTCTCCTTCTGCAGTTACTGAACTGGTAGAAGGTGACTCATCTAGGAAGATAGTTGAAATTATCTGCAGAGCTAGCTGGCTAAAATCTGAGGCTAATTGTATCCGCATAGAAAAAATCCTAAAAGTCCATAACATGCAGAGTAGAATTGCTCAATTTGAAGAACATAGAGAAATTGTCAAAATCAAAGCTAGTAAACTTCCTACAAGACACCCACGTTGTTTAGCAGATGGAAATGAGCTCCTCAGATTCCATGGCACAACTATTGCTTGTTCTCTTGGCTTAAATGGTTCTTCTTGTCTTTGTACAATGGAGAACTGCGATGTTTGCCAAATTCTGAGAAATGGGTTCTTAAAGAAAGACCTTAAAGATGGAATTGGTGTTTATACAGCTTCTACAAGTGGAAAAGCTTTGGAATGTATTGAATTTAGTGAAGAAAAAAGTTCCTCAAGAAAGGCTTTGTTGGTATGCAGAGTTATTGCTGGAAGAGTTCATAAACCTCTTGAAAATTTTCAAGAAATTGCAGGTCAATCGGGTTTTGATTCATTGGCCGGAAACTATGGTCATCAAAATTGTAGTATTGAGGAGCTTTATTTACTAAATCCCAAAGCTCTCCTTCCTTGTTTTGTAGTAATTTGCTAACCATGAAAATTAATATTAAGTACTCAATTTTTTTATTTTTAAAATTTTCCAATTTCCTCTGTTCTGCAACATTTATACTTGTTTCTTTACTTTTTGTCTTGTATATTTATAACTGGGCCTGTCTCTCTACTTGTACACTTGCTCACCCACATGGTCATAAATAAATGACATTGATGCACAAATTAAGATGGCCATAGCCCTCCATTTTTGAAGCAGAGAATATTTCAGGAGGTAAGAAGAATTTTAGTTCTGGTGCAAGCAAGATGTCCTCTGGTGACGTGTCTCGTCTCTTCCATTTTGTTGCACATAAATCTGGCTTTTTCAAATGATAAACTTAAGCCTGTTTATTCGGCTTTTTCAATGCAAGAAAATGTTTGCATGGACATGTGTGGGCTTAGGCACCAAATGATCAGTTGGCCCGAAATGTTCAGTTCGGTCCATTGGCCCGGTCGACAAATTAATAAAACACTATTTAATTTTGCTTTTTTATATTTTACCCTAATTTAGAAATATTTTAAAGAAAAATAATATTTTATTATTAATTAGAAAGTGATTGCCAAAAACTCAGTATTAGATATATTTGTGAATTGTATTTATAAGATTTACAACATTAAAAAATTCAATTGGTTTTAATTGAAATTTAGAGATCAAATTGATAGTCTAATATAAATTTGACGGTCAACTCAATGTTTTAATTATCTTTGCCTTTCTTTCAATTCTAAATAAATTTTGACCGATGTAAAATTGAAAATAAGTTTACAAATTAGAATAAAATTGAAAATATTAAAAATTAGATTAAAATAAAAAAGGAGGCCCAGTTAGGCTAAATTGGGCCGCACGAGAGGACAAAAGTTTGACCCATTTGAAAGCCCGACCTAAAACTAGAGAGAATCAGAGAACAAATAGTAATTTTAATTAGGAGAGACCTACACTAGTATTCTGAAATTGTGAGAGTTAAAAAGACATAAAGGACCAGTGGCGAAGGACACCACTGCTCGTTTTTGGGCACAGAACAGTAATTATCTACAGTTTCTAGTTGCTATATATCAGAAAGAAACATAACTAAAGGAAAAAATGGGAAAAATAATGCTCACTTTGGCCATTTTCTATATACGTCCATCTACCTCCCTGGACCGCGTGACAATCTACCACTACCTTTTTTATTTTTTTATTATTTTTTTTCAAAGAAAAATGAGAATTCATTCAACAACGTCGTTACACAATGCATCAACAATAATATTTGTAGGGACAAGACTCCACTCCATTAGACTAGATTTAGAATAGGATTTTTCCAACCAATGTCATTAGGCCATATAGTCACCTGAGTTCAAAGTAACAGTTATCGGAGTAATTTGTAATTTTTTAAAAATAAAGAGACGGAAGTATGAATTAGGATATAATATAGGTATTGAAGTGTATTTTTCAAATAGTTTGAATTCTCGGTAGAGCACAAGTTCACGTGCTCACCTTATATTCTATTAGTGTGAATTAGTTGAATTAGTGCCGAAACTGAAACGTCCCGTATAAAAAGCACAACATTGAAGTCAAAATTCAAGAACCACACCAACGCCTACTATTTTCACGGCGACTCTCTTTTGATTACTCAGAAAAAAAACTAAACGATCATACAGGATTGAATTTGAAGCAGCTATGACGACCCAATTAAACCCTAAAAAGACTGCTTGTGTGATCGGTGGTACTGGGTTTGTGGCTTCTTTGCTAGTGAAGCTGTTGCTCGAGAAGGGCTACGCAGTCAATACAACAGTTAGGGACCCAGGTTCGGTCTTTGGTCATCATCTTTAATTTCTCTGTCTTTACTTCCTTTAGTTCTTCAGTTCTTGTTCCCTTCGTTGTTGGAACTTGGAACATTTTCCAGATTTACATTTATGGCATCATCATTCGACTTTTATTTTCATAATATACATAGGAAATGAGAAGAAGATAGCTCACCTCATGGCACTAAAAGAATTAGGAGAATTAAGAATATTTGGAGCTGATTTGACAAATGAAGAAAGCTTCAACGCTCCCATAACAGGTTGTGACCTTGTCTTCCATGTTGCGACCCCTGTTAATTTTGCTTCTCAAGATCCTGAGGTACAAATATCTTAGATACTGAACTACACATAATCAGAATAATAGATAATGCTGATTTTCTTCCTATTTTTTCCTTTTATTTTCTATATTTGGATTGGGGACATAAACAAACAAATAGAATGACATGATAAAGCCAGCAATCCAAGGAGTACATAATGTTCTGAAAGCCTGTGTAAAAGCTAAAACAGTCAAAAGGGTCATTTTGACGTCCTCAGCTGCAGCTGTGTCAATCAATAAGCTGAATGGGACAGGTCTGGTCATGGATGAGAAAGACTGGACAGATGTTGATTTCTTGACTTCTGAGAAACCACCCACATGGGTAATTTCTTCACTTATCACATTTCTTGATCTTGAATAAATAGCTTATTTGATCCGAATGATTAACAATCGGTGAATGATTAAGAAATACTGCCTCCATTTCACTTCAAGTTTTAGTAAAAGAATTTCCCGCTCCATACATTATTATATGCAGGGTTACCCTCTTTCCAAAACCTTAGCTGAGAAGGCAGCTTGGAAATTTGCTGAAGAAAATAAGATCGATCTCATTACAGTCATCCCTAGTCTTATGGCTGGTCCTTCTCTCACATCAGACATTCCAAGCAGCATAAATCTAGCGACGTCGTTGATAACAGGTTTTGATTCAACCAGAGAACTAAAATATATACAACCAATTCTGGAATTGATGGACTTATATATATAAAATTAACAATAAATTTGCAGGAAATGAGTTCCTGATAAATGGATTGAAAGGCATGCAAATGTTATCAGGCTCTATCTCAATAACGCATGTGGAGGATGTTTGTCGTGCTCATGTTTTTTTAGCTGAGAAACAATCAGCTTCTGGTCGATACATATGTTGCTGTGTTAATACCAGTGTTCCTGAACTTGCCAAGTTTCTGATTGAAAGATATCCTCAGTATAAGGTCCCTACTGAGTAAGTTTCAGGTTCATTTTCTAATTACAGGAATAACTGATATATATAAATCCTAATTCTTTTTGAATAAACAATTTCAGTTTTGGAGATTTCCCTTTGAAGCCCAAGTTGATTCTGTCATCGCAGAAGCTCATCGGTGAAGGGTTCAGTTTCAAGTATGGAATTGAAGAGATTTATGATCAAACTTTGGAGTACCTGAAGGCCCAAGGGATGCTGAAGTGAAGAGTTGTGATGGCATTTTTCATATGTGGTGTTATGTAATAAAATCTTCAAGAATAATGCCTAATGGAGGCCTATATGTAGTCATTTTTCCCAGTATGAGGCCTATATATATATAGCATGTCCTCGACGACTTTAATTAGTAACTTTAAGTATTAAATTAAAATTTTCATTAAAGAGGAAAATATATACATTTACCAATATTTATTTAAAAAAAAAAATTCAAATGAATTACCGATATTTATTTTAATAGATCATTATATTATGAAATTAATATTTCAATTATACATATTTTTTTCACTTGACAAATAGTGATAAAAATAGAATTATCGATAGCTAAAAGAATTTTTTAGATGTCGAAGTCAAAACTTAATTATATCATGTAGTGGAGTATACACTAAGGTAGCTGAGGTAGAAATTGAAGTCATGATCCATGGCACGTACCTAGTGGCTGAGGCCACTAACTTAGTAGATAGAGCATTAATTAGACTCTTAATAGGTGATAGAGAGATAGGAAATGCCTGACTCATACTTCCATTATTATTACTTCTTAAGAACATTGCAATTGTTTTCAATTCTGTTTCCCAATTACCATTTTTTTTCTATTCGATATTATATACAATGAATTTTTTTATACACTCCGCACTATTTGCAGTAATTACAATTTGAAAGTCTATCAAAGAATAATACAATCCACTGAAAATAAGGTTATAAATTGAAATTAAATATTACATTACCAATTATCGAGGTCATAGGGCATCAGAGGATCATTTACTTTTTTTGTTTGTTTTTGCTTGCTTATTGTGCTTTCATCATTTTATAACCTTATCCAATACTTATGTATTGTTAGTTTTCTTCTCGTTATTATTAGTTTTTTTTTTAACTTATACTCTTGTGTTATTTTCTCGTTTTTAATACATACTTAAGTACTTTATTTTATTTTATTTTTAATTTTTTTTCTGAGTTGAAATACAAAATTTAAAATTTTCATGATCATACTTATTTAATATTATCTAAAATCTAGATTTTAAATGCATGGTTTCATATGATTTTTTTTTTTTTAGTTTCCTACTATGTAATTTGCCATATCATTATATTTTATCTGTTCATATTTAAATTTAGTGATCAAATCAAAAAATTATTATATATTTTCATTTATTAATTTTCACAGCACACCACTCTAAATTAATGCAATTTTAAAATTCCATTTTTATATTTGTATGCATATAAATGTATAAGAGACATAAAATAAAATATGAGAAATTGAATTGCAATTTGTTTATATATTTAAATTCAATAAGCAATATTTCACTGTCAATATTTTAGTAATAAATTTAATATTATAAATTTTGGTGTGCAATGTTGATTAATTTGAGTCTGTATTTTCTTAATGATTTATTTCATTCATAGGCTGTCCGGACCCAGACATGGGAAATACGCGTACGTAGTTATTTAGCTAGTTGCCTATAAATTCCCTTGCAAAAATTGCAGAAGTCCATTAGAAGCTAAACCTGTAGTACTTAGCCATTTTGTTTCCCTTATCATACTCTTCTCAATCATTATGGAAGTTGGGCAACAATTATTACAATCTCATGACTAAATCTGAAGCCTTTAACATTGTGCAAGAAAGGCGGTCTGCTAATTACAAGCCTAACATTTGGAAATATGATTTTCTGCAATCTCTTTTTAGTGCATATGATGTGAGATTCTACTCCTCCTCCACCCGACTTCCTAGTTGAAGGATTCGTATGCATATATATATATATACATATATATTCTATTCCAGTACTTCATTAAGGCTTGAGAATGTAATATTTTTGCAGGAAGACCAATACAAAACAAAAATGGAGAGGCTGAAAGAGGATGTTAAGCATCTGTTTTTTGAAGCAGTAAACTTGGAAGCTAAATTAGAGCTTGTTGACTGGATCAGAAAGCTTGGTCTGGCAAGCCATTTCGAAGTTGAGATCAAGGAAGCTCTAGATACAATAGCATCATCCACAAAGAACAGCAGTCTCAATATCGACAAGAACCTTTACGTCACTGCCTTATCTTTTACGCTTCTCAGACAGCATGGTTACGAAGTTTCACAAGGTGAAAATCCAAAGTATATATAATCTCTTTTTGTTAAATATACAAGATATTATTGATTAGCACCTAAAAGTTCCAACTGAATTTTACCCAAAACAATTATTTTTATGATTTATACGTACTAACGGTAAATTAACGAACTTCTAAACGCAGAAATGTTCAGTGAATTTTTGGACGAGATGGGCAGTTTCATGGAAAGTAAATGCTTGGACGTTAAAGGAGTCCTGGAGCTTTTCGAAGCCTCCCATGTAGCTTTACAAGGTGAAAATATCTTAGATGAAGCAAAGGCTTTCTCTATCAGAATTCTTAAAGACATCAAGTCCAGAGATGATAGCAACTTGTCAAAGCATGCGGCTCACTCTTTGGATCTCCCATACCATTGGAGAGTGCAATGGTTTGATGTGGAATGGCAAATAAACACATATGAGAAAGACAAAGACACAAAAAACACGTTACTTGATTTAGCAAAACTTAATTTTAATATTGTCCAAGCCACACTACAGAAAGATCTAAAGGAGATATCCAGGTATAAATATATCTCTCTCTCAACGTCAAAAGATAATTTGTATATATATATATATAGAGGGAGAGAAATTAATGGAACCATCAAGAGTTAACATGCATCTGTCTTCTGCAACTTCTTTACAGGTGGTGGTCGAGTTTGGGTCTAATAGAGAATCTCAACTTTACAAGAGATCGTTTAGTTGAGAGCTTCTTGTGCTCAGTGGGGGTTGCTTTTGAACCTCAGTTCAGTTGTCTCAGAAAATGGCTTACTAAAGCTATCATTATGGTATTAATTATAGATGATGTTTATGACGTTTATGGTTCATTGGAAGAATTGCAACATTTCACCGATGCTATTAGTAGGTCAGTACTTAGCAATGAAAATTGAATTATTATCAGTAAAAATTAAGCTTCTTAATTAACTAATTAATTACATTAATATTAGGAGGGATACAAAGGAAATTGAACAGCTGCCAGAATGTATGCAAATATGCTTTCAAGCACTTAACAGTATAACTGGTGAAACTGCAAGCAAGAAAGTGGTACTAACTACTAACGAATCTCTTCTCCTCCTCTCTATCATTTCATTTTTCACTTTTTCTCTATCACAAGTGGTAAAAAAATCAAAATCAAAATGAAAATGCTGCGCTGAAAAGCTATGATTAGATATTAATGGTGGGGCTAATTAGTTATTACCAGTTGAATATATGTTAGTGGGCAGATTTTTGTGAAGCATTGTTAGTGGAAGCAAAATGGTATCACAAAGGATACACACCAACTTTGCAAGAATATCTGGATAATGCTTGGATTTCATCATCAGGCACTGTCCTTTGTGTTACTTCATATTTCTCTCTAGTCAATGATGAGGACATGCAAGATTTTATGGGGATAAATCAAGATCTGGTGTATAACATTTCCCTGATAATCAGGCTCTGCAACGATTTGGGGACCTCAGTGGTAATAATCAATTACTTCTCCTTCTTAAACTCTATAATTAATAGTTTTATTTCACCGGATATAACTATATGTATACATGTAATTATAACTTAAACAGGCAGAACAAGAGAGAGGAGATGCTGCTTCATCAATAGTATGTTACATGCGAGAAAAGAATGTCTCAGAGGAGGCAGCCAAGAATTATGTTAAGAGCTTGATAAACAATTCATGGAAGAAAATAAATGGACAATGCTTTGGTTTATTACCTAATTGTAATCACTTGAACATCATTACAAATATGGCTCGTGTGGCTCATAATCTTTACCAGTACGGAGACGGATTTGGTATTCAAGACCGGGAAATTAAGAAGCAGATCTTATCCCTTCTTGTCGATCCTCTCGAACTGGATTGAGATTATATTTTAAAGTACTTTTTTTTTTCTTTTTGAAGAGAGAGTATACTTTAAAGTTAATCAATTTAAAATGTATAAATTAATTGCATTGCAGTAGGAATATTGAACGTGCAATAACTAAAAAATGTGGATTGTTTTAGTGGACTTTGAACCAAGGCCCATGCCTTTGGCCCAAATGAAAGTTATTTGTATGTTTTGGACATTATATAAGGCCGACATTGACCTTTATTTGTATTTTTAAGCCTAGTGTAACGGAATTTGGGCATGTCCAGTCCCACGATTCCGAAGATAACTCTCAAACACTCTGTTTGAATTAAATGAACACAAAAAATTATTTGACTTATAAAAAAATTTGGAATAAAATTTACTTACAAATGGATTATTAAAAATAAATAAATTTGAAATAAAATTTACTTATAAATGGATTATTAAAAATTGAGAGAGCATTTCATTCTCAAAAAAAAAAAAAAAAAATTTGAGAGGGCATTAAGTGATTTGTATTTAACAATTATACTATATGTATTTAGTTAAAATTTTAATTAATAGTAATTGATAATAATAATAATAAGAAGAGAAAAAAAGTTGGAATCACTTGAATTTTGAAGTATTTTCCTACTCAATTGTATATTTATTTTATTTTATGGATTAGATACTATTAAAAATAATGAAAAAAATAATTAGTTTCCGTATAATTTTGAAGAATAAAAAGAGAGACCGAATGCTCTCGAAATAACGTGGGACCAACTCATTGGAACCAATCGAACCGTACACACAGAGATACAGGAACGGGAACAGAAACGGAACCCAAATCAAAAAAGCCCAATAAGAGAATCGGTGGTAGGGAAAGCAGACGCCAGATGGTCCGCGAATAAGAGGGCAACCCTCAAAGCCTGAGTTTCGTTCCTCCAGTGAGTCCTCCGCTCTCTCAAAATATCGCAATTACTCGTCAGGATTCGGGGGGTTCCTTTCCCTTTCTTACCACTCTCTCTCACACACCAACAAAAGGTATACAGATATAACGTAAGCGAATTTGAATCTCTGCATAGACGGATATACTTATTTCCATAGAGGGAGAGAGGGGGAGGGATCTTGATTGAAGGAGAGAAAATGTCGAAGAAGAAAGCTTTCAGTGGCAACACTATGACTCTCAAGGACTTTCATGGTGGTTCTATCCCATCTGATCTTCCTCTTCCTTCTGCTCCTGGTGTGTAAGTCCCAATTCTTATCTTTATCAATCCCAATTCTTATCTTTATCAAATCTATTGCCTTTTTCACTTCAAATCGTGTTAATTTTATTCGATTTTTCAATTTTTTGATGTTGGAAGCAATCACAGATCTGGTATCTAGTTATTTTTTAAACAAGTTTTCATGGTCAGTTTGCTTCGTTAAGTTATCATCAACTTTGAACATTAGATCTGTAAGTTGCCAACCCTAAGTTAATTTTCATTGATTTTGTGTAGGGTTGTTAGATCGTCGGAGTGGTCTGGTTACGACCGATCAAATTCATGGGGAGGGCCTATTTCTCGACCTGATCACCGGGCCCGGCCTAATTCGTCCCCTGCTATTAGGCATTTAGATGATAAAACTCCATTTCTCAGTCATACAACTCATATTGGCCGTCACTTTGATGAGGATGAACGCAAGCCTTTAGATGGTGTTTCAGGCCCACGCCGGACAGTCAGTGATGAGAGCTTTCGAGTCCCACCTAGCAGAGTGGAGCTGAAGCCTGAGCCTGTGTTGAGTGGGAGGGTGTCTGGTTCAGTCTCAGTAACACAGGTTGCAAGTTCATACTCAGGGACGGTTAGTGATGGGGCTCATATGGGGCCGAGTATGCAAAATGTTGGGGGTAATATTGGGCATAGCGTTGGGGCGTCACACCCAAATGTATGGGCAGCCCGGAAGGAGATGGCAGTGGGTGTTAATGAGCCAGTACAATCGGCATGGTCAGGCGTCAGTGCTGTTTCAAAGTTAGCTCATGCAAGTGCCCTTGAAAAGGTGTCTTCAGGTAGATGGCAGACAAAGCATTCTAGTCACTATCAAACAGATGTTGAGGTTATTGAAGATTTCGAAGCAGAAAAGATAACAAGTTCTGGAGGTCATGATGGTTATGCTTACAATAGGATGGATGCAGTGGGTGGGAGAGAATATTCTGATGCAACATTGGCAAGGCATGTGGAAAGGGGCTTGAAAATTGAGGATGGGATCCAAAATGGTAGAAAGGAATACATTGATCATGAATCAACGAGGGCTGCTTCATATGCAGAGTTAAAAGAGAGGAACCTACCAGTGCATGATGACAGGGTTCAACCACCACGTACTGATGTCAGAATTTGTGGGCCCGAATTGCTACCGTCTGTGCCATCTGAAGCATTAGAACGACCTAAGGTGAAGTTGCTGCCAAGAACAAAGCCAATGGAAACTCCAGAACCTTCTATTATTGATCATAAGCAGGTTAACCTTATGAATGTCCTATATTGTTTATTTTTTTAGGCCCACTTTAGCATAATTGCACTTAATTGTATCAGTTGATTGAATGTAGGGATACAAAGAGCTGAATAACTCTGCTAATGTTCACATTGAAACTAGAGAATTGCGGGGAAATAATACCAATGCAGCAAAGTCTGGTACAGCTGGTTTGGAGAGTGATAATCAGGTGATAGAGCGGCCAAAATTGAATTTGAAGCCGCGGTCACAACCTCTTGAACAATCAGAAGGGAATAGAGAAATGGGAAGGTTAGAATTTCATTTTGAAAATTTGAATTTTTTATCTTAGTAAGAAGTGAATGCAGTCAAATGATAAGTGACATAGAATTTATTAAATATGATCTTTTGTAAAATGCTTGACGTTATAGTTTATGCATGATTGTATCTGGTTAAAATGCTAATTAATTTGTGTAGTTTCTATTTGAAAGCTCAATATGAACTGTGGATATGAAACACTTTACTGATGATGCAAGTTGAGATGCCAGTATTAAGTCGAACTGAGATAGCTTCTATTTAGGTTGACTCAAACCTGATCCAAGCTTAGAAAATGCCTTAAAATGATCAAGCTGGATAAAATTCATTTTGGCTAAGGTTATCCTCTATGCTATTTATTCTCGTGGGCTTCTCATTAATGGCATATGATTTTTTTTTTTTGGTCTTACTCTGTTGTATAATATACCTGTACCTGTTATGAATGTGCAATTGCTCATCATCTTGCATTGATGCAGGGATGCATTGTTTGGTGGTGCACGACCACGAGAAGTTGTAAGTGGATTTTTTTAATATCTATTTTGGGAATAAAGGAGGAAAAAGTCTGGGATTGATTTTTCTGACTTATAATAAAGATGTGGTCCCTTAGTTAATCTTTCACATAGAATTTGTTATCAGAACAGACCTCAATCCCTTTCCCTGCATGGAAAATGGAAATGGGGTTTTCTTTTTTTAATGTTTTGATAGAGAGAAAAGAGAGAGAGAGAGGGGGGGGGGGGTGCAAGAATCTATTGTTGCTAATGCTATCTGTTGTTGATAACGCTATTTTTCATGTTATCTTTACTTGTTTATTAATGTCGGTTATACACTTTCAGGTTCTGAAGGAGCGAGGAATTGATGATGCTGCTTTAAGCAACCATGACTTGGGTCATCATCCGGATAGGTATTTATTTTGTCTTTGTCATTTTATTACATTATTGTTGATGATGCTAACGCTAAAAGAATAAATTTCATCTATTTGTATGTCATTGCTGTGATACATGAAGGATCAAGCAAAATGTTTCCAAGACCGAGAGAGTTCCTGAGCATGCAGTTGCTGGTGAAAAGACTGACAATTTGCCACTGGATCAAAAGGCTGGAAAGAAATTTGAGAAGAAGGAGCAGTGGGTGGATGTTGAGAGAGTTGATAAGCAGAGGAGGAATTGGCGAAATGAGAACTGGAGAAACAGTAGGGAGACTGAGAGGCAGCAGCAGCAGCAGCAGCAGCTGCCACAAATGCCTCAGGAGAGGCCTCCTTCGCCAGAAAGCTGGCGCAAACCCGTCGAGCAACCAAAACCAGCCTCCCCTGATTCTGCTAGTTTGCGGTATGGAAAAACAGCTTCAGCCTTGGAGCTGGCACAAGCATTCTCTAAATCCTTCTCAGATCCAAAAACAGCTGATCAGTATTCTGGTCAAAGGAGCTTCCCTGGCAAGACCCAGATGCCTTTTTCGCGGCTGATGGGTCCAACACCGAGGCCTCAGATAAATGGCTACTAAATTTTGAGGCGTTATGGCCTGTTGGGTGTCTGGTGAGAAGAAGTCTTTCGTATTTCAGCATCATTAGATAGGTGCAAGTTGTAGCTTACGCACATCTCACTGATCAAACCAAATGAGTGTGCGCTATATACTTACATCTCTGAGCAAAATTGATGGCCTTTTGAATTGTTGTGATCCTTCAGCTTCTGATGGCGCTGCCCTTTGCGCGTCATGACCCAATGTCATTTTCTGTTCTTTTCTTCTATTTCTTATTTGTCTCTTGATTACTGTACCCTTCATTTTTTTAGAAAGAGAAAGTGGTATGTGTTGCTTATTTATAATTGAAAATTTAGGCTTTTCGTGATTTTACTGAATTTATGTTAATGATTTGTGTTTTCTTTTTATTGAAAGAAAGAAAAAAGAAACTCTCAAGCTTGAATGGTTAGCTTGGATTAATTGCATAGAGATAGTTGGAGTGAACTGTTATAGATTCCAACGACTCTTCAGGCTTTAGCTAAAGAATAGGGTTTGGCTGTTCTTACTGTCAAAGCAAAATAATAAGACAATATATTGATGTGAACTTGATTCTTTAGAACTCGACTATTCATATTTCATGTAGTGCAGTGATGAGCTTCTCTGGTCCTCCAGAGTGAGATCCAGTAGTACTCTATTTCATCAAAGAGGTGCTTGTTCGAGTCAAGCCTCCGCAACAATAATTGGCGGCATAAGTGACGGAAAAGGCGAAGCAAAGCTTCATTAGGTCAAGCAAAACTATCACATGCGTAAAAAAAAAAAATGACAATCAGAAAAGTTCAGAAAAGTCAGAAGAATCAAAGAAATTATGGGGTTTAGAGCTTCTAGTACTTGGGGTATCCCACCTATTCACATTCACAATGGCACTTGCAAATATTTTTGTGCATCAGAAGAAATTTGTCCTGTCCTTCGCAGCTAGCCTAGTAGTAGTATCATTTCTTTTCATTTTTGAACAGCAAGGGTCTAACTTACGTTTTTCGTTTTTCTGTATACCAATCTAATCAACTCTACTACTCTCGTTCTTTTTTTTTTTTTTTTCCAAGGATTTCGAATTATTGGCATCTGGGTCTGCCCATGATGAATGGATTGGCCTACTTCAATAAGTTTATTTTCATAAAATAGAAAATATAGTACAATTTAATTAGAAGTAACTGCTAGCATTCTTCCACATTTAGAGAAAAAAAAAAGTCCCTGAGGAGAAGTGCTTCTCTATCAATTTGAAGTATACTCTACATTGGGAAGGATTAGGCTTTAAACTGTTTTTTGATTGTGATTGCATTGAATTCATTTATTTTCAAAGGAAAATAAGTCATCGAAATCCTGATAAAAATTATTATGTCAATTGCATTAAAAATATTTAAAAATTCTTACTACGATAAATAAAATAAAATTCTAATGTCTTACGTATTAAATTAATTTTTTTTTTACTATTTTTTAAGAGGTATTTTTTTTTTTTTTTTTTTTTTTTTTTTTTTTTTTTTTTTTTTTTTGCTTCTTATGCCCTCCTTTCTCTCGTTACTTAAAGAGAACTGCCTCTCCTCAATGAGCACATTGACCAAGCAACAGCAGATTGATAAATGCTACCACTTTCTGCCTTTTCACTCTCTCTTCATATCTTAGTAATTACCCTTTTTGGTTCAAACTGAAAAAGTTCGTCTCTTTCTGGCAAAAAGATATTTCCAGTTACATGAACTTCTGATTTTGAGGTGGGTTTTGATACTTCTTGCTTGAAAATGGAAATTGGATGTCAGCTTGAAGTAGATGTCAATGGCGATGAGATTTTCGTGATGGATAAGGTACTAACACTCTGCTTACCCTACTCATTTCATTTCTATGTTCCCTGCTTCTCATGTTTGTGTTCATGCACATTTTTCTTCTTTCAATACACTTGCCATAAATTCTTGCCCTACACTATTTATAGAAAGTTCTTATCATGTCATGCGCAATAAATACCGACTCCGCCTCTCTTTGAATCTGCACCTTATGTCGCTTTGTACTTATTTTTAAGCTCAATCAATGCTCTTCTGTGCCCCATTTATGATCTATTGGTTCTTCTCCCTCTAAAACAGGTAACAGCACCTCTCAAAGAATTTATTGTTGATAGCAACTTCTTACAATAAAAATTCTCGTTTTGAATTCTATAATTTTGTATGATGCATTTAGAGCATTTATTGTATATATGAACAACCGAGTATTTTGTTTATTGAAGTTTGTCCTGTGCTTTTTTGCAGAAAGTTCTTGCACATTTCTCAGGAAAATTGAGAAAATTATTTGGGAAATTGGCTGATAATGACAACACAGCACACATGAAAGTGATATTCCAAGACTTTCCAGGAGGTGCAGATGGTTTTGAGCTAGTTGCAAGGTTTTGCTACAACAATGGCAAAATTGAGATAACTCCCTCTAATATAGTTCTACTAAATTCTACTGCTTATTTCATGGAAATGGGAAATAATAGTAGTAGCTCAGCAACACTCAACTTAATAGACCAAACGGAAAAATCTCTTGAAGAGATTAATTACTGGACTTGGTCTGACCTCCTTGTAGCTTTCAAACAATGCCAAGAAATATTTCCTGCAACAAATTCGTCAATTCTACTTGAGAAATTATTGAACTCCATTGTCGGAAAGCTTGCTATGTCTACTGCAAGTCCATTTAGATTTTGCTCAGAGAATTTTAGTTCCCAGCTTTCCTCTGATGCAAGCAGCATTTCTAGTACAAGAAACAACTGCTATCTACCCACTTGTTGGTTTCAAGATCTTTTGTTCTTGAATTTCAACTTTCTCGACAAAGTGATCAGGATGATGATATCCCATAAATTAAACCATGTTATCATTTTTAAGTTTCTCATCTTTTACATGAAATCAAGACTTCTTAGTATTGGACTTGATGAGAAGCGCCAAATGGTAGAAGCTGTAATAAGTATGCTTTCATTACTCGATAAGAATTGTCTTTCTTGCAAGGGCTTATTTGATATTCTTCGAGTCATCTCAAGCTTGAAAACAATAAGAAAATGCTACAAAGTCAAGTTAGAGAGATTAATAGGTTCACAGCTTGATCAAGTAACTTTGGACCATCTGCTAATTCGACCTCCCAATAGGAAAATTTATACCATGTACGATGTGAATTTGGTTTTAAGGCTTGCAGAAGCCTATTTGCTTCAAGGTTGGATAAGTCCAAGTCGGTTGAATAAGGTTGCTTGCTTGATTGATTCCTATCTAATAGAAATAGCTTTAGATTTTCGTCTGAAACCTTCCACATTCGCGGCATTACTGTCAGTGCTTCCAGATTCTGCAAGAAAAACTAGTGACAGACAATACCAAGCCATTGACTTATACATTGAGGTATAAGTTCATGTTTTTTCTTTTATTTTTAATTTGAGAAATATTATTACTGACTCTGGTGCTTTTCAGGTCCATACTCAATTAAAGGAAGAAGACAAGGTTAAGTTATATTCTGCACTGAATCAAACAAAACTATCGGCCGAAGCTTCGCAAGCTCAAACTTACAAGGTTTACATTACGCAGCAATCCAAGCATAGTAGCTCAATCATCAAATTGTTTAATGGTAAGTTAAAGAAAAATGGTAGAGAAGAAGCTGAGCAAGTCCTTTCTTTCACAATAAAGCAAGAACATTCAAGGGAAACTGGGAATCTTGAAACACACTTGCAACAAATGCAGTTGAGAGTTGCAGAACTTGAAAAAGTTTGTCCAATGATGGAATCCCACATGCCAAATGTAGCGGAACAAAGATTGTGTAAATCAGGTAAAGTTAGATCGTTGCCAAAACTATGTTCATGATAGAAAATTAATATATTAATTATGTATATACGTAGATTTTGCTGTTTTTCCAAGTACAACCTCTTCTAACATAAGAGACGGGAATTCCAACCTTAATTGTCCATCTTCTAATACAAATTAGAGTGGTTAATTAAGCACAATATTGTCGTTTTACCTATTGGAAAAAATCAACACAAAGTGCGCATCTATGTCTTCCTTTCCCAAAACCAAGAATAATTAAGAGATAAATGGATGTTTCTGAAGAATATCTATACAGACTGCTGAGCCTACTCAGAGCCGATTGAGCCAGCGAGCTATGCGGGAAAAGGCACGCTCATTTGAGAAATCCGAAGCCCAAACTGTAATTAATGAGGTTTCAGAAACCAAAGCATTTTCTTACCATACATTAGTGTTCTTGTAAACGACAAACAGATATACAAAAACAAAACTCTCCCATACTACTCTGGTACAGCCACCATACCTTCAGTATCCTTCGTTTACGAACAAGTTACCTCATTTTCAATTAAACTAGGAAGTAAAGTAATGGTATAATGGTATAGAAACCTTCCCAAGGAAACATAATTTTGAAATAAAATTAATTTTATATTCACAAATTCCTGAAACGAAATTAATTTCGTACTCACAAAAACGTATCAGAAAGTCATTTTTGAATATACAAAGTTGCTTATTTAAATTTTTTAAGAGAAATCCTTAATTAAAAAATAAAAAAAAGTAGGTTTTCACATTTTATAATTTTGATTTATGGAGAAAGAAAAGAAATAATCATATGATGATTGATCAGTAGTCAAACATAGAAGAGAGGCACCCAAGAAATAAATATGCATGTGTCTTTGTCCTTTTGGAAAGAGTGATAATTAATTACCATGGAGTTTATTGAGCTTTAAATTATCTTCTCTTCTTTTTTTTTTTTTTTTTGAAAAAAAAAAAAAAAATTGGCCATTTAAAACTCAAGTAGACCAACATTCTTGAAATCACCATTGCAATTTTCTAACAAAAACATGTTTGATGACAGTGATTTTTTTTTTTTTTCAAGTCTCAAATTTGTTGGAAGAAGGGAGCATTTATGAGTGGTAGAGTCGAGAAACGTTTTCTTTCGGTTTATGTGCCCCAGATCAAAATTTCTAAACAGGCCTTCACCATGTATTGGGTGACAGTAATAAAAGTTGTTGGCCCATATGACATGGGCCAAATCTCACGGGCTTTGCTATAAATGTATTTTTGAGGGCCTACTTGGGCCATGGAACTATAGATGTACAATACAGCCCACTTGATCACCCCAAAACGATGTCGTTGAAAAAATTTTAGCTACTTACAACTGGAAAGAAGTTCGTTTCATACCGTCCCTGTCGTCTTGTCGTCGCAAACCATATTTTTTCACTTGGAAAAATTAAAATATAAAAAATAAAACATAAATATGGTTTTCAATTAAAATGTGACTTTTCAACAAATGACTTCAATTAATTCCTCATAAGATAAGAAATTTAAAACGAAAATTCTTTTATACCCTTAAATATAATCAGGCAAATGTATAAATAAACATAAACTCGAATGAATTCCTCCATCAGCACTTTAATATTTTCATCAACATAAATTAAAAGATATTTAGTTGTATTCTTAGTGAGATGGAGAGGAATTCCCTCAGTCACTGCTCACGAGACAGGCGGCTTAGATACATAAAAAATTTTAGAAGTCGTGATTGAGATTGTTGCAAAAATATTACTCACACAAGATGTTTCTGTCTGGAGCAAGAAAAGACTTTTAAACGATATAAAAGTCAACATTAATTCTGCAATGAGTAACACGTGCTTCTCAAATTTAAGAAAAAAAAAAAAAGAAAAAAACACGTGAATTAAGTAAGATAACAAGAGCATTTCTAACCATACACGTATAAATTTAAAAAAAAAAAAAAAAAAACAAAACCACCTGCCCCAGGATTTAGGCAAGAAATTTTGTTATAAATTAAGCTCATCAGCGTTAGTTCTGTTTGCAGAAACATTTGATAGAATTAATCTCTCACAAGTCACGATGGCATTGACTCCAAAAATTGTTAAGTTAAACCAAGTAGATTTCAACTCTGCCCTTGCTCCTGAAAAATGGAGCATTATCCAGGAAAACACTTTGGCTTCTACTTCCTTAAATCACTTAACCAATCTACCTGATCAACACTTCTCCAACTCTAAAGTACTTTCGCAGGATGATATTTGCGTTAAGCATCATGGGGAAAGGTTGAGGGCATTTAAGCAAACTCTAGCCAAAACGAGTTGTGAAGATGCCGTTGAGGGTTTAGTCATGATTGATGCTATCCAACGCCTTGGCATTGAATATAATTTCCAGGAGGAAATTGATGCAATTTTGAAAAGACAATATTTGATACCTACCACTAATGACTATGATCTTCATGAGACTGCCCTTCGCTTTCGACTCTTGAGACAAGAGGGTTACCATGTCCTCCCAGGTAATTAATTGATTTCCTTTCTCTAAATTTCTGTTTCTTGGCTATAAAAATTACACCAAAATTCACAACATGCATGATTTCTTTACAGGAGTATTTAACAACTTTAAAGACGAGGGAAAATTCAAGAAGGAGCTGACAGATGACATCAAAGGACTAATGGGTTTATATGAGGCTTCGCAGCTGAGCATAGTAGGAGAAGATATACTCGATGAAGCTGCAGACTATAGTCACAGGCTTCTAAATTCATCCACGACACATCTTGACGATACTCAAGCCAGAATAGTAAAGAATACACTCCAATACCCACATCACAAAAGCTTGAGCAGGTTCATGGCCAAAAGCTTCATTAGAGATTTTCAGAGGCCAAATGGGTGGATGAATGAACTACAGGAACTAGCGAAGATTGATATGAAGATGGTCCAGTCTCAACACCAGCAAGAAATTCTTAAAATATCAAGGTTCCATTATTATCATAAATGCTTGTGGGTATTTTGTCCTTGTAAAAGCCTTAACCACGTAATAATTAATGTTGATATTTTTCCTTTGGTGGGACTATTTAGGTGGTGGAAAGAAGTGGGTTTGTCTAAAGAACTAAAGTTCGCAAGAAACCAGCCACTAAAATGGTATATGTGCTCCATGGAGACCCTTGCAGATCCAAGCTTATCAGAGCAGAGAGTAGACCTCACAAAACCCATCTCTTTTATTTTTTTAATAGATGACATCTTCGACGTTTATGGGACTCTAGATGAACTTATATTATTTACAGATGTTATTAACAGGTATATAAATTGTAAAGTCCCTGGAATATCAAATATGAAACAGATTTTATCAAGCAATTTAAGTAATAACAGTTAATTAAACTAATTAACTAATTATCTACATGCATAGATGGGACATTGCAGCCGCTGAACAACTGCCAGACTACATGAGGATCTGCTTCATGGCTCTTGACAATATCACTGATGAAATTAGTCACAAGGTCTATAAACAGCTCGGCTGGAATCCTGTAGACTCTCTGCGAAAAACGGTACAGGAAAACAAGAAACTCTTATGTATACAGAAACTAAATTTTAAATTTCCACAAGATTGATTATAATCAGAGGTCCTTTACGATTCTCGCAGTGGGCCAGTTTGTGCAATGCATTTCTAGTAGAAGCAAAATGGTTTGGTTCTGGACAGTTGCCAAACGCCGAAGAATACTTGAAGAATGGAATTATTAGTTCAGGCGTTCACGTGGTTCTGGTGCACATTTTCTTTCTACTGGGTCATGGTGTTACCAAGGAAAATGTGGAACTCATTGACAATCATCCACCCATAATATCTTCTACCGCTGCAATTCTTCGTCTCTGGGATGACTTGGGAAGTGCCAAGGTACTATATTTTCGTGCCAAAATCAAACTGAAATATTATTTTAAGATGTACAAAGTAATAGTAATGGGAAAGTATATATGCAGGATGAGGATCAGGATGGGCATGATGGATCGTACGTGGAATGTTACATGAAGGAATATAAAGGATGTTCGGTAGAAAGTGTAAGAAAGAAGGTAAACGACATGATTTCAAATGCATGGAAACAGCTCAACCAAGAATGCCTCTCGCCAACTCCATTTTCATCGACTTTCAACAAAGCTTGTCTTAATCTTGCAAGAATGGTTCCATTAATGTACGGTTATGACGATTGCCAAAACCTTCCACTTCTTGAAAGCCATGTCAAGTCTATCCTGCCGGACAATTTCTCTTAATTGTACTGTAAAACAGTAATTCTGAAAATAATCATGTATTTGATAATTCCTCGTTATAATAGCAATGTAAAGAGGATAGGAAAATAAAGAAGTTTCAGTAAGGGTGAATTACAGTTTAATATCTTTAATTTGTAAAATATTTTAAATTAAGATCTCTATTTTGAAAAATTAATTCAATATCTCTCTGTTTTGTTGACATTCAACATCCATATTTTATATTTTATAATTTTATATTATAGTTTCTAGAATACGCTGACATAATCATGTTTTACTCTAGCTTTAGATTCGAGTTTAATTTTAAATTTTGTCTTTAAGGTTCCAAATAATTGTTGTCCCATCGATATAGTACAAATTTTTAACAAGTAATAAAACACAAGCATTCCTCTCTTCATGTTCGTCTTCATCTTCTCCATAGCTAGAAAACACGACACAATTACGCAACATTCTAAAAAATATTGAAATACATATAGCATTATAAAATGAGTGATCAGTGCTCAAAAATATTTCAGACCGTAGACTGAAAGGAAACAAACACTTTAACATTTCTTGAAACGACAAAAGAGTTAAATTGATTGCACAAGATTATGTTTGTTTTGGTTAGACATATGCACGTTATTATATGTATCTCAAGCAACTGCTGATAGTCATGGCAATTGTTTTTGAAACCGACAAGTACTTGTTTTGGTCTTGACCACGTTTGTTATTCTCATTTCCACTCCCATGCTCGACACACCTTCTCTCCACCAATCATGCGTAAAAACTTATATTTGTAATTTATAATTTATTTTTTATAGATAAATTTACTATGATATATTAAAATAAAAAATTAAAAACATGCGAAAAAAACTCATCCTATCTTCCTAAAGATAGTAATTTTACCCAAGTCATCGGTATCTAATCCCACCCAATTTTAACATATTCGAGTAATAAAAAATGGATATTGAAGTAATATTTTATTTATGATTTTTCTTGTTTTTATTTTCAAAAAATAAAAAAATAATACTTTTAATGTTAAAAATGTTAAAATGAGTAATTGTAATAGAATTTGAGACGGATTTAAATAATAGAAGTAAAATTTTGATGTATTTTAAATTGAGGTTGACCTTGTCAGAAATTCAAATCGACTAAATAGCAAATCCACAAAATAGATATAAAAGTGAAAAATTAACTAGCTAATTATTTAATACTAATATTTGAATATTGATGGACCCGAATCCAAATAAGTACATACCATATATTTTCCCCGCCGCGTGGGTTCTAACTGTGGGATCCCTCCAACATGTGTGACCCACACAAGTTTGAAGAAAGAAAAAAAAGGAAATATACCACGTTTTTTTATAAAGGTCAAACAAGGCTGCAGATAAAGAAAAAAAAAAAAAAGAAGAGAAAAACGTGTTATTTGAAAAAGAAAGAAAAGTTGGCAATCTTCTTTGATAAAGTATAAAGATGTGAATGAGTTATACACGACTCATTGCAATCTTCTTTGATAAAGTATAAAGATGTGAATGAGTTATACACGACTCATTCAATGAGCTGCCTATAAAAGGAGGATTATAATTTTGGAAATTGGCTGATAATGACAACACAGGTCACATGAAAGTGATATTCCAAGACTTTCCAGGAGGTGCAGATGGTTTTGAGCTAGTTGCAAGGTTTTGCTACAACAATGGCAAAATTGAGATAACTCCCTCTAATATAGTTCTACTAAATTCTGCTGCTTATTTCATGGAAATGGGAAATAATAGTAGTAGCTCAGCAACACTCAACTTAATAGACCAAATAGAAAATTCTCTTGAAGAGATTAATTACTGGACTTGGTGACCTCCTTGTAGCTTTCAAACAATGCCAAGAAATATTTCCTGCAACAAATTCGTCAATTCTACTTGAGAAATTATTGAACTCCATTGTCGAAAAGCTTGCTATGTCTACTGCAAGTCCATTTAGATTTTGCTCAGAGAATTTTAGTTCCCAGCTTTCCTCTGATACAAGCAGCATTTCTAGTACAAGAAACGACTGCTATCTACCCACTTGTTGGTTTCAAGATCTTTTGTTCTTGAATTTCAACTTTCTCGACAAAGTGATCAGGATGATGATATCCCTTAAATTAAACCATGTTATCATTTTTAAGTTTCTCATCTTTTACATGAAATCAAGACTTCTTAGTATTGGACTTGATCAGAAGCGCCAAATGGTAGAAGCTGTAATAAGTATGCTTCCATTACTCGATAAGAATTGTCTTTCTTGCAAGGGCTTATTTGATATTCTTCGAGTCATCTCAAGCTTGAAAACAATTAGAAAATGCTACAAAATCAAGTTAGAGAGATTAATAGGTTCACAGCTTGATCAAGTAACTTTGGATCATCTGCTAATTCGACCTCCCAATAGGAAAATTTATACCATGTACGATGTGAATTTGGTTTTAAGGCTTGCAGAAGCCTATTTGCTTCAAGGTTGGATAAGTCCAAGTCGGTTGAATAAGGTTGCTTGCTTGATTGATTCCTATCTAATAGAAATAGCTTTAGATTTTCGTCTGAAACCTTCCACATTCGCGGCATTACTGTCAGTGCTTCCAGATTCTGCAAGAAAAACTAGTGACAGACAATACCAAGCCATTGACTTATACATTGAGGTATATGTTCATGTTTTTTTCTTTTATTTTTAATTTGAGAAATATTATTACTGACTCTGGTGCTTTTCAGGTCCATACTCAATTAAAGGAAGAAGAAAAGGTTAAGTTATATTCTGCACTGAATCAAACAAAACTATCGGCCGAAGCTTCGCAAGCTCAAACTTACAAGGTTTACATTACGCAGCAATCCAAGCATAGTAGCTCAATCATCAAATTGTTTAATGGTAAGTTAAAGAAAAATGGTAGAGAAGAAGCTGAGCAAGTCCTTTCTTTCACAAGAAAGCAAGAACATTCAAGGGAAACTGGGAATCTTGAAACACACTTGCAACAAATGCAGTTGAGAGTTGCAGAACTTGAAAAAATTGTACAATGATGGAATCCCACATGCCAAATGTAGCGGAACAAAGATTGTGTAGATCAGGCAAAGTTATATCGTTGCCAAAACTTTGTTCATGATAGAAAATTAATGTATTAATTATGTATATACGTAGATTTTGATGTTTTTCCAAGTACAACCTCTTCTAACATAGGAGACGGGAATTCCAACCTTAATTGTCCATCTTCTAATACAAATTAGAGTGGTTAATTAAGCACAATATTGTCGTTTTACCTATTGGAAAAATCAATACAAAGTGCGCATCTATGTCTTCCTTTCCCAAAACCAAGAATAATTAAGAGATGAATGGATGTTTCTGAAGAATATCTATATAGACTGCTGAGCCTACTCAGAGTCGATTGAGCCAGCGAGCTATGCGGGAAAAGGCACGCTCATTTGAGAAATCCGAAGCCCAAACTGTAATTAATGACGTTTCAGAAACCAAAGCATTTTCTTACCATACATTAGTGTTCTTGTAAACGACAAACAGATGTACAAAAACAAAACTCTCCAATACTACTCTGGTAGAGCCACCATACCTTCAGTATCCTTCGTTTACCAACAAGTTACCTCATCTTCAATTAAACTAGGAAGTAAAGTAATGGTATAATGGTATAAAAACCTTCCAAGGGAACATAATCTTGAAATGAAATTAATTTCATACTCACAAATTCCTAAAACGAAATTAATCTCATACTCACAAAAATATCAGAAAGTCATTTTCGAATATATAAAATTGCTTATTTAAATTTTTAAAGAGAAATCCTTAATTAACAAATAAAAAAAGTTCTATGGGTTTTCACATTTTATAATTTTGATTTATGGAGAAAGAAAAGAAATAATCATATGATGATTGATCAGTAGTCAAACATAGAAGAGAGGCACTCAAGAAATAAATATGCATGTGTCTTTCTCCTTTTGGAAAGAGTGATAATTAATTACCATGGAGTTTTGTGAGCTTTAAATTATCTTCTCTTCTTCTTCTTTTTTTTTTTTTTTGAAAAAAAAAAAATTGGCCATTTAAAACTCAACTAGACCAACATTCTTGAAATCACCATTGCAATTTTCTAACAAAAACATGTTTGATGACAGTTATTTTTTTTTTCAAGTCTCAAATTTGTTGGAAGAAGGGAGCATTTATGAGTGGTAGAGTCGAGAAACGTTTTCTTTCGGTTTATGTGCCCCAGATCAAAATTTCTAAACAGGCCTTCACCATGTATTGGGTGACAGTAATAAAAGTTGTTGGCCCATATGACATGGGCCAAATCTCACGGGCTTTGCTATAAATGTATTTTTGAGGGCCTACTTGGGCCATGGAACTATAGATGTACAATACAGCCCACTTGATCACCCGAAAACGATGTCGTTGAAAAAATTTTAGCTACTTACAAATCGAAAGAAGTTCGTTTCATACCGTCCCTGTCGTCTTGTCGTCGCAAACCATATTTTTTTCACTTGGAATAATTAAAATATAAAAAATAAAACATAAATATGGTTTTCAATTAAAATGTGACTTTTCAACAAATGACTTCAATTAATTCCTCATAAGATAAGAAATTTAAAACGAAAATTCTTTTATACCCTTAAATATAATCAGGCAAATATATAAATAAACATAAACTTGAATGAAGTCCTCCATCAGCACTTTAATATTTTCATTAACATAAATTAAAAGATATTTAGTTATATTCTTAGCTAGATGGAGAGGAATTCCCTCAGTCACTGCTCACGAGTCAGGCGGCTTAGATACATAAAAAAATTTTAAAAATCGTGATTGAGATTGTTGCAAAAATCTTACTCACACAAGATGTTTCTGTCTGGGGCAAGAAAAGACTTTGAAACGATGTAAAGGTCACATTAATTCTGCAATGAGTAACACGTGCTTCTCAAATTTAAGACCAAAAAAAAAAAAAGAAAAAGAAAAAAAACACGTGATGAGTTCGGTCCTATCTATTATAAATTAAGTAAGATAATCAGAGTATTTCTAACCATACACGTATAAATTTAAAAAAAGAAAAAAAACAAAACCACTTGCCCCAGGATTTAGGCAAGAAATTTTGTTATAAATTAAGCTCATCAGCATTAATTCTGTGTGCAGAAACATTTGATAGAATTAATCTCTCACAAGTCACGATGGCATTGACTATTAAAGCATCCTTTACTTCTTCTCACACTCCATTTCCTAAAAAGCAATCTCCAAAAATTGTTAAGTTAAACCAAGTAGATTTCAACTCTGCCCTTGCTCCTGAAAAATGGAGCATTATCCAGGAAAACACTTTGGCTTCTACTTCCTTAAATCACTTAACCAATCTACCTGATCAACACTACTCCAACTCTAAAGTACTTTTGCAGGATGATATTTGCGTTAAGCATCATGGGGAAAGGTTGAGGGCATTTAAGCAAACTCTAGCCAAAACGAGTTGTGAAGATGCCTTTGAAGGTTTAGTCATGATTGATGCTATCCAACGCCTTGGCATTGAATGTAATTTCCAGGAGGAAATTGATGCAATTTTGAAAAGACAATATTTGATTCCTACCACTAATGACTATGATCTTCATGAGACTGCCCTTCGCTTTCGACTCTTGAGACAAGAGGGTTACCATGTCCTCCCAGGTAATTAATTGATTTTCTTTCTCTAAATTTCTGTTTCTTGGCTATAAAAATTACACCAAAATTCACAACAAGGATGATTTCTTTACAGGAGTGTTTAACAACTTTAAAGACGAGGGAAAATTCAAGAAGGAGCTGACAGATGACATCAAAGGACTAATGGGTTTATTTGAGGCTTCGCAGCTGAGCATAGTAGGAGAAGATATACTCGATGAAGCTTCAGACTATAGTCACAGGCTTCTAAATTCATCCACGACACATCTTGACGATACTCAAGCCAGAATAGTAAAGAATACACTCCAATACCCACATCACAAAAGCTTGAGCAGGTTCATGGCCAAAAACTTCATTAGAGATTTTCAGAGGTCAAATGGGTGGATGAATGAACTACAGGAACTAGCAAAGATTGATATTAAGATGGTCCAGTCTCAACACAAGCAAGAAATTCTTAAAATATCAAGGTTCCATTATTATCATAAATGCTTGTGGGTATTTTGTCCTTTTGAAAGCCTTAACCACATAATAATTAATGTTGATATTTTTCCTTTGGTGGGACTATTTAGGTGGTGGAAAGATGTGGGTTTGTCTAAAGAGCTCAAGTTCGCAAGAAACCAGCCACTAAAATGGCATATGTGGTCCATGGCGACCCTTGCAGATCCAAGCTTATCAGAGCAGAGAGTAGACCTCACAAAACCCATCTCTTTTATTTATTTAATAGACGACATCTTCGACGTTTATGGGACTCTAGATGAACTCATATTATTTACAGAAGTTATTAACAGGTATATAAATTGTAAAGTCCCTGGAATATGAAACAGATTTTATCAAGTAATTTAAGTAATAACAGTTAATTAAACTAATTAACTAATTATCTACATGCATAGATGGGACATTGCAGCCGCTGAACAACTGCCAGACCACATGAGGATCTGCTTCATGGCTCTTGACAATATCACTGATGAAATTAGTCACAAGGTCTATAAACAGCTCGGCTGGAATCCTGTGGACTCTCTGCGAAAAACGGTACAGGAAAACAAGAAACTCTTATGTATACAAAAACTAAATTTTAAATTTCCACAAGATTGATTATAATCAGAGGTCCTTTACGATTCTCACAGTGGGCCAGTTTGTGCAATGCATTTCTAGTAGAAGCAAAATGGTTTGGTTCTGGACAGTTGCCAAACGCCGAAGAATACTTGAATAATGGAATTATTAGTTCAGGCGTTCACGTGGTTCTGGTCCACATTTTCTTTCTACTGGGTCATGGTGTTACCAAGGAAAATGTGGAACTCATTGACAATCATCCACCCATAATGTCTTCTACCGCTGCAATTCTTCGTCTCTGGGATGACTTGGGAAGTGCCAAGGTACTATATTTTCGTGCCAAAATCAAACTGAAATATTATTTTAAGATGTACAAAGTAATAGTAAATAGTAATGGGAAAATATAAATGCAGGATGAGGATCAGGATGGGCATGATGGATCGTACGTAGAATGTTACATGAAGGAATATAAAGGATGTTCCGTAGAAAGTGTAAGAAAGAAGGTCAAGGACATGATTTCAAATGCATGGAAACAGCTCAACCAAGAATGCCTCTCGCCAAATCGATTTTCATCGACTTTCAACAAAGCTTGTCTTAATCTTGCAAGAATGGTTCCATTAATGTATGATTATGACGATTGCCAACAACTTCCACTTCTTGAAAGCCATGTCAAGTCTATCCTGCAGGACACTTTGTCTTAATTGTACTGTAAAACAGTAATTCTGAAAACAATCATGTATTTGATAATTCCTCGTTATAATAGCAATGTAAAGAGGATAGGAAAATAAAGAAGTTTCAGTAAGGGTGAATTACAGTTTAATATCTTTATTTTGTAAAATATTTTAAATTAAGATCTCTATTTTGAAAAATTAATTCAATATAACTCTGCTTTGTTGACGTTCAATATCCATATTTTATATTTTATAAATTTATATTATAATTTTTAAAATATGCTGATATAATCATATTTTGCTTTAGCTTTGGATCCAAGTTTAATTTTAAATCTTGTCCTTAAGGTTCCAAGTAATTGTAGTCCCATCGATATAGTACAAATTTTTAACAAGTAATAAAACCCAAGCATTCCTCTCTTCATCTTCATCTTCATCTTCTCCATAGCTAGAAACCGACACAATTACGCAACATTCTAAAAAATATTGAAATACATCAAACTGATCCAAGGGCATATAGCATTATAAAATGAGTGATCAGTGCTCAAAAATATTTCAGACCGTAGACTGAAAGGAAACAAACACGTTAACATTTCTTGAAACGACAAAAAAGTTAAATTGATTGCACAAAATTATGTTTATTTTGGTTACTACATATGCACGTTATTATATCCATATCAAGCAATTGTTGATAGTCATGGCAATTGTTTTTGAAACCGACAAGTACTTGTTATGGTCTTGACCACGTTTGTTATTGTCATTTCCACTCCCATGCTCGACAGACCTTCTCTCCACCAATCATGCGTAAAAACTTATATTTGTAATTTATAATTTATTTTTTATGGATAAATTTACTATGATATATTAAAATAAAAAATTAAAAACATGCGAAAAAACTCATCCTATCTTCCTAGAGATCGTAATTTTACCCCAGTCATCGGTACCCAATCCCACCCAATTTTAACAGATTTGAGTAATAAAAAATGGATATTGAAGTAATATTTTATTTATGATTTTTCTTGTTTTTATTTTCAAAAAATAAAAAAATAATATTTTTAATGTTAAAATGAGTAATTGTAATAGAATTTGAGACGGATTTAAATAATAAAAGTAAAATTTTAAATAAATTGGAGATGGATTGAATTTAAATAATGTATTTTAAGTTGAGATTGACCTTGTTAGAAATCCAAATCGACTACATAGTAAATCCATAAAATACATATAAAAGTGACAAATTAATTAGCTAATTAGTTAATATTAATCTTTTAATATTGATCGATCCAAATCTAAATAAGTCCGTATCATATATTTTCACCTGCATGGATTCTAACATCTCGTTAGTTCACCTCCACCCTTTACAACATCCTAACTCTGTTGTTTTGTAATTTACTGTAAGAGCAGGTGACCACAAAAAAGATTCTCGAATTGACATTTCTTTGAACTTAGACATTTCGTTGACAAAAGTCAAAACTTTATATATTCTACACCTGAAAAAAGAGCGGGGATTTCAATCAAGTTAAATCTGAATTATTGTGGATGAATTATACGTTTTAAACACCACGTAATAGCCTAGTGGAAACAAAATTGAACAAGCAATTTATGATTTGTTTGTGTGATGGGACAGGAGGAAATAAACTTTAAACGTTAATGAATTAAAAATGCATTTGAAAAAGTTATCGAAGACTGTAAAATCTTATTAGCCAATAGGTCAGATGTTTCTTTTTAAACCAGTCCGTAGATTAACATGAATGGCCACTCTCTTGCTGTAGCATCATATGCTCATATTAATTTACATGTTTGGAATTCCATTTCAAATGTATTTTTGGAATTTCATTAATACAAGTTCTATTCTTGATTTAAAAAAAAAAAAGGAATTAAAAATGTTAATGGATGTTTAATATATCTATAGAACCACGACAAAAAAAGTAATGACAGATCCCTTGTACGAAACCTAAAAATGGCATCTTAGCATGTCTAAGCAAAAACACTATCCACCGCAAATTCTAAACACATGTAAATTATTGAAGAATCTAGGATGATTAATTTAACAAACTCGTTCTATGAGCACCATCAACAACTCTCTCGTTGAGAATCAACAGTATGATTCCTGCTTTTTTGGTAAGTGTATTTTCAAGTTTCTCCGTTGGTTTGATTTACCTAAGGGTGGCCATATTACGGTTTCGGAAACCAGAATCGTCGGTTCGAACCGATCTCGAACTGTAACCAGAACCGGTCCGAACCGGAATCGATACAGGAGATTTTCGGTTCGGTTCTGGTTCCAGATTTCTGGAACCGAAACCGGCGGTTCCAGAAAATCAGTCAGAACTGGATTGGAACCGCCGGTTCTCCGGCCGGTTTGAACCGGCGGTTCTAGCCATTAGAAACTGTCATTTTTGTTTTTTCTTTTTTTTAATTTTTCAAGAATTCAGTTGAAGAATTTTTTTAAAAAAAATAATTATGTTCAAGTCTTTAAAAAAATAAATTTAATTGAAGTATTTTTTAGGTGTATTTTTTTTACAAATAACTTTCACAAATTTATTAAATTTTGAAAACCGGTTTTCAAAATTTAAAATTTAAAATTATGCGATTCGCCAAAAAATCAATCGGAACCGTTATTTTTGTCACCGTACTGGAACCGAAACCGTTCGGTTCTATAGACAGAGATTTGAAGGATCGCATGGAGGCTTTCTCATATAGAAGCAGAGCTGGGTTTGCTGAAGATGATTTTTGGTGTCTCTATAGTAGGCATAATGATGCTATTTCTGATTTTAATGATTGTTGTTTGCAAGGTGAAGTAGGGTCAAGTTGTGTTAGTGGGTTTATTAAGGTGTTGTTTTTATAATGGTTAGCCTTTTTGTTGAATGCACTGTCAATGGTAGTTGAAGTTAGTTTTATTGTACCTATTGGCCTCACTAATGGAATGGAATTTAAAATCTTTTCTTCTCTAAACTTGTGATCTCTTATTTGACATTATTGAATATGGAAGCAACACATGCATAAAAAAAATAACAATTCGTGCAATATTGATAAATAATTAAAATTCCATTTCATTAATAAATAGCTGAGTTGATGTATTACAAAAAGAACTCAACATCTACATGTTCAGCATTGAGTGTTCCTTGTAACACAACATCCAAGTGTCACTTGTAAGACAAAAAGGCTTATTCTATAAATATCCTAGCACCTGTATGTGTCCAAAATGCAAAATAAACAGCTGATCAGCAAGTTTATACCATATTTACAACTGTCAAAATAATTATGTAAGCCGCCCTACTTGGCATTCTCATCCTAACAATATCTATGACCACAGAGACAAGAACCAAAAAGTATTAGCAGTTCCTGTTAGCCTATTGCATAACTATTTTGCAGCAGCTTCACAAAAAAACTCATTTCAAATGCTAATTTGTTGCAGAAACTAATCCAGTAGAAGCTTCTACACTGCATGATCCACTTCCACTGCCATCTCTCACTTGAGTAGTCCGCTTCTTACCCTTACAAATTACAGAAAAAAAATCAATTGATAGATTATAAAAAACCTCAAAGAAAAATGAAAAAATAAACCAGTTTTATAGAATTTTATCCCTTTGCAGCAGCTTGAGGGGCTTTCTCACATGTCCTCTTGTCGTGGCATATCTGCTCGCAAAAAGCACATTTCCAGTTTGAACTTTGTGTAGCTTGCACACCAGTTGCAGCAGAACAATATAAGAAATTTTGTCGGGATCCACGTTATGTATGGTACGCCATTCTCCTTGGTACAAAACTTCGATCGAATACCGTAGAGGAAGCATTATAATGTTCTCCTGCGATGCAATTTATGATATCATCAGTTCAATCACTCAATTACTAACCCAACTAACCCTAAAATCCCAAATACGCTATTGGTATCAAAACAGAGGACCAAAAACGTGTAATCGACTCTTCTTAAATCGCAAAACGACCATGAGAAAAGAAAATTTCAAATAAAGTAACTAACTTTGCGAAATATGGAAGAAATGTTAAAAAATTAACTTTAATCCTTCCAACGACCCCTAATCTCAGGAGAATGGAGAACGAAAGTAACACGTCCACTGCTTCGAAACAACAATTGCAGAGAATCAAGTGAAATCCTCCATGAAAACTCAAAGAAAATCAATTCCTTTGAAAGAAGATAGGAGGTTATATGAGACTTTTCATTTTCCCTCCACTTCAAGCGAAAGGGTTTTGTCCCATCGTCGTACAGGGTAAATTTGTCTTTGTACACGCTTTTAACGGAAAAATCTCTAGATTTTATACGGAAATACCTCTTAATAAGACATAACATCACCTCTGAGATTAAATACTTAATATACAAAACTAGAGGACTCAAAAATTAATTTTGTGAAACCTGGAGAACTAAATAATTTTTTCCCTTAGTATTTTAATTCAAGTTGTCTACTCTCCTTTAGTATAGTATTTTTAAGGAGCCTAATTTATAGGTTTCTTCATGTAGTAAGTCTAGTCCTATTCAAAGGACAATTAGAATAATAAAAGCCAAGTCGAATTTCACAAAATACAGAGATCTGGAGCTCTCTCTATCGAGGTCCAAGGTTTCAAGTTCCCTTTGAGGAGCTTGAGTTAATTATCACAGTAGGTCGCAGGAAGAATCAGAACAAGGGGAAGTTAATTGAATTAGACTTTCCTGTTAATTGCTCTGTGACACGATCCTATTCTGGTATCCTTAACAGACATTTTCAAAATGGTAGACATTTTTCGACAGTGCAAATTCCGGATCCACATTAAATGAAATCATTATACATGAGGATCTTAACCATCTTAAAATTGAAAAAACAAAACATCAAAAACAATTTTGGTACTGTTGCTGCCTAACTTTTCGTCTTTTCATGATTTATAGGTCAGTTTTATCACATTTTATGATTCAATGCCTTCCCCAATTTCCTCATACACGAACGCAAAAAACAGAACCAAGACGCTCTGGCACTACTCATCTGAAGGCAGCTTCAACTGATAACGACTGTAACCATTATTCTTCCCAAGCTGCACAAGTTCTTTTGCCTCCTGAATTTGTGACGACTTGACCAACCCATCTACCACTTGCTGCAACAATGCTTTGTTAACAGCACACTTCCTACTGATGATTTTTTTTGAAAGCTCAAAAGCAAACTTCAAATCGTCCTTCTCGCATGCAAAAGAAATCAGTGTTCGAAAAGTGAGTATGTCTGGCTCACAATCACTATTCCCAATTTCATAATACCAATGCTTAGCTTGTTCCAAGTTCTCCTCTTTAACAAACCCTTTAATTAAAGCATTGAAACTACTAACATCAGGTTTAATCCCCTTAATTTTCATTTCTTCAACCAACTTGACTGCATCATTTGTTCCCTTCTCCAATGCCAGCCCAAGCAACTTTGCGTTGTAACTCCTTATATCAGGAATATTCTCGAATGCCATTAGACTCCATATCCAGTCTCCATCCTCAAAACGCCCATTTTTATAAAGCCCATATAGAAGTGTATTAAACGTAACCAAATTAGGGTGCACTCCTTTGTCCTCCATCTCATCAAGCAATGACATTGCTGAATCCAACGAACCCATCTGACAAAATGCCTTAATAACTATATTATAAGAGGCCAAACCTGGTTCAATCTTCAATTTCTGTGACAATTCCCTGAACAGCCCATCGACCTTATCAAATTTCTTTGAGTTAACACACGCCGCCAGAAGTGCATTGAACGACAATACCGTCCTGGTGCACTTTTTCTCCGTCATTTCATCGAACACTTTTTGGGCATCATCGAACATGCCTGATTTCCCATAAAGCGAGATCAAACGAGCATTAAAAGCTTCTTCGGAGATTTCTTCGTACTTCTTTTGGTCCTCGAGTATTTCTTGTATCAAATTAAAGCGTTTAGCAGCGCCCAGTCGGCGAACGGTTAGTTTATAAGTATCGGCATTGGCCCGGAAGCGTTTATTTTCGGAGAATTTTTTGAACTTCTCCACGAGTCGCTTCAAGTTGCGCTCCTTGAGGATGGCGTCACAGAGTGATTTTGTCGTGGCGGCGGTGGCGGCTTTACTGGTGGTTAGTTGGGCAGATGCTGAGAAGGCGCGGCGGAGAAGGCGCGATACGGACAACATCTTTCTGGGTTTGGGGGCTTTAGGTCGTTAGTTACTCATTAGTGAGAACTATTGCCGGTGGAATCTCCAATGATAATAATATTATTAATTATATATATATATATAATATTTACAACCACTTCAATATAATAATTTACTTTCATATTTTATTATAATAAATACATAAATCACATGATAATAAATTCTAATTAATGGATATAATTTGAGAAAAATTGGGTTGGCTTATCTCTAATTATTTTATTGCAATCTTCATCACAAGCCATTAATCATTTTTTTATTCAAGTTATTAATCAATTTTCTTAAACATGCGTTGGTTTCAAATACTGAATACATAAATATATTTAGCTATTCTTTTCTTTCCTTTTTCTTTTTAAATTAGAGGTGTTCCTCTATCTTTTTAATGTGGACAAATAGCTTTCAATGTCATTTTATAATTATGAAATATGTAATTTTTTCATATAAATTTAAATTATTTGTCCGTTAGCTGTTAGATATTTTATTAATAATTAATTATTAATTTTTAGCTAATATATAACTGTTCAAGTTAGGAAGTGTTAGCTAAAAAACAATTGTTTAATTATCATTTTAACTTAAAATGATAAAAAAAAGGTGTCGATTACCCTAAACAAAATTAATCTCACATAAAAGCTTGGACCACATGACACATTTATAGAATAAAACTATATTTGACTGTAACTGAATATTATCTTCCTGTTGTTAACTCATGCATTTTGTACTTTCCAGGCAACAATACTAACAGTTTGGCCATTAAAGCAACAATAGCACAATGACCAAACAACAGAATGATAGAAATACAAATTGAAGCTATTACATTTTGAGCAAATAAATGAAAAATGCTTGTTATGTGGGAATTGTACGAACACATACAACCAACAAGATTCTCTTTCTTGTGTGATTAACTGCTTTATATACCCATTATAGCATTGCAAGAGCTCTCTCACTACCTCTCATTTGGTTAGACCAGTATTGACTGGTCATTACATATCAAGAATGGAATTTGTTAGCTCTGCCATGAAAGAATTGTGTATTCCTCGAGAAAGCAGCGGAAGAGGAAGATTAGGCCGGAGAAGAGGTGATTATGACGATACCGGAGAATTCAAATCGAAGAACCTTCATGCTGAGAGAAGAAGAAGACAAAAGCTTAGTGATAGGCTTTTGGCCTTACGAGCAATTGTCCCTATAATCACCAATGTATGATTATCTTCTAAATCTTTTGCTTTATTCGTTTTTCATTTTCTTTAAATCCTTATTCTAACTTTTCTTTCTTCAAATCTTGGCTGGTGTAGATGAATAAGGCGACCATAATTGAGGATGCTATTACTTACATCCAAGAATTGCAGAACAATGTTGAGTTTCTTAGTGACCAGCTTCTAGAAATGGATGCATCATCGGAAGAGGAAATAAAGGCAAAGATTGATGAGATTGATTCTGCAGGGGAAATGAAGCAATATGGAATAATGGTTTGATTAAAATAACCTTTTACCACTTGTTTCACTTATTGGAATTTATATCAGTTACGATGTTGTTTTATGGCAAAATTTGTAGGAAGAAGTTCAGGTGACTAACATTGATGGGAATAAGCTATGGATTAAGATTATTTTGGAGAAGAAAAGAGGCAGATTCTGTAGATTATTAGAGAACATGACTTATCTTGGCCTTGAACTCACTGACACCAATGTTACTACCACTAAAGGAGCAATTCTTGTTTCGTCCTGTGTTGAGGCAAGGCATTTTCTGCAATTTTTATATCAACTTTTGTAGTTGTTAATCCTTATTTTAGTAAGCTAGAATGTACTGCCATGTTTCTTACGTCTGTAAGTAGTCTAATATAATATGGGAAAATATAACTTTTGCTTGTTTTGATCAGAAAGAGTGTTTTTGTTTTTTCAGGGTACTTATGGTGATACACTCACAGTTCAGCAGACCAAGGACCTTCTGCTAGAAATCATCAGAAGGATATAGAAGGCCACTAATTTCATTATTCATGGATTTTGGGAGGAAGATCAGATTCATTTATACAAATATGTTTTGGATTGTTGCATTAATATTAATTGAGTGAAAGAATTTACAGTTCAGTTCTATGAACAAGATGAAGAACTTTTGTTAAGCTTCAAGCTAAAGGGAGTTAATAACTAGGCTGAAATATAAATATATTTTATATACAAGGACCAGAATTAAATTCACTATATATGATTGTTTATATCTGTCTCCCAAAAAGATCAAATTTCCCCCAAATTTACATCACCCATATTCATAAATTAGATATTTGGACTTAAAACTTCTGCTTCGAAAGACTCAACTGTATAGTCAAACCCATGATTAAGAATGAGATTGTTTTAAGCTACCCAAGATCATGGAAGACAGTAGTAAATCATTGTCATTTTATGTCCTGTATTCCTCTTTCTCCCTCACATAGACCTACCCTAGCATCACATTTCCCATGTTATGCTGAAAATACATAATCCAACCATGGAACCGCGTTCGCATATTTCACACCTAACCCTCTTTATTATATTGCCAAATCTTCAAGTCATCTTATATTTGGGTATATAACTAGTTAGCAACATCAAGAATTTAAAGCTTGCTTTCATATTCATATATCACCACTGCAAGTCTAGAATCAAGCTCTATGGTTCGTATTCTTCTCTTCTGCATTCTCTTGGCTGATCTGTGTATGTTAGGCTTAATGCAACCAACTGTTCCAAGTCCAGCTCCATCTCAAAATGGTATTATAGCTGTTACTCCAGGTATCAGACAAATAGCGAGGCATCATCCTAATAGGTCTGTTGCAGGTGGAGATGTAATTCTCTGTGGATTCTTGATGGCTATAGTTGCAGTAGTTTTCTGCTACATTCGCATAACAAGACGGAATCACAATCAAGAGTCCCACGCCTGAGTTCCTACTAATTTCCTGTTTCCAATCTTCTGAGGTCGTGATAGAACTCTTTTCCTGGGATGGCAACAGATTTTTCGACAGAAATTTTTAGCATTTGAGAGAATGTATGATACACAAATTACACTTTTTTGTTCATTAATTAGAAAGCTTGATAGATTACAATAATTTCAATTTTCAACTAGCAAAATTAATGGCTATTAGTTTTGGTGTGAAGTTTAGGGCCACTAAGTTAAGATTCTTGTTTGTCTTCCCGGATATCTTTAATTATTAGAAATCAAAGAGTCTAAATGCAACACCCAAATAGATTGCAGGTATCATTATTTATGTGAAACTTGACTTAATTATTAAGAAGAGTCACATTCATAAAACAATTATTTAGCATTTCCAGTTCCACAAGAAATGCTCTGGCAGATGCCCTTCTTCATCCGTTTCTTTATTTTAATCAATATTTCACCGTTTGAAATTCAAGAATGAAGACCCCTTGCTTTTGCCACGCTAGGTATCTGCAGAACACCCTAAATTCTTGTAATGTATACAAATCAAGGCCCCAAAACGTCCAATTAGCTTCCTCTTTTCAGTTGAAAACAGAGTTACCTTTGGAAATTTTAGCAAAATATTCGAAGATAATTAAACAAGCGCAGTAATTAAGATCTTCTCAATAAATACTTAAGAATCTAAGGAATCCAAAAAGTTTATCATTTGATTCCACATTTACCCCCCTCAGTTTCCATTGCTTTACAAAACTATATAGAATCTACGCAATTTACTCCATATTTTTCCTTTCCAGTTCAAATTAAAGAAAGAAAAAGAAAAAGAAAAAGAAGAAACAAAAACAAGGCAAAAATTCTATTTGAAATGAATTCTTTGTCTTTCATCTCACAACAGCAAAACCCATCTTCCTTCCAAAATTCTCCAACAGCGTTCCTGCATTAACATTATTTCTTAACAAAGGATACAAATCCAGAAAAATATAATCAAAAACTGATAAACAAAATTGAATTAAACAAAAACTTTTTTTCCTTCAGTTACAACTATTACTTAAGGAACCAAAAAAATAAAATAAAATCTTAAATCCAATCAGAAACTAGATCGACCCATTAGAAAAAGAAATTACCTTGAGGCTTACAAACAGGGGGATCTTCAAAAAGAGAACGAGAGAGCTGTTTATGAGCAAGACCAATATCAAACAAGATCAAACCAGAAGATGGATCACTAACCATAATCCCTTTAACTGGCAACCAAAGAAAAAGCTCTTCTTGGGAAAGACCTTCCAATCCTATAAGCCCACCATAACTGAGATTAGCTCTAACCACACTATCAAAATACACTCTCGTCTCATATTTAGCCAAACAAGGGCCAGCCAATTGCACTTCCAGGCGGCCATTTTGATCAAGATTGTAGGATTTGACATTATCAGGAAAGAGACCACCAGGAAGGCCTTGGCTTTGAAGAAGATCTTGTATAGAGGAGAAGGAGACGGTGGAGAGAGAGAAGAGAAGGAGAAGAGAGAGAAAGAAAGGAAAGAAAGATTTATGTGTCAGATACATCGTTAACGTTAAGAGGTATCTGAGGGACAGAAGCATAGAATAGGGGTTTTATGTTTGGGGTTTTAAGGTATTATATCTAATTTTCATTTTTCTTGGAGACTGAGTTACGATGATGATGATGAAATAGGTGGGCCTTGTTGAACAGTCCAAAATATGTTCTGGCAATATATTTATTGACCAAAATGTCCTCGTTGATAAGCTAAAATTTAGTTGGTTATTCGAATTTTGTTAATGAAATGACGTTAACAACCTTTAAATTAGGGCTTATATCATGGGATGAATGGAGGAAATTACACGCATTTTATGAAAATTAATTTAATTAATTAATTTGTATGTATAATTTATAATTGTATAAAACTCAAACTCATTTTTCAAATTTTATTGTTATCATTTGAAAATAGTCAATATTGATTTTATTTTATCTTTTCTTCTAAATAAAATTCTCTTGATCTCATTAGAAGATTGATCGATAACTTTTATATATATATATATATATATATATATATATATATATATATATATTCATCGATATCGAATTTGTTTCTTTCTTAGATAAAAGCGGATAAATAGTTGATATTAGTTGGTTTAAAATAATAAAAAAAAATCTAAACTGATTTTTTATTTGATTTTCGTAAACCTAAACAAAATTTTTTGTTATTTGAATTTTATTTTATTTTTCTTACTTAACCGATTGATAAACCAGCTAATTTACGCATATGAAGTAGTCAACAATAATTGTAAAACGGTTATAATAACAAAATAATAGTTTAATTAATTAATTACCATAGATGTATTTAATATTAGTAATATACAATCCATCAAATGAGATTTCTATGGTAAATTATAAACAGTTGTAATGAATCCATGTTGATAAATTTTATCAGTCCATAATCCTATATGGTGGCCTGAGTCACATTTATGTAAAACAAAGAAAAAGTGGCAAGCAATTTGTAGATTTGAGACAGAGCAGGGGGTAAAAGTGGTAATTAAATTGTGTTTTAGTAATAACTGAAAGGTCATTTTTGGTTTTCGGAACCCAAAAGGGCGTTTGTTGTTAGCTCAAACGAAAACAGAACAGAGGACAGTATAAAAAGAATCCAATACTATTGTATCACACTTCACCTTGGATAGATAATTACCATTAACATTTTATAAAAAAAAAGTAAAAATGTGAGAATATTAGTGAAAAATACAGTTTCTTTATTTCATATTTTACCTACTCTTACTACGTGTGTCATCTACTAAGAAATTTACTGTACGGATGAAGACAAATGAATGAATGTTTTTAAGCTAATGAAAAGGAAATCAGACAAAACGGCTAAAATGTTTTGATGAAGTTAATCGATTGTAATAATTCATGGGTTGGCATAAATGGTGTACACAATCATACCATAAGCAACCACTTTCCTTTTCTTTATGACTTTTCGACCTCTCTAATGATATTTTGCTACATGCATTGATTGGGATGTCTGCTGCTCTTTTTGACCTTACCCCACTTTCCTATTTTTCTACTAAGTATTGCTTCAAGCCCATAATTTAGCTCAAAAATTTGTAATTTAGCATCAATAAATCAAATTTCATACTGTCTTTCAATAATATTATTGTTGTTAATAATTAATAATAAATGCTTTCATTATAAAAAATAAAAGGGTAATGCCCATTTGATGATGTGCCCATACCCAGCAATCAACATTCATAATTTGACAAACCTGCAAAGAAAATGCAGGAATTTTGAAGTGAAATTATCAGGTGTCCACTTTAGTGGAATTATTCAAGTAGATTTACATTTTTTTATTCTCTTTTTTCCACTTTAGATAATCCAGAAAGTTCTGCAACTATGGAGTAGACCAGGAACCCTCTACATACTCAACTTGCTGATATTGTCTTTGGTAGCTGTACATGCCATTCCAAGAACAGCTTCCATCATCATTTCTTTGGCTGTATGGATTTGGACTTCCAAACAAATAATCAGCAGCCATATTCCACTGAGTGCTGCGATTTCCACAGTCTTGTTCACACTCGTCCCATTTCCTTCTATAGCGAGAAAGACAAGGCCAGTAACCAAATAAACCTTCACAAATATCCATAGCTTCCAAGCCATATCCGTATGGAACTTGAGACACAGATGGAACTCCTGTTGATCCAGACCAAGGATAGTAATCATCGACACTCTTTTCTTTACTTTCTTCCTCTTGGAAACTGCTCTGCTGCTGCTGTTCTTGCTCTGTCTCCGCGCCTTCTGTTGGTTTGGTTTGGGTTTCGGGTTTTGGGGTGTCCTCTTTAAGTTCCTCCTTTTCATTTAAAGGTAAGATGACTGGATCAGGTGTAGAGCGAGGATAACAAGTTTGATCAGAAGGAGGCAGGGGCTTGCCGTAAGTCACAGTCTGATCATAACCACCGCCATAAGGTGTTGGGTCATATTCTTCAAAATCAGGCTCGTTGAATTGTGAGACAGAGTAAGAGGTGATGAATCGAGTCTGTGCAGAATAGTATGGAACTGGATCATACTCCATATGTTTCGGCTCAGACGTAGCCGATACAGCATATGCAATTCTTGAGTAGCTTGAAACAGAATCATAAGTACCGAAAAAAGGAATCGGATCATTGGAATTGTAGGTGTAATAAGCCGTAGCCATTGAATCTTGAATTGGAGGAGAATCATAGTAACTATTATTATAATAAGGGGTTAAAGGGTAAGAGCTGTTGTACTCACCACCACCGTCCTCCATGTAATAGCTGGAGCCGTAGTAAGCCATCGTGGATCAATCTGCCTTCAAATTTCATAAGAGAAATCAAAGAAGACCGAAATCAGATTCATGTACCATCTGGTTTCCTAATGATAAAATCTATGTGCAAGAAGTTAAAATGCACACCACACAATTACTAGCCTTATCAAGTAGAACGTATACTGGCGCGATGCGACTCTCACGTAAGAATCCATCACTACCTAACAAAAATTGACGTTTTGTGACTGCAAGATATAGACCCAATTAAGATATTTGCAAGGAACCAACAATTCATGTGCCTTTGCCTTAGGTCCATGAAAAGGACAAAGCTTTCAAGCCCAAAATGATTGAAGACAGGAACTTATTTTGAAAGTTATCAGTAAAGAATCCATAATAATTCAGCTTAAAAAATGTTTAAAGGCGCTGCGTTAGCATGATAGTTGCAGAAAAGGGGAAAGGTGGATAGTTAATGAGATAATAATCTCTGGTTAAATCATGCACCAATTTCATCCTTATGGTTAATTAATAGAGTGTTCAAAACTATTCTGCAACAGCATTGATACTTACACAACAACAATACATGTTCCTCAACATGAAACCACTCATCTGACCTTACATGGAAACATTAAATATTAAGTATTCACTGACCAGACTCACGCTACAGAAAATGTATTCACATTATCCACCAAGATATATATAGCTAAGAATGATTGATAAAAGCTCCAAAATAAGGCTATCCGCTTTTGAGACCAAAATTAGAGACCTGCAAAGACAGCACTGTACAAAATCAATATTAATACTTCAAACAATTGCATTAAATAGCGATCGACAAACTAGAACAGTCAAAATTTGATATTCATTTTGAGTAAAGATGAGAAATTGCATTAAGGAAAGTCTCCATAAAAGGAAAACCCATTGGTAAATGAATTATGGTGCCTAAAACAATATGCTGAAAGTTGAAATCAAACACATTGAAATGAAGAAAAATCAGAGAGCATAAACTTACATTCAACAAACTCATCCAGATGCCGACTCTTATGTACTACTGGCACCTTGTCGAGGGCTTCTCCAATCTGGAGATGGGCCATCTCTACGTCTGTCATGTCTTCTAGTCTCATACTTCAAACTATTCCTCTGCTTTGATCGGTGAGTAGGATATGTACATGGAATAATCTTTCCATTGATGTACTTGTCTCCTGACAAAAAGAACCAATCCATTGTGAACTCACTGATACATGTGAGGTATGTAAAGAAAGGAAAAGTAACCAGAATTTGAGAAAATAAAGGAACCTCCATAATCCTTGTTTTTCACATCCAGATGTGAGTCTGGCAGTACCCAGAGGACCCCAGGCAGACCTGCATAAAATAAATACATAAATAAATTACCAATGAAGCAAAGAAAAAGTACGGACAGCGAGCAGTGATTATTGATTAATGAACCTATGCTGAGATGTTTACTTACCCTTAAATTTCTCAGCGGTTGCTTCATCAACAGTGCATTGGAATCCAGTGTATGTGGTGGTACTAAATGCATACATATTCTTTTTCGCTTCTTCCATGCTGGTTCAGAAGCGAAGTACAAATTCAAAACCAATACTAAACAAGGAAGGCTTATCAATTTCAAAGGCAACACGGCAGCCACATAGCTAACGAATCAATGAAGTGTGGAACCAGAGATGCAATCTGTGAGTGCTTCTAAAGCCAGTCCCTTTTCTCTTTTATTGTGCAAGACAGAAACAAGTGAATTGGCACAGTATTGAGGAAACATATAATACTACTTTTCTTTGAGTAAAATGTCCAAGAAAATAATTTCATACTGTAAATCCAATTACTCAATTCTCATGCATTCTCAAGCCAAAAAAAACTACAAGAAAGAAAAATCACAACATGCTAACAAAAGAAAATTCCTGATTGAAATTTTATTAATTGATGCAAAAATCATTCTAGCAAAAAAATAACAAGAATTTCCGTGTTAAAAGGACAACCAACAAACAAAACCTTAAAAAAAAAAAAAGAAGCAAACAACTGACCTGCCCAACACACTGGCAAGAGTATCTAGATAAATATCAATCATTTGCTGTCTAGTAGGTTCAGGGTCCTTAGGAAATTCCATCACGATTAACCAATGATTATAATCACAACCAGGTAACGTTATTATCTCTTCAGTCCCACCACTGCTGCTGCTGCTGCTGCTGTTACTCTTCGCCCAATATTTCGAATAATCCGAATCCACCGCCGCGCGTATCATCAGCGACCGTGGTTGAACACGGGTGTTGACAGCAATCCGCTGCAGTCGACCCCATGATTGCGATGTAGAAGCGAGAAATGGAGAAATGGAAGGCTTAAGGTAGGAGCTGAGAGTGAAACAAGAAAACGTAAATGTTGCCATTTGGACGGAACGCCAGTTGAGAGGCTGGCGATGCTGAGTGAAATTTTTTGGACGAGGGAGTTCCGACTTACGAGATAGGACAACAATAGGCCCATATGAGGAAACCCTTTACATGAGCCCAATCTGATCCTCAATGGGCTAAAATTTTGAAAGCATGAACTGAGCTGGGCCGGGCTTATATTATGAGTTGATTGGGCTATCCAAGCATGCATTTGAGTTTACTCGGGGAATCTTGATAAAGGAAATGCACCCTCCCAACAAGTCTAATGTAGAAAGACTAAATCGGATTCGTGAATTGGAAATTAGTTATTTGATTCTCTCATTGAGTACTTACAAGATTAGGTGCATATAACATCACAAATACTATAAATTCCAATTCACCAATATCAAGAAAATGCCTAACTAGATACGTCCATCATGATTCTTTGTTTAAACAATATATTTTATGATTAATTATTTGACTAAATCTTCTATTACATCAATGTTTCAACATTTTTATAAGATATGCATAGAATTAGGAAGACCAAACACTAGCAAACAGGAACTAAAGCTAACCAAACCTTGTACTTACATGTGTATTTTCAAATATATATATATAAAGAATAAGAAAAGATGCACGGTATTTAAAAATTTATATTTAAATTATTGACTAACTTTTTGTTTAATAAATTATTAACAATCCTAATCACGCATGCAAGGTTCAAGAACAATTAATTAAAAAAAAATGTTTATATGAAACGCCATCTGATTGACTTGATTTGGTTTGGACAGATTGAAGTTGGGCCTAATTAATATTACTATATAAAAAACTGATTTAAATTAAATTTATATGTTTAGCCTTTAATTGTGCATTTAATTTGTAAATATTTGACTTTTGTACTTGAGATAGTTAACCCTATATGATGTTTCTTTAACCGGAAAATCATGTAGAACTCGTTGACTTAAAAATTATTTATTATTCTAAAATTTTTCTTCATGTTTGACTTATATGTATTTGTTTCTTTTTGGTATCCAGAGGTGTAATCCCATTGTATCATAAATACTCTAGGGATAAAAGGTTGATCTTCTCCAAGAGCTCGGGTTGTAGTAAGTTCCAAGGGTTGGATTGTGCAATACGTGATCTGGGTTCAGAACATAAAGGTTTTTCAATAAAGTGCGTTTTACAGGGATTGAACTTGTGTTCTCAAACTTACAGGGTTAAGGTCGCTAACCATTCGAACCAACACCTTATTATTTATATGTATTTATTTATTTTACCAAAAAAAGATTTATTTTTTTTTTCCAATTTGAAGTAATATTATTTGTGATATACAGTAGAGTAACAGGAGCAGCTTAAACTTCCCAACTTCCTCCAGAGTTTAGTGCCTGGACGAAAGCTACATTGACTAATGGAAGGATAAGAGATTACATATATACGTCTGGTTCTGTTTGACCTAAACTGGTTAATTTAATATTTGGGACAAACATATGTTATCTAATCTTGTTTCTATGCTTAATTATGTTATTAACTAATAAATTTTGTATTGTCATTTCGAGTAAGTTACTTAACCATCCCAACTACCTTACCAAATTCTACAAAATAATCCATTTGTAGAGAGAGAAGTCAAAAAGCATGCTTATCACCAAAACAACAAGTTATGCTTTAATGGCTTCATTCGTGTCCCCTCTTTAGTTATACATTTTCATAACTCTAGAGACTTGAGTTTTAAGTGATCTCATACAGGAAAAATGTAAGATTTGTTTGAACAAATAAATAAATGACTAAGGAAATAATTTCATTTGTAATTATTACAAAACAGAAAAGGGCATGAGAAGAGTAGGTCCAACCCACCCATTTGATCACAACATTCTTTGGCATCATCAAACCCTAAAACCTTAACTTTTAACTCCTTCCAGTTCCAATCCATGAATGGCTGTTGAAAGTCCTTTGATCAATAAAAACAAACTTGACCCATTTCAGTTTTTTGTTTCTCTTTTGTGTAATGATGAGTGTTGCTGTGGGACTGCCCAAGTCCCCAACTGAGAGGAAACATTCATAACCATGGTGAATTTTGAGTTAGACAACAATTATTTAAGTTAAAAATTAATGTCAGTTGGTTAGGATTCTCATGAACTGAGGCCTGATCGATATAAATCCATTGCATCAATAGGTATCTTTATTGTTAATTATTAAATAAATATAATTTCTTTTTCATATCATAAACTCAACTATAAAAATGCACGCTTTATTCAAGAATTAGTTAATTTACAAACATGAAAAAAAAAGCTAATTACCCTGAAATTATATCCTTTTCTGGATTTTATAAATTCTTAATATTGAAAATAAAATAAATAATTAAGACAATAAAATGAAGATGTCAATTAAATTTTAATAACCAAAGAACACAAACAAAAATAATCAAGATTCAAGAAGACTTGTCTATCATAAAATGACAAGGAATGACCCATATTTCAATCAATGTACTAAATTTATAAAATCCATCTTCTCCAAGAGTTTTAAACATGGGGTAGGGTTTAATGAAATGTGGGACCCAAATGAAGGCTAAAGCAAAGGTTTTTCAACATGGGTCAATTATCCATTTTCAACCCCACAAACACAAAGAAAAACTTAATTTGGTGACATATCATAAGTCTACAAAGCACATGATTAACAACTTGTCATTGTTCGGAATTTAGGAACTCTCTTTTTGTGTGGAAATTGAATTTTTTTAAAAAAAATACATATTCAAACCCTTCTCGCAGCTCACAAGTCAATCTAGATAGGGATGTCCAATTTGCCATGGATGGTTCTATTCGATTCAGCATTAATCAAAGAGAAGAATTGCAAGTTTGCTACTGGCTTCACTCGAGAAGGAGAGGGTAGGCGAGGCTAAAATGAGATAATTTTCCATTTGAACAGTTTAGTACTAACCTGTATAGACATTAATTATAAAACCTAAATGATAGAATAAACGATAGGACGGCAATAGAAAGCATGTTTAGAGCTCTTTAATCATTAGTGCATTGAGCATGCCCTATCCACACATTATCTTAAAATGCCTGTCACCAACCAATTGGATTATCCTCTCATTAAAATAATTAACTCACTTTTTCTTCATTATTTTCGTTAAAATATTAAAACTAAAACGAGATTAATCTCATAAAAATGTAAATAAAATAAAAGAATTATATCTGTATCTTCGCACTCAAACAAATAGGAAATAATATTAAAATAGAACCCTTTTAATAACCGCGATTTCAGATTTCAAATTCTTAATATTTCAGGTAAAATTTTCTGAAAAAAATTTTCTAAACACGTTTATTCTCAAATCCTAATATTATAGGATCATAGGATGATTTTTGGACGTTGAGAGAATGGAAGTTATCTCACCTATTAATATTCTAATAATTTTCCTAAACTTCTATCTAGTATGCAAATTCCACGGGTCTATTTTGGTCATTATAATATATATTTAGTTGACCATGTATTGTATTAATATAAAGTCTTCGACAGAAACCTAAAAACTCGTATCCACTAGAAGTTTGAACTTTCCTCTAATCCCCTCTTTTTAATTAAATAATGTAAAAAGGTAATTTTGAGTCAGTGAGAGATTATACAATGTATTCCACTCCACCTGTAACTAATTAACCCACCTACATCACTAGCTAATTAAAAAACTATAATTTGATTAATTAATAAAACTCAATTTCACTATTATCTAGAGCTTTTATTAAAATAACAAAAGAAAAATTTTGAAATACCTATATTGTGAGTCACGTGATGATTATAATAGGGATCCCAATAATAAATGAAAATTTTTAATATTCGTATAAAATTTAGACTTATTTAGAAAAAAAAATATATTGCGTGAAATTATATATTCATCTCATCTTAAAAAGAATCATTTCATCAAATTAAAAATATATATACATTTCATGATATGTTTTATATATATTAGAACAAAGCAAACAAACTATAAGCTTATTTAAAAAAAATATATAAATCAAATTGAATTTTATTTTTAAAATTCATATTCCCTGCGTCCACCTATATTATATATACAACTATTGCTACATTATACTGAAAAATTTTTATTAGAATTTTAAAACATGCAAATGTAAGAGCATTTTTTTTTTTTTTTTAATAACAACGACGTCGTGTTTAGTCACACCAAAAAAACGTGTACGCAGTAATCAAGCAACGGAAACACATGAGGGCACTCACTACCATGTGTGAACGCATGTACAAAATCATAGTAATAAATCTATTAATAGGAAAAGGGAAATAATGGGCGGCTCAAAATAGCGCGTCCTTCGCTCACCTGTGGGTTGACTATAGCAACAATTGCACGTTCCCTTTGCATAACACAATTTCAACTCCTCTCCATTTTTTTTTTTTTTTTTTTGATTTATTGAGTATTTTATTTTCCAATTTATTATTTATATTTTCATTTTACTTTTCTTTCACAAAAAAATAATATCTTGTTATTTTCCTTTTTTTTTTTTTTTTGGTCATTTGCCTCCTTGGGCATGTGTCCTCTGCTCCAATTACCTCCACGTGTCCTTTACTTTCATTACCGCCACGTGAAACCGTGCCACCCTCTACAGTCTACATGGACCACAGTCCTCTGTGTCAACAGTAACTGTCCAAGTACATGTCTGTGTTTCTCTTTGTTTTGTCATCTTTTACACCTCCATATGACCTCACATTGACATCACTTTGTGTGTATATACACGTACACATGCGTACATACAGCTACAATACGTATTCGCATTTCTCACCTTAATGCTTTATTAATCTCTTATGGTCATTACTCATTAGTTTGTTAATGGTCATAAGCATTAATTTGATTGAACTTACATTATATGTTACGTATATCCTGCGTGTCATTCACAATTTCAAATATTTGTATAAAAAAATTTATATATACGTGAAAAAAAATCATGAATTGAGCTCTTAATGGTAGTGGGGTTACTATAAAAACAAGAGACAAAATTTATATATAGGAAATAGTAAATTGTTTTTAGGGAAAATGGTGTTGGATTAGCGAGTTTTCAATGTGATTAATAATATAATTATTTGAAAAGTTTTGGTGGGCATAGTTGGGGTAGTCATGAGGAATAAATAGAATAAAAAGGTACAAAATGGTAATTTTAAAAGAGGAAGAACATTCCTTAAGAGGAAGAAGACAAGTAGAAAATCCAAGGGGTGGATGGGGAGTGACCTAATGGCTAATATAGTTTATTAATCAACAAAAACTAGAAAGTGACTAATACTGTCTTGACCTCAGATAGTATTATGTAACGGGTCAAGTCTGTCTTCGCCACACTGCCCCACTTCTCCATATCCGCCTTCTTGTTTCCACGCGCTGCCCCTGCCTAATTTCTGAACCACCTAAATTTTTTTTATTAATTTAATAAAATTTTAAAAAAATTAAAAATTAAATTCAAAATAAAAATAAAAATAAGAGTTATTAATTAATTTTTTGCTATCATAAATATTATGTATAAGGAATCACCGAAAAAAATGCAGAAGATTAAAACAACGTACAATCATACCATGAGATAATTTGGGTAAAAAGTGGTGAGAAGAGAGGAATACAGTATGAATGCAAGAACTTAGAAAAGGAAAGCAAGTAAATAAACACGGACGATTAAAGAATTTTTCACGGCTTTCTAACCAATTTTGTTTCCAATTTTAGAAAACGTAAGTTTAGAGTTAATTTCTAATTACACCCGACTAGTTAAAAAATAACCGGGAATTAGTGGATGCATCTCCAGCGGAGTCGCCAATCTATTTTCGCACCGCCCCCAAGCGACCCGAAAAACGCTCAACTTTTTAGCATTTGAATAGAAAAAGGTGATCTTTATTAAGAAAAGTGGTGACAAAATCTTTTGGATACGATGTCGATAAATCGGTCTTATAAAATATTTTTGAGTCACCATCCATTATTTCTATAATTTTACCGTTTAGATAAAATGTTATTTATTTTTTCGGCTGATTTAATTTTCTTACAAACACAAATACCGATAAATCCATATTTTGATTCGACAGTTGCAGCTAAAATATAAAAATAAGGCAAAAGGATTTGGAATTGGAGGCTTAGATGCAGAGGTCAATAAAGAAGATGATGAGAAAGAATGAAAATTTAAGGTAAAGGTCAAATGAAATTTTAATAAGAAGAAGAAATTATTGCATTCGGGGGGTTTGACTCTTGCTTGCCGGTGCTTAAGAGGCCCCAGGTGTAATCGCACGCGCGCGTGCCGCGTGGGACCTACGTTGACCCCAATGACACCAACCAATTACGGGTTCACACAGATACCCCTCTTCCCCCGCTTGGGTCATCTCTCGCACGGAGGGATTGCTTCTCATCACTATAATTGCTATTTAACTATTTTTACTAATTCCGCATGTTTCCCAAAATAAAATTTTAAGAATATCAAGAGTATAATATTAATTATTTAAATTGATAATCATAATCAACAATTGAATAACTGTTAATTGCTATATAAACTTTTAATTCTTGCGGTCGAAAATACTCGAATTTGATGCATTCCATTACTTATATAAGTAAAAAAAGTCAATTAACAGCACAGCTGACTTTGAATATTTGTACACTTTGGTACGTGAAAATGGAGTAACTGTTACGTTACGATTCACACGTGGGTATCTAACTGAAGTTGAATGTAACGGCAGGCAGATAATGACTTACTTGGTAAGAAGGTCCAATTACTGGGGTCAAGTGAGTGTTTGAAGTGTTGAAAATTACAGTATCTTTCTTTAATTTTGTGTTTGCTGATATCAAGAAAACTAAAATGTCATGGATCTGACCAAACTCACCTGTTTCATTCTTCAGTCAACTGGTATGAGCTATTATTTCCTTGCAAAATTCTAAGTACATATAAATTAATGACGTTAGAGATTCAAATCCTTTTAGATGAGAGGAAAAGAATATTCTTGTCAATTAAAGAACCAAAAACAGAGATTTGGGTTAGTGAAAAGCAGGTGTCGTTTTAACTTATAACTTGTAATTTACTCGCATGGGACTCTGCGTCTGCATTAGTTGTTGAACCTTTTTTTTTTTTCTCCTTCTGTCACACAGTTGAATTAATTGGACTCGCAATTATATGATCGTATCAAGGTCAGATTTTCATTTGATGTGATCTTATGATCAATAAATCTGATGCGTTAATTTTATTTTGGGTTGACTTCTTATGATTTTGTCAAAAGATTCAGCTTGCTGATTTCCTTGCTTAATATCTAGAATTAGGTATGTTAATTTGTTTGGTCAACTGAGCCACTGAATTAGCTATGGCTATTGCCTACCAGTTCGTCATCATATTTCACTTCATTTGCATTATGACTATATCTTATACAAGTTGTGCCAAATATATTTTACGAATTTTTTTTTTTTTTAGGTTTTTTTTTTTTTTCGAAGTAGACTTTGAAGGATTTGGATTAATACCGCATAATTTAAAAAGAAAAATAGGGGAAAAAAAAGACTAAATGGTTTTCATTTTGAGGATTAGCTCAATAATTATACATTAATTAGCATTTGGTATTCATAGAAATTGCTCATTCTTGCATACACCATACGTGTGGGTAATTATAATAAAAATTGGAAAAATGATATACTGTGATTGCTTCGAAAGTGGCTATAAATTACAAGTAACATATATATAAATACATGTCATGATATGATTAATGGACATTATTATTGTTGAAAATTTAATAATTTTTTTGTTTTGAAAGGAAAACATATAATAATTGTTGAGACACTATCTAAAAATTATTTCAAAATCAGTACTATTTAAATCCGCTATATATTATTTTATAATAAATATTAAATCATAGGTCATCTTTATCAACAATGTGTTTATAAAATACTAATAAAATAGATGAGAGCTAATAAAATGATTAATAAATATTAAAACAGTTAATTTTATTGAGGCGCCCTGAAGCTTTTCGAAAATCAGAAATCTAACGAATTAACAACCCACAGAGAGAGATGGTGTTAGAGCAATTTTGGTTAGCGTCCCAATTTCACCAGTGATTCTCACGCGCTGTGAATTAGACTATTCAAAAATTCGTTCTTTTTCACAACCCCTTCTATCTTATATTTGGCATGGGACCATCCAGTCCCATACGCTTCTAAATCATAATGCTTTGGATTATTTGCAAATATAATATTACTATTTCTTTCTCATTTTAATATTTTTATTTTCTTTCAAAAAAAAAAAAAAAAAATCAACGATGAATATCAACCATTAGATTTTAACATATATATAAATATTATAATTTATTAAATTCAAAACTTTGACATATATAGCATCTTTGATCAAAACACATGTATATCATCATCATCATCATAATCATCATCATCATCATCATCATCATCATCATCATCATCACATACCATATCCCTTTGTTTATAAGGAATTGAACAAGAATTTCCTAGAAAAGTATATAAATGATAAAAAATAAAAATATAATTTAAAAAGAAAAGAGAACAAAAATAATTTAAAATAAAAAAAATAAAAAAGAAAGGAAAAATTCGATTCAAAATGCTTCCTCTCATTTGTCCAATCATCCCTTTGATTTGTCAACTAAGTTTCTGGTAATTTCCACTGTCCGTACCCTTCAACCGTTTCATATATAAATTACACGCTCACAAGCATACTAATATAGTTTTATATGCTTTCAATCTCGATCATATTCAGGGAGAAAGAGAAGAAGAGCTAGAGAAACAAAGAGATCTCTCAAGGTCACAACAAGAAAGCAAGCAGATAAATAGGAACAAAGAACAAACCAAAATTAATTCTTGGCCATGGCAGAAGAGTTCCAGACCGGAATTTGCGGCGGGGACTGGTGGAACTTGTCCAAAAGTGTGTTTATGGGTGGCTCATCACCTTGTTCTACTACTGGGATTAACGCTAGTGACATGGAAAAATATGGGTCATGGGTTGTGACTGATGTGGTAGACTGGAAGCCAAGATCATGCAAAGTCTCCAATAATAATGATATTAATTCAGTCTCTGACAGCTCTGTTATTTTTCAAGATTCACAAAAGCCTCAACAACAACAGACGGATTCTGATAGCGGCGGAAGCGGTATTTTGCTGGATTCCACTTTGCAAATGATGGGTTTTGGGATTTCTTCATCGCCATCGTCTTCTTCTGAGTGGAGCCAAACCTTACTGTAAGTTTGGTGTATATATGTTTTTTTTTTTCTTTTAATTATGAATCAAGATTCAAGGTTTATTAAGCTTCATGATATAGCTATAAAAATTGGTTCTGTTGTTCTTTCAAAAAAGAAAATTCTTTTTTCTTGTTCCAATTATAGTTTGAAGACCTTAAAGTTCAAATCTTCAACTACAAGATATAACTTCATTTATAGTTTTTATATGGAAACGGAAATATTAGTATTGTTGTTCCTTTTTATCAAAGTGGCAAAAATTTTATACCAATCAGATTCGTTTTTCCTTTTCACAGTCGCGGAAATGGAAGAAGTGAGAGTTACAATTCCATTCTGCAAGAAGACATGAGTTCTTCACAAATCCAAAAAGATTGGTGTCCCAAGAGCTTCACTACCAGTACAGGCGAAGATTCATCCATTAATGCTTTTAAAACAATAAATAACCAAGATTTCTCTTTAAACAGCTCCGGAAATTCTACAACAACAACTTGCCAAGACTTATCCGGTGGCTTTCCAATGGGGTCCGCATCTTATGGTTACCCTTCAACGTTGATTCAAAGTTTATTTGACTCTGATCCTCAACCACAACAATCTCTTTTCAATAACCGAACAATCAACTACTCCTGCCCGCCAAATCATGGGTCTATATTGAATGAACTATCACCTTCTTGGCCTAAACTTGCTCCTTTCCTGAAAGCCTCATTGCCAAAGCAGCAACTTGCAAGTGGCTTGCACTTCTCTAATAATGCTCCCTTTTGGAATGCAACAGCAACCGCGCTAACTGACATTAAAGCTAGTTTTGTAACCTCTTCTCAACCTCAGTATCTTCTTCCAGCTTTCGAAGAGAAACCCAATTGCCCAAACCTTACCACAAAGGTAAAGTAAAGATGATAGTTAAATAGTGATAAATTCTTGAATGGATTAATAATTAGGGTTTTCAAATTAATCTTTTTCTGGGTTCTTAAATTTCAGCATAACAATGAAGAAGTTCGAGACTCAGGATCATCGGTGGTTAAGAAAGGAACTGAACCAGCATTTAAAAGGCCTAGAATTGAAACTCCATCGCCATTACCAACTTTTAAGGTACAAAATATTCAATAAGGCTTTTGACTAGTGGAAATTTTGAGCTTTTTCTATCAATATTGTTTGCATTACTTTTTCTTAAACAAGTGAATGATACCCTTCGTTATGATCAGGTCCGGAAAGAGAAGCTAGGGGACCGAATAACTGCCCTTCAACAATTGGTTTCGCCTTTTGGAAAGGTAAGTCTTTGGATTTTTTTGCTTCACCAATTGTTGCAAAGAATACTAAATAACTTTGTGGTTTTAATTCAAAGTTTACCTTTGGTTAAAAAAAAAAAAAAAAAAAAAAAAAAGAATGGATCTAATACATATATGGTGTCCGTTTCTTTCAGACTGATACTGCATCTGTTCTCCATGAAGCCATAGAGTACATCAAGTTCCTCCACGATCAAGTCAATGTATGTTATCTTATCATCTTCTTGTTACAAGATATTTACAGAATAAGAAACAAGGAAAACCCTAATTAATTTAAACAAGATTTTTAGAAACTCTCAAATAATTTACACTTGCTAATTCTGTTATACGTATGTACATATATTGATTTTGCTGATACATGCAGGTTTTAAGTACTCCATATATGAAAAATGGCAATCCCATTCAACATCAACAGGTACTACATATACTATAGTTCTGGTCAATTACTTAAAAATATATAAAATTTTTTGTTATATTAATGAATTTGGGATGTTTCATGCATTGGGTTACCCATTTTTTGACACATTTTTACTAATATTGTAGGCTGCTGATAAGTTGAAGGATCAAACTGAAGGGTCAAAAGAAGATCTAAGAAGCCGAGGACTATGTCTTGTACCTATCTCAAGCACATTTCCTGTAGCTAATGAGACGACAGCAGATTTTTGGACACCAACATTTGGAGGTACTTTCAGGTAGAGATCAGAATCAATCAAATCCAAGAAAAAAATAGAAGAACAAACAAAAAAAAAAAGAAGTCTTGATACCCTCTGGAAACTGATTTCTATATATCTATAGTAATGTAGTATCAAGCCAACCAAAGATGGGGTGGCCATGGGATCGATAACTTCGATACAAAAAGAAGATTAGGAGCAAAATTGTTGTGCTAGCTGTACCAGTCTTAAGCGAAAAGCTAAAGAAAACAAAGGAGAACAAAAAAAGTAAGTGACCCTTCAAAGATGGACAGGCAATGCTGGGCCAGCTACAGCAGAATGATGTAGGGCTAGCAAATGATTAGGGACTCTCTTGAACGTTATATTTTTATATAGTGTAGGTTTATTAATTGTATCCGTAATTAACTACCAACTAGTATAATTTATATAGGTAATTACTCAAAAGGTGGGTTAAGCACAGGAACAAGTGCTAAATTTAGCCAAAATTTAACATTTGTTTAGAGATAATCTGTAGTTAATTGAGAGCTGAATTTAGCAGATGGGGTAATAAAGCCTTTTGTTCCTGTTATAGAGCTGGCATACCGCCTTCTTTTTATTGTTACTGAAGAAAAAGAAACACGATAGAAAAAGAAATAAAGAGATTACTATTATTATTATTATTATTATTATTATTATTACCATTGGATTTTTATTTAAAAATAGAAGTGAGTGGAGCTCATTTCATTGGGGTTGTAGCTTTTTCATTTGTTTATATGTTTGGAATGTGCAAGTGGAAGTCAGAGGGCGGCCCACTGTTCCTGCTTTTAGGGTTTCTGTTTATTTATTTCTCTGTAATATACTACGCGACAGATAAAGATTGCATCCTGGCGCGTGCATTCCATCTGAATTAATTAGCTTTTTCTATGGGCTAATTTATAATCAAGGTTCAAACTTATCTGTGATCTAACAAACCAACAAAGAGTTAGATTAGCGGGAATAAATTGTATCTTCAAGTAAACTTAAGCTTTGGTTAAGTGTGTAAAGAAAAAAAAAAAAAGACTTCAATACTTCAGTTAAATCTTATTTCTGCTCTGTGCTTCTCACTCTAATCATCATCTTTTCAGTGCTAGAAATTGGGATTTGCTTTAGAAATGAATCATCTCTCATGCCAAATTAATTAACTTACAAAAGGTTGTAATAGTTTGATCCTTAATCGCTGCTAAATACCCACTAAATGATAATCTCACCTTAATCATGTGTATTTTGTGTTAATTTATGCAAGAATTTTACTTAACAAAGGATGATAGCTCTGCACAACTTTATCCTGCATGAATCTGCAGCCTGTTTTGCCATAATTACTGTTGTCTTTAACTCCTTCTTGCTTTGTTGTATTTATTCTGTAAAGGAAATGATAACTGTTATAGATAATGAAAGCCTGTGCACATGGTTTCCTTTTGCACCTACCTTATTAGTTGCCAAATGGGCAAATTAATTTAACTTGACTATCCTGCTATAGTGCAAAATAAAGCATTTGTCTCTTTAACCCTGATAGCTTACAAGAAATGTATTTCCCTTTCTTGATTTTATTCGGTTCTTCTGGTTTTGGAGGATACAACCATAGAAGAGTCATGTAAATTCATGCAAACTGGAAAAAGTGGAATCAGAAAGGAAGAGAAAAGAAATGAATCTGGAAATTTATATCAAAGCCATCCTTTTGGTTACTGTTGGCTCAGCGAAATTCATATATATATATATATATATATATATATGCTTTCTGTCATTTGTACGTATGTACCTGTAAGTTCAGTTAAAAGCAAGATTTTTATATATGATTAACTTTACATAAATGTGTGTGTGTGTATATATATATATAGGAATCCTTAAACCAGTAATTCATTACGAATCATTAATTAAGTTGCATTAAATCTTAGGCCTCTCAAACGAATGAAAAAATGACAAAAAGGAAAAAAAAAAGAGAGAGAGAGAGAGAGAAGAAGGAGAAAAAAGATACCAAAGCCTGTAAAGCAAAAATAATTGATAGAAATAATGAATGTAGAGTTCAATCAAGTAAGCAAAAATTTCAAAGAAAGCTTAGAATTGAAGAATCCTTGTGACAAGTGACCAATCGTGAAAAAGTACTTTAATAGCTAATATTTATCTCCTCCATTTCTTGATTGGTATCATTTGGCACTTTCTTTATTATCTTTTGGTGACTTTCAAATTGATCGGTTGATGGGTATTATACCATAGCTTCAAGCATCAGGATCTGTACCGGTTGCTCTCTCCAGTACTCAAATGGAGAGAATTCAATTCTTAAAATAATTATTTTCCCAAGTAATTACTTATAATGAAAAAGAAGAAAGATGTAAACATTATATTATAAAATTAAAAAAGGAATACTAAAAAGGAAAAGCATCTTGAGCATCATTGTGATGTTAGAAAAGTTTGTGACTCCCAGCAGTTACAAGCTTTACTTTAATGGCATACTTTCTTTTTCTTGTTTTGGCTAATCAAGGACAAACTCAACAGTTATCTTATGCTTCAAGTTTCTCATGCTTGAAAAGGGTTATTTCTTTTTTTGCTCCTTTGAATCTGATCTCGTAAGCCATTAATAAATCAATACACACACACACACACACATGTATATATATATATATATATATATATAGCTTAAGCTAACCTTTAAAGAGGTGATTGAAAGTACCTAATAAGTAGGTTCTTTCATATCGCCAAGAATATATATCAAAAGAACTTTTGTTTCGGTAATCTCTTTGACCTCACTGTTATTACCATTCAAGAAAGAATTCCAATTAATCCAAACTAACAGTGATGTAAATGGGAAAGAAGGATTTTTAATTGTTTGCTGCTACACACTTTTATAAAATGGTAGCACCAATAAAAGAATATATATATATATATGAAAATTTCACAATTCACTTTCCTTTCAAGTTGATTCTAAAATACGTTGTTTGAGGTTCTTTAGGTCTAATGCTTGAAGAGATTATCATTTCCCAAATCAATTAATGGTTCAATATTATCATTTCCCAAGTCATAATTTTTTTTTTTTTTTTTTTTTTTTTTTTGAAATTGATCCATGCATCATTTAGACAAAGAACTGAAAAACAAACCATCATCACGCGTGTTTATATCTTCTATTGCTTTTCATCCAAAGTGGCTTTCAAGTAGTTAGAGATCTTCTTGACTTAATCTGTTGAGGTTGTTCACCAGTACAAATCAAGCCATACAGACTTAAAAGTACTCCTAAAAGGCCAATCAACCATTGTACTATGATGGGTCCAAGTGATCCTCGCTCAGCTGTTTGATCTACGAGTAAGCTTCATGCATGTCCTTTGGGATAGCAAGTGCAAGTGAATATTAGGTTGAAAAAGTGTCAACTAAGCAAGGAATATCTAAGTGGAAAGAATCCATAAACTCAAGCCCAATTGTTATTCATATTTTGTTTGGGGCATCTCCCATCAGGCCCACCTTATAAAGCCAACAGAAAGGGCCAGAAAAAAGCCCATCTCACAATAGAAAGGGTTGAAAGCCCACAGCCAACCGATTGGTGGATTGGGTAATTCAGATTTACAAAAGAACAAGCTTTTGGCATTTTCTCATTTGCAAGAGAAAGTTATTGGAAAGAAAACTGCCAGAGTGAACCCATGTTTTGCATTAATAGATGTTAAGCTCTCAACAATAGTATAATCCAAAAGACATATCAAATGTATATATAGCAATACATGTTGAATGAGAAAGAAAAATCAAGCAGTTCCCTTGAATTTCTTTGTAATGCCAGCGAAATATTTCCCCTGGTGGAAAGCTTGCTCAAGCTCTAGCTGAGAAGGCTGTCTGGAGCCATCCCCTGCATAGGTTCCTGAACCGTAAGGGCTGCCTCCCTTCACCGTCTCCATCTCAAACATGCCAGCTCCAAATGTGTATCCAATGGGGACAAAGACCATTCCATGGTGAACAAGCTGGGTGATGGCAGTCAAACTGCATAGTTTTTGCATTTGACAAAAAAAAAAAAAAAAAAAAAAAGGAAAAAAGGATTTCAGAACATGCAAAGTAAAATATCAAGAGAACGTTACAGAAGCAACCTTATTTTTTTGAAGGCCTTGTTTGGTATAATCAACAAAATTTTATGGAACGATTTGAAATTTTTTGTTTTCATTTTTTGTGTGAAAGAAAATATTCATTTACTTTCATAACTAAACTAAATTCTATCTTTAGTAATTCCATCAGATCAAACAAAAAGTGAACATTTCTTTCCCTATCTTCTCATTCCATTAGACAGACAAATGCAACATAAGATGTGAGAGACTTGGAGAAATGAAACTTACGGAGTGGTCTCCTGCCCACCTCCCTGAGAACCAGTACTGTAGAAAATTCCAGCAGGCTTTCCTGCAAGTGCTTGTGTTCGCCATAGTCCTCCAGTTGCATCCATAAATGCTTTAAATTGTGCAGCCATCATCCCAAATCGAGTAGGGAAACCAAAAAGAACTCCATCAGCCTCTGCAAGCTCACTGGGTGAAATGATAGGTACATCACTCTTTGGTGGTGCACCCATTTTTCCAAGGACATCTTCTGGCAGTGTTTCAGGTACCTGTTGATGTGACAAATATGTTCAACCAAGTGAATCCTAGTCTTAATTTGGAAGAGAGAAAACCATACACATTGGAAAAGGAGATGGAACTTATTGTATGATTCTGTTAATAATTTGAAGATATCTGACAAGCAAGCAAGAGGCATTCTAAGGAGAATGAGAGTTAAATGCAGGCAACCAAAAGTGGGAACATTTCTTGCAAGCCATATAGCAAAACCCAACCAGCTTGAAGAACAAGAACCGTGTACATTCCACAGGAAATAACAAAACAAAAAAATGACCTTGCTTTGAAGTTCCAGATAGCAAAATTATTATAAAATATAGTCATTCAACTAAAATTATAAAATGAAATTGACATGCAAATGAGTTTCTCAAATCAAGATTTCTAGAAGTTGTTATCATTCACAAACCTGCCACAGTTTCACTTCCACTCCTTCTACAGATGCAGCTCCTTTTCTAATCTCTTCAGCTAGTTTTGCAACATGTCCATACATGGAATAGTAACTGCAGAAGGCACCAATCAGTTTCTAGTGGTCAATTAGATGCTAGTGTCATAAGCATTAAAACAAAATCACAGTTCAAAGGATGACGTAAAGTTTATTTAATTTCTTATTAACTTTTCAAGCAATTGTCATTCAGATAATATCTCAATGCATGACAGTGAAAAGGAAAGGGAGATTTAGCACATCTATAAGTTACCTCAACGCATGATAATGAAAGAAGAATGGAAGTAGGAAAACAATATGGAACAGTGGATTGGCTAGGTAAGCATATATCAAGGAAATAGCTTTTGAAAACTTGATGATATAAAAGGACAGTAATCACCATAAATGCCTAAATGTAGGTGCATGATAGGACTACAATGACACCATGAAAAAGAGGATTTGAATATACAAAGTCAGGACATCATGGCATCATTCACAAAAAAATATATACCTAGCTGGGAGCAGTTTGTTTTCTAGAATAAAATAGCACATTCAGATGGCGATCCCTGTGTATTCCAGGCCATGACAATGAAAGCCATTTGTGATGTTTTATCCATATTAAATTACAAGCCAGGAAATAGTTTCAATTATGATGATTACTGGGGCCACAAAATTAAAAGCAGGTGCTACCATTATCTCTTCTCCTAATTATATTTTCAAAGAGTAGGTCCAGTTTCACAATCACTTTTTCTTGGTTAATACCTAATATGAGCATAATGCCCAAAAGCTGTGTCAATCTTATTGTTTAAGTCACTTGCTCCACTTATTATACCTAAAACCTTCTGTCTTATACATACTTGTATTATTGTGAAGTATCAAAATGAATGGCAAACATTGAAAAACATGATTTTCACACTAAAAATCCATCTATGAAAAAATAGAAAAAAACAGGAAAATAAAAACAAATTTATTTAGGCCACAAGTTGTTTAGATATTGTCATATTGATTATAACATAACAATCAACCCTTCTAAATTGGTAAAAGAACATATCTTGTTTGTTATCCAATCTCCATGTATTTTCTTTTCCTTTTCAGATTCCTATCTATTGATATTCCTCGATTGAACATGAAACAAAAGAACAATACAATAAACTTAGACCCCCTATACCCCTATTTCAAGCGCATGTTGTGATCAATTTATTTATTCCTACCCAAAATAAATTAAAAGCCATCAATAAACGAACTAACTGAGAGTAAAAAAAAAAACAGCAATTCCAGAATGAAAATTGATTCCTTGAATTATCTTGAGGATACATGAGTAAACTCTCGTCAAATTCAGTGTCAAAATCCAATTATCAAGATCGAATTGAGCCTTATCACAGAATTTCATCCAACAGAGTTTTCTGAAGGAGCTATTTCCCATCCAATAAAACAATAAAGAAACTATCCACAACAAAAACAAACAAACAAACAAACAACATTAGAAATGGAGGATCCAAAACAACAAAAAAAGAATAGCCATCAACAGTCCGAGTAAAATACATCAAAAGAAATCAAGAAATGAGCAGGTAAGTTTCAATGCATTGAAAGATACAAATCAAGAAGAGGACAAGAAAAGAGGGGATGAGGGGCAAGTAAAAACACGGATACAAAAGAGAAGACAAAGAGATAGTAATGCTTACATAACATAGATTTTTGAAGCCATTGATAGAGTTCTGTTCGTCTGTGTATCTGCGTCAATTGGCAAAAACGTATTATGAAAGAAGAGAACGTAATTGAGAAAAAGAGAGAGAAGGAAGAGTAATTTGTGAGAGGGAAGAAGACAAATGGCCCCTTGTATTTATGTTGGTCTCGCTCGAGTGGGCTATAATTAGTTTGTTAAACGCTTTGTTTATAAACCACTAATTGCATCATTAGTTTAATCTTTGGTCTTTGTTTATTTTTTTTAATGTTGATGTCATGCCCATCATCATTTTCGTAATAATAAAAATTAAAAAATTAAATTTATAATTAAAAAAAATTCTCTTAATTAATTTAAATTTGCAAGTAAATATTTTTTTTTTTTATTATCACTCAATCAAAACCCATAGTTATTATTTAACTACTATAATTAATTGAGATTCTTTAGATTATATGTATATAACTGTTATTAAATAATTTAAAATCAAAAAAATTTAAATTGAAATACTTAAAAAGATAGTATTCTATTATAGTTTTTGTGATTGTTGAAGGAGAATAATTGAAAATTAAATTAAGAAAATAATTTAAGAAAAGATTTGCCACCAATAAGTTGACATCCACCCATTTGTAAGGATGAAAATTAATTTTAAAATATTTACAAGTTACATAAAATATTAAAAAAAATAAAAATAAATGATAGACGCCAATTAAGATTCAAAGGTGAGTTGTCAACTATTAATATGGAGGCAGAGGCAGAGCCATCATACAATTCCTATTTTAGAAATGCTTGATATGAGATTGGAGAATCATGTTCTAGAAGCTAATTGTTAAATTGAAAAATGGAAACCCTAATTTTATGCTATTAGTTCATTTTTTGATTTTGTTTTTCCAGGTTTTCCAAAATTGAACCTAATCAAGATAAAGAGTTTCAAAATGTTTTTCTGAATAATGCAAAAAAAAAAATGCAAAAAAAAAAAAAAAAATTAAGAAAAATGTTTTTTTGAAATATAATAATTTTTAAGCTTTTTATTTATTTATAAGAAATTGGCAAGGGTTCAAGAGGTGCATCAAATGGGTCCCAAACAATAACTTAGTTATGAAACTAACAATGGGGACGATGGTGCGATTAATTAGAGGAGCCATGATATTGTGTGTGTGTGTGTGTGTGTAGAGGAATCGAAAGTAGGTAGCAATGGCCCTTGTCTTCAAGCGTGCTCGTCAAAGTATCCCATTTACTTCCTACTACTCATTTGCAGTAATTATAAGATTGCCATTACAATAAGTACAAATTATCATGTGATCTTCCTACTTTAACTTACTTACATCTCTCTCTCTCTCTCTCTCTCTCCCCTTTATGCTCTGCATCATTATTTAGTTATTCTACCTGCAATCAGTGTTCAACAAGTTTAATTAATCATCTTCCTACGTTTTTTTTGAATATTAGACTAATTGTCTTTTGAGATTAGTACTTGTTTCGTTTCTGTAAATTACTTCGTTTTGAAATCGGTGGCTGCGTCTTCGATGAGTGCTTTTTATGAATTTAATGTTTAATTTCACAACAATGTGCGTGATTTATCACGTAATCACTCGCTTAACGAATAAGTCTATCGTGCTTATTTGTGGGGGCGATTGGACCCACAGTTCAGGGGCTTAAGAAGGAGAAATATTGGCTTGTGATCCACGAATGCCAATGGCCCCTACCGACAGACCATTGCTTGCTTAGAAGGGAGACCAAAGGTTTTTCTGAATCTTTCTTTCTCGTATATAAACGTGAACCCTTCTACTCTCTAATCATGGCTTCAAATTTGGCTTTTTCTTTTCTCGGTGGGTGATTGGTTGGTGAAGCTTTCTTGTTCCTTTATGGCTTCGCCACTAAACACGTTAGCAGTATGTTTCATTGCGTTCCATGTTTTGCCACAATCCTTCTTTTCTTTCAACAAAATCAATAATTCCGACACTGTTTGGTCAACCTTGCAACAGTAGCCAAGTCAAAAGGATGATAATATATTAAAATGGTGTAAAGAACCCATGCGAGAGAGTGAAACTTTAAGGCCATTAGGAGAGGAAATTTAGTAAACTGATTCGAACATATCTTTACTTCTAAAAAAATGGTTGTAAAGAAACACTACCCAAACGCAAAAACAAGTTTAGACAGATTGGAAAATACTTGCTTATAGATTGGGCTCCTAACTTGAAATGTACAGTTAACCAGGCCTTTCGAAGCCCAAATAAGGCTTCAGTAACCAGACTATGAATTGCCAATCTCGATCAATTGCAAAGCAACCAAACCAGGCCCAGAAGATAAACCAAAAAGCTTTCGATTTTCATTTTCTTGATTCTGCAATGTAAAAAAGTTACCAAAAAGATTCAAGAGAATCTTGGCATTAAACTTGTTAATAATCGCAGTAAGCTTCTCAAATCAATATTAGGAACAAAAAATAAGATTAGTTTGCTGCCCACATTTTTATCAAACCTTAAACGTGTCAACCTTTAATGAGATTAATTAAATTTTTTTGACAGCAATACCCATAGTTTTTTTTTTTTCTCCAATCCAGCTAATTAAACAGTTAATATATATATATTTTTTACCATTTTAAGTTAAACAGCTAATTAAACAGTTATATTTACGAAATATTTAAAAGCTAACAGTTACTGAAACAGTTAATATTACTGAATAGACCCATTAAATAGAGAATTTAGTATAGTTTTCACTTCATTATTCCAGAAAGAAGAGAGAAGCAAACTTTTAAATCACTTCTAAATTTGGTAATCAATTAAAACAGTATTCAGCAAAAGTTTTTATTGATAGACCTATACCACTACAGAGGAGACAATGACTTGCATTGATCTATTGCTCTTTCTTTCTTATATATCATTGATTATTCACTTGAGGAACGTCTTTGTCAAATAAAAGAAAACAGAAGAAAGAACATTATTAAAATAGAAAGGGTAGAAATAAGAATACAAACACTAGGCTTTTGGAAATTCTACCAATAGTAGCATGTCAAATAAAAGATAAGGTAAAGTAAAAGTACGAAACTTTACTTCTTTGAGGAGACATTCACTTCAGTTTGAAGCTTCTTTCTTGTCCCCAGTTATTTTATTCCACGCATGCCTCCGTCGATACTGCTGACTAACCACAAAAAGAACAAATGGTTTGTCTTTTATCTCACTAGGCAAAACACAAATTCTGCATCCCACCTACTCTTGCCCGATAAATAATTTCTAAGAAATATTTTAACCATATAATATTCAGATAATTCTTTTTCTCATTTCTGACCTTTTCTTTATATATATATATATAATTTAAACAATACTGGAGGCAACACATTTAAGTTAATTGAATGTGCGTACCTTTGCTGCTTCTGGTGGCTTGACTAGCAGAATCAACCTACCAACACCAGTTACCAACCTAAGCAAGATTTTCAGGTCAGATGAACAGACATCAACTTCACCTGAGATTAACTAACTAATATGACTCCACCGACCTAAAAATTTGAATAGACTCTTAGCTTCCAATCATTCATAGTATAGAATAGGCGTAGCATCTATCTGGGTTCACATTTTTATGCTTAAAGACAGATGCACAGAGTCACAGATCAGGTTATGTTTAATAAGCTGTAAAGAAATACAACATATCATATTTTAGTATATATACACTGAAATTTACATCTGATGACATTCCATTATGACTTTCCAGATGCAGCCATTTACTGAGGCTCTAGACGTTTAACTAAGACTGAAACTTCATAGAAAGCTGCAGTAAAATATGATCCAGCCACAGAGAAGGAATGATTACTAATCATATTAAACCAATTAGACATTAATAATTAGAACCAAGTAAGCTCAAGCAACCTACACCACCAATTAATGCAAATTGTCGACAGTAGTTGGCCATGATAATAGAGCAAAATCCATCACAATTTCAAAGGTAGCATAACTTATTTAAGAGTGAAACGAGCAAGCAAAATAGAATATATAAAAAGATGGCCAAAAATTAGCCTTTTTTCACTTGTGCAAAATATTGAACTAAGGGGAAAATCCATTACAAACATAAAAAGGAAAAAGGTCGTGGTTTTAGAACAGATAATACTAATAATGCAGACAGTTGCTTAATTTAGGGTCGACTGGGAGTGCATCAACTAGAAAGTAACATCACATAAGCCAGTATTAGATTTATAAGTAGCATAAAGCTAATCTGCACAAAAATATTCTTCATCTACCTGCAAAAGGACAGCTTGGATATTTCCTTGTCGATAACAACCTTGGCTTAATTACTAAATGATGATGATCAGTGCAAACTTCAGAAAATAGCTTTTAAAACAAATATGAACTCCCTCCAAAATTTCTCCACCCCACTAAACAAGTATTCAAAGCCCTCACAGAATCATTGTAAATCAAATCTTCATTCGTTTGAGCCATAAAACCTGTTTTAGGAAGGATTCTATAATCTAGATAGCATGAGAATTAAATCTGATAGAAATCATTTTCCATTTCATGTTTTAAACAAAAGCACACTATCCTTTAAGTACTTTCAAATGCCATTGCCACTTCTCATTAATACCATCCATTCATATCAAGAGCTCATATTATAAAATAAAATAAAATAAAAACTATCACGACCTATTCAGCTCTAAGAATAATTACATATCTACAATATAAATTGAAGTAAGTCGCTGAGAAATTTTGAGTATCAAGGAAATTCTGACCGAATGCGTTCCATCTCCAAGCTCTTGAGGGAGAACCCATTATTCCCCATGTTACCCAGAAACAGAAAGCCAGAAATAATATAACTCTACACCAGAATGGATTAGGGGCAGCAACGAGTTGAACACAATCGAAACGATGCTTATTCAATGGCTGTAGAGCAGTCTCAAACAAACTTAAAAGGATTAAAATTTAATTTAAAATAAACAGGTTTTGCTTCCTGCTTTTTTCTAATTTCAGGATTTTAAACCAAAGTAACTGTGATATCCTATAAAATTTATGATTCAGATGCTATTCATCGTACCTCCAAATTGAAAAACAATAAGGTACTGTAATATGAAGAAGCAGGGAAAATAAATCTAACGCGGTTGAGAGAAAATTTTCTAAATTGTGATATATTACAATTTTAAGTAACAATTTGAAACCTTTTCTATTGCAACATTTTGGATTCAGAGAGTAATTTATTAAATGTACAAAATTTTTTTTAAAGGAGCATATCCTCATCAAACTAATCTTTTTCTTTCATTTGTACACAGAACAGAACCATCCAACAAAGGAGAGAATCCATACCAAAAAAATACAAACCCAAAAGTCCCCAACTCACCTCCATCCATAACCGACAGCTACCTCAATCACTCCATCAACCGACAACCAGTTAGCGTTTGCACCAAACTTGAAGCATTTCTCCTTATCTTCTCATTTTCACCCTCCACCAGCCCTAGACATACCTCCAGAATTCCTTCCCTCATGGCTTTCCCACAAAATTCCTCACTGTAACAACACAAAATATTCAAAGTGAAAAGCCCACACTGAACTCCTCTCTGGCTTCCATTTTTAATCACCTTCACCAAAACCCTCAGACATCCACCAATCCGACCCATTTCCTCTCTCCCTTCCTTACACTTCACCAAAACACTCAAGACTTCTACTGCTCTCTCCAGCCCCATACTGCCTACCCTTACCAAAATGGGCACTGCCCCGCATTCCACAGCCCGCCTTCTATTATCAGGAAAAGAACAGATAGCATACAACGCCGTTGCTGCTTCTTTCACCTCTCTACCTTTGCCATAATTTAGTAGTGCAACCAACGCCTGAATCGCATTCGGGTATGATCCGATTGTCGCTTTGTTCACTTCTACGACTGCCAGACTAGTCAAGATAGTGCAGCCTATGGCACGGCTATCAGACGAGCCAGCCCGGAGAACCGCGACGACACGACCAATTGCCCCTTCCGCTACTAAACCCACCTTGTTATCGTCGTCGAGTGAGATATTTAGTAATAGAGATAGGGCTTTCTCCTGGAGAACCGACTCTGGTGAATTGACACAGTTGAGAACAGCAGACACGGCTCCAGACTCGGTCAGCTGGCGGCGAAGGGCATGGTCGAGTTTGGTGAGTCTGGTGAGCTGGGAAAGCGAGTCGAGCTTGGAGTTCATAGGCGAAGATGGAGAAGTGAGATTGGCGATTAGGGTTTGAGCTTGTGGTTTTTCAGATGGCGACTGCGTTTGGTTAGGCTGTGATTTTCGTGGAGAGAGGAGGGTATAATTGGAAATCAGACTTCTAAGAGCATGGTTGGGAATGAGAGGAGGGTGTTCAGGAAGGGGTAATTTAGTGATTGGGCAAGTACGATGGCCGGAGTCTAGCCACCGCTGGATAGAAGCACGGTCAAAGGTGTGACCCGATGACAGGATTACCGGGTCGGACATTATTTCAAGAGAAATCGGACACTTGAAATCATCCGGAAGCTGAGTCGTCATTTCCCCCAACTCGTGACTCAAATTTTGAGTCTCTCTCTCTCTCTCTCTCTAGATGAAGTTCAGTTTCTCTCTCTACAACTTGGGGAGGAGGTTTTATGAGGTTTTTGGAACTGCTTTCGGGGGAGAAAGAGGGAGGAAGGGAGGGAAGGAAGGAGAGGGACAGAGGAGACAATTTCTGCTTCGTAGCTTATGTGAGGCTAACTAAGCAAGTGAGCGAATGGCGGTTTTGCCCTCACTCTATTTTTATTTATAAAATAGTGGTTTTGAAAATTGAAATAGGGGACCAACGACTGTTTATCTCTTCTTTTTCTTTTTTTTTCCTTTTCTCGGAAAGCATTTCTATTTTTCTAAGCCAAGAGATTAAAAACCTTAAATTTCCACATTGGAAGGAAAAAGGTTTTAATAATTCAATAACTAGGTTAAAGTGTTTCAATATTTCTGATAGACATATGAAATAATTCAGTATTTTTTAATAATTAATATTTTAATTTGTTTGGTAAAATTAAAAATATAATAAATAAAATAAAAATTTTGGAGAGGAAATCAATTTTCCTTCATTTGGAAGATTGAGAAAAGCTAAAAAGTGAAGGACTAAAGCAAATTTACCTCTGAATTTCTTTTAAAATATTTAAAATAACGTATTTTATTTTTTTTTAATTAAACCTCTAGACCTTTTTAGAAATGTTGAAAGATTATATTTGATCTTTGAATCAATTTAATGCATAACTTATTTTAATAAATCAATTAGTTACTTCAACTCAATTTAATTGTCTTTTATTTTTTTACTCTGCACAAAAAATATTTACTCGAACCTTTTCAATATTTCTAAACAATTCATTAATTTTTAAGTATCAAAAAGATTACATATGATATTTTTAATCCCTCTTAATAAATTTAGGCGGCCAAATTGGTCTTTCTTCTATAAATGAATTATATATATATATATATATATATATATATTTATTTATTTATTTATTTCTTTGTTTGGCTTACTAAATTTGATGTTTTCAAATTTTAATAAGAAATTAGCAAGAAAAAATAAAATAATTATTAAAATTTGAGAAATTATTTACATATACTTTTTCATTTTGTTTATCTCAAAAAAAGAATTTTTTATCTTAACTGATATATATAGATAGAGTGTAAAAGAATATTAATGGATAAAAAAATATGTACTAATGTTTGGTTTTTTTTTTATTTCGAAACATAACAAGGGGTATTTTGGACATTAGAGTCGAGTAACATTGTTTCGCAATCTCGTGTAGTTGTTGTCGGTTACTTTTTTTTGCCTGAAATAGAGGGAATGGGAAAACATGCTTTTCAAAGGGTAAAAACCCATCATTCTTCGCTTGCTCCTCTTTTCATTAATCATAACCAAAAGCCAGTGTTCCAATTCCTTTTTGTGGGGCATTTTTGGAAATTCACTTTTGCCCTTTTAGCTTCTTGTCTCAAACGGTCCATATGCCTTTTCAATGCCTCAACGGAAATATAAAAAAGCAACGACAAACACAAACGTATGGCGGCAAGACACTATTATTATCAAATTAATAACGCTGTAACGGGAGAAAATGGAGCTATTTTACGGTTATGCCCTGAAACTACAATAATACTCATGCTGGGGGTGTGGCTGTGAGTAACGATGGCCCTCAGTCAACCGTCCAAAAATGTCAAAACGTCATTGTCGATTTGATAACTAATTGACACGTCCTCTTTGTTTTCCTATTTAAGAAACCTAGTAGACAAAATATTTAGCATACAAGTGTGTGTTTGTTTTTTTTTTTTTCTTTTTATATATAAAATAGAGGTTTTTTTAGGGGAAATATATAAAATAGAGGTTTAGTATATTCATTTTGAAATAAATATTTTTAATTTAATTTAACAAAACTTTTAATGTATGATTCAATTGAATTATACACAATACATATTTGGTATAATTTTAAAATTAAATTTGACTTGTCCTAACTTCTTAAATTACCCTTAAGAGTAACATTTTAAAACAATAATTTTGAACTCTATCAAAAAAAAATATATATATCTTTGTCAAAAAATTATATATAATAATTAATATTAAATAAATTTTAAAGCCTCAAAATATGTGAATTTTATATAATAATGTGAATAATGTCAATTATAAGCACATAATAAACTTAGATACTAAAATGTTAATATTTAAAATATAAAATATCTAATATAATTGTATTGAAATAATAGTAGTAAATAAAAAAAAATTATCAATCAAGTGTAGTCTAATCGGTCTTTTTACCTTTCATAGAAAATGTAGGAAATGAGAAGTTTCAAGTTCGAGTCCTCTCTACCATATAGATTGTCACTAATTTACTGAATGTTATTCAAATAGAAGAGTGCATGTGCCTCTTAATTTACGTTTTCCGCTCTATTTAATGTTTTTTTTAAATAGTCTATTTAATTGCTTTACAATTCAATTTTTAAGAATATAGAGGATCATAGTTTTTTTTTCTTTTTGGGTTGTTGAACTGAAGTTAGAAACTGAAAGTTTTGACTTTTGTCGAATCAATTCATTTCAAACTCCATTAATCTAAATAGAATTTGATTTTAGTTATAACTTATAACTACTTCCATTATATTGAAGTTCATTTTAATACTATTCGTTTGGAATAATCGATAGAAATTTTAATATTATATTTTTGTAATTTTAAATAATTCTACATTTAATTAAATTGTAATAATTTTAATGTAGATTGAATCAATAATTAAGTAATTATTATAATATTGTTTGAAATATAAAGTGAGAACACCACTTTCAGTTTTGGCAACCATAATAATGATCCAGTAATTAAATGATTTGCCGAGTATTAATATTAAATGATTCGCTTCATTTTTTGTAAGTTTTTTCTTTATTATTATTATTATTATTATTATTATTATTATTATTATTATCATCTAATAAAATTGATTTGACTGCTGACAGAAAATAAAATTATACAAGAAAAAAATCCCAATTTTCCATGCCAAAAGGAAAAAAATTCCCAATTTACATACCGTCAAGGTTACGAAGTTATAAGAGAAAATGTGGAGAAGCATGTGTTTTTGAGAATTTGATAATGACATTTGCTAAGACAGAATGGCATTATTATGCTGGCTATGATATGTGATCGGCCTATGTCTACCTGTCCATGAAACGGGGAAGCCTCCTAAATATTTTCTATTTTCAAATTAATATTAATTTTAAAATATCATTTTTATTTTAAAATTATCTTATCTTTTTTATCTTTAATTCTACTAATTATCATTGAAAATTAATAATAACAATATAAATCATATTTATTTAGTGAAGAAAAATGATTTAGTAAACTTCTATACAATGACTATTAACTTGTAATTATTAGCAATATAAATTGACGTGTGTGATATGCTCCAACAGTCCAACCGATTGAAATAGCATGCTTCAGACAAAGAGGGGATTTAGACAGGCTAAAGAATCTCAGCCTCGAGTTTAAGGTTCAGAGCAAAGAAACAAAGATAATGTGCTGAAACTTGGAAAAAAAAAAAAATTTGTGAGAAATACTTACCCAGGGTCCCAGGGTGGCCAAAATCCGGTTTTCACAGTCAGAATCGTCGATTTTGGAACCATTGAGGAACCGAAACTAGAATCAGAATCGTTCGATTCCAAATTATAACCGAAATCATTAATTTTTGATTCGATTCTGAAACAAAAACCGGCGGTTTTGGAACCGTGGTCACCCCTATACTTACCTATACCCAATATGATCCATCCAAGTTTAATCTAATAAATAAAATTGGATAGACATTATTGACTTAGGGCATTAGCCTATTCATAGTTTAAGCATATACGAATGAGTCATATTCCAGAAATTAATTATATAATTGAATTATCCACCGGATATTAATAAGTCTTATTTAAAAAATAATTTAGTGAAAGCGTGTGTTTTGATATTAACGCGGTTGCTTGCATTCGGCATTTCTTATTTAACTAATTAGGAAAAAAAATAAAAGGTGGGGGCTTTCTTTTGGCTTCAAGAATCAAAATATTATAACAAAAAAAAAGAGACAAATGGACCAAAAGGAAAATAAAAAGAGCCAACGTGATCCATGAGGTTCTTATTTTCAACGGCAGTTGGGACTTGAGCCATTTATGCCGGTAATTTTTTTATGCTTTCCTTTTCCTTTTCTATTCCTTTACTTAAATTTGTTTTATTTTTGTAGAAATTAAAGTATCTTACCCAACAATTTATGAGTCATATTATAGGAGTGTAATTCTAAAAATAATTGTTTATTTATTTAAAAATTTTAATATAATGTGTTATGAGTACATCATGTCTTAATTTTTCAAAGATTATTAAATTTAATACGTAATATTGTATTTTGTATAGAGTATTATAATATTAATATCTTTATTTTTAAGACAGTCAGAATATACTTATCGAAAAAATATATGAAAATTTTTGAGTTCCAAAAAACTGGGAATCATTAATTTTACATCTAAATTAATTTGGGTTTGAAACTTTGCATTATTAAAAAATTTGAAAAAAAAAAAAAAAAAAAAAAGCTTAAAAGTGATGATAGCTCTTTGGCACTTCTACACGCAACTCAAAAGTCAGATTTTGTATACAGACTATATAGAAAGGGATGTTGTTTTACCATTTCAAACATTTTAATTCAAAAATTAATTTGATATAAAAAAAAAAAAGTGTGAGATAGCTGTGGAAAATTAAAATAAAAAAGAAAAAGAAACAATGAGTAACGACTAACGATATTCTTTTTCTTCCTTTTATCGTTCATTATTCTTACTCTTTGGTTTTTTTTTTTGGTATATAAGAGCAGCAAAGCTCAAAAAGAGAAACTTGCTGCCCTTAGTAGAACAAATTATATATACATATATGGAAATTCTTACTGTGATTTACCCTTAACAGTCGAATTCTTCATCAATAAAGTGGAGATCAAACCTACTATGAGTGATGGGAAAAAATGTGTGTATGAACATCTTAGAGGTAGGAGTTTAGCGAGCTTCAAGCATAGTGATGGTGAGTTCGTTTACAGAATTAGCTCCTCCACTGGTTGATGGGTCTCCACTGTTGTAACTTCTCTTCATAATGAATGCTGGTTGTTTTGGAGATGGAAGAATTGAATCATTGCTCAACATGAAAACGACAGTGGACATGGTTGGCCGATCTACTGCAGATTCTTGGACACATAACAGTCCAATTTGGATGCATTTCAGTACTTCATGTTCACGATACGATTCACCCAGTTGTACATCAACTATCTCCAAGGACCTGCCATCTTTCCATAGCTCCCAAACCTAGAATTAAATTAAACCGCCATTTATAGAATGATCAAAAAGATAATTAAAAGATTAATTAATTTCTAATTAACTTACATATCCAACCAAATTTGAAGAAGTAGCCTCTTCATAATAGCTGCTGTTTTTTCTGCCAGTGACTATCTCAATTAGTAGCACCCCGAAACTATAAACATCGGATTTTACAGAAAATAGGCCTTGCATTGCGTATTCCGGTGACATATAACCACTGCAGTAACACAAAAATAGATATATGCTTCAGCAATCTGAAAATGGGAAGAAACTCCAAGGACTATACAAAAGATGCATTTGAATCCATTATGTAGTGTAGAATTTATGTTTTACAGATGGTACTACTTACTATGTTCCAACGACTCGATTTGTATTCGCTTCAATTTGATCAACTCCGAATATTCTAGCCATGCCAAAATCTGAAATTTTTGGATGCATCGATTCGTCTAGCAGAACATTACTAGCCTTGAGATCTCTATGAATGATTCTTAATCTTGAATCTTGATGAAGATATAAAATCCCTCTGGCAATCCCACAAATAATATTGTGGCGAGTCGACCAATCTAACAATGATCTTTTCTCTTCATCTGGACGAGAGTAAATAGAATTCAAAGATCAATATTTTAAAATTCCTAATTTAATTAATTGGAGAAAGTATACAGAATGTGATGACATACCAAAAATGTAAAAGTCCAAGCTTTTATTTGGTAGATATTCGTAGATTAACATCTTTTCTCGGTCTTTTATACAGTAACCTAGCATTCTCACAAGATTCCTGTGTTGGAGTTTTGCTATTAATGAAACTTCATTCTTGAATTCATTCGACCCTTGTCCAGAATGCTTTGACAATCTTTTAACTGCTATTTCCTTTCCACCATGTAATGTACCCTGAGAAATTAATCAAATCCAAGTAATGCACTTCAGGCTCAGATTTCATGTTCACCGGGAAAAAAAGAACTTGTAATTGAATAAATATTTTGACAGTCTGTTGATTATTTAGCTACCTTATAGACTGAGCCAAAACCACCTTCTCCAAGCTTGTTAGAATCTGAGAAATTATTTGTAGCAGCAGCTATGGCACTCAAATCAAAGTGTGGTAAATCTAAAATTGCACCTTCATCACTCCCCTTTCCACTTTCAGAATCTCCCAAGAATGTTGGACTTGCGGTGAAGCTAAACAAAGATTTGCTACGTATGTCGCTAGCTGTATCAATGATAATCATCATAATTAAGTGAAGATTAATTTGCTTTATGAGTTCAACTTGAAGAGAAAAGTCAAAGAGTATTTAATTTTTGCTTACCTCTTCTTTTCCTTTTCACCAAACAGTAAGCCAGGTAGAGTACAAGAAATAATGTTAAAGCAACAGAAGCTATAATTATTGCTTCCAGTCCCTCCTTCGAAACTGGGCCTTTAGACTTGCTATGTTTAGCTGTAAAAGTACGAGGAAAGTTACATAAACATTAATGATGTCATGAACATTTGAAAATAAAACAAAAACACGTAGTATCTGTTTGTACATTTTGAAGGTGAAGGTGTAATTTCTTTCTAATAATAGAGCACAAAGGTCTTTTATCCTCTCAAAATGTCCAACTTGTGTTCTTGCTCTTGCCAAAATCGACATGGATTACCATTCCATACAAGATATAGTTTCTAATTAATATCATTATAAATAGAGTATTTAATGCATATAACAAAGAAGTTGGTTTGAAAGTAGACGTATACCTAATTCAGCTGCATCCACTCGCACGTATATGTCCTGTCCCACACTTGAGTAAGTTCTTGTATCAACCAAATCTCCAGACCATGTCAAGCATCCAATCCCCGTCTCATCTGCACTTGCATAAGCCGTGCAAGAACAATTCTTCAAGCATTCTTGCTCACACGCTTTCAAGTTCATGCTCATGTTCGCATGTACCATTCTTGTATCAGGAACCCTCACCCGTTCCAACTTTACGAATCCTTCTCCGCTTTTACACGTGGACACCCCATCTTTCCTTACACAACCGCCCGACCCGTCTCTCAAATACCAGTCGCGTGGTGATTTGGGTTCGAATCCGGGTAAGCACTTGCATATGAAGCTATCAGAATCATATGGATCGCAATTACTATTTGCCCCGCATTCTCTAAAGTTATCGCATTCTTCTTTGGGATCGGACCAAAACGTAACCCATCGACGGTCGCGACCATTCCACGTGGCCCGTTGCACGATTCCTGATTCATTGATCATCATTCTTGAGAAGATTGATGCATTAGAAATGGTAATACCATACATGATTGACACCTCATCATTATTGTTCACAAAACTAACATTGAAGATGTAATTACGTGTCATCTCGGGTACTCCGCTCCATCTATGCCCGGTCCATGGGCCGCCCCGCCACAACGGGTCCAAACCCTTATAGAGAAATAACTGAGGATATCCAGTGGGATCAATTCTGTAGAAAATATTACCAGTTGCAGGATCATCTTTCGATTTCCAAGATGAAAGAAACCATTCCTTTCCAGTTCTTCGGTTCAGTCCAAGCTTCATATAAGGAAGTAAAGTGTCGGTGGGATAGTCAAAGCTTTCCCATAACACGGCACCGTTGCTATCTCGTTCAACCAAAGCGAGATTTCCTGAATCCAGAAGCTGAGCCACGGAATTGTTCGTTGATGATGAAGAAACATTGGTGGACCAGAGAGGAAGAGTTTGGTTTTTCTCATAGAGGACGAGAGAACCTCGTTTATCGATTGCAAGTACGCCGGAGGAATCATTGATAGGATTATCTCTGTTTGCCACCCAGATGACGCTTCTTTCTAGAACTTTGTAATACCAAATTCCGACGTAGCGAAGTTTGGAATTTCCAGGGCTGAAGAACCCTAGTTGGAAGACTTCGCCACTAGAGACTAAAAATTCACCGTCTTTGATAGGGTGGGCTGGAGTTATAGTGTCAATAGATGTGCAGAGTTGGGAAATGAGGAAAAGAAGTGATATGGTGAGAGAAACTATGGGTTGATTCATGATAGATTCGAGAATGATAACACTTGGTAGCTGGTGAAGCTAATTGGAGAGGGAGGGAGACGTGAGTATATCTGTCTAGTGTGTGAAGCGCAGTTGAGGTTTTAAATGAGTGGAACCACCTAGTTACTAATTATTGGTTAATTAGAAAAATCTTTCGATTGGAACATGGGAAGGGAAGCCATAATAATAAATTAAAGAGGAAGGACCAGCTCAAACCACTGAAGTTGAGTGGACAATCGTGGAAGACATTTGTTTGATTTGATCGGGTAAAGCAGTGCACTGAACGAGTCTTGTGATTTACTGCCTTTGTGGCTGTAGAAGCCAAAACATGCCTGTTTCTTTCTCATACAGTCCAGAAAAAAGACTTCTTGTTTAAGTATTCGTCCAGTAAAGGAAATTAAAAAATCTACTACTACGTATGACTTTGGATGGACTTTTGTTCCAATTTCCAATATATAATTATTGTTTTGCCCATATTTTCTTTTCAGTGTATTTTTAAATAAATATTTGTCTTATCCTTCCCGACCCGTCCATGGAGTTACTATCAATTTTTTATGCAAATTGTTGTCTGGTCATTCAAGTTAAAATTGAAAAATCACTTCAGCGGTCCAATGATTGACCAAGAAGCCCTTTTGCAACAAAACCCAAATCTGATTTTCAATTTTGACTGACTGATGACTAGCCTAATATGAGACCACTCATCCACTAAAAGATTCAACAATTCATACTAAAAAATTAACTGTCACAATTCCTAGATTATTATATTTTTAATTTAAATAATTGAAATGATCAAATTAAAAAGGTTGACCACAAATTATGCCATAAAAATTTATGTTACCGTTTAAAAGCCCGTGTAACAGAAATCGTAAAAACCATTTACCTAGCTCCGGCAGCCCATATTAAGCGACTAGGCCCATAATCGACTAAGTCCAACTACATACCGAATAGCTAATCACAGAAAAGCTCATACATCGGTCATGAACTCGTGATCTTCCCGACGCGAAATATCAAATATCACTCTCCCACCAATTTTCAGACCGGGAAGGAAGAGCAAATTCACCATCCAGCATAAGAATAGCGGGTATCATGTTTGGTTTCGATCGCAGATTGGATAGAAAGAGAGAGGAAAGAACTGGAATTTACATCCAAAAATCAATTTTTCTTTCTTTTTCCCAATTTTCCATAACTGGAACAACTGAGATAGCTTAGTAGATATCAGAGGAAAGAACGAAATTTACTGTCAAAATGACAACAGTTATGGAGGAATTATGAAATTCCCAAAAAGGCTGCGTCTGGTAAGTTCTCATTGCTCTTAATTATTTGTTCTAAAGTTCTGATCTTGAATCCAGAATTTTAATAGACTGTCTATCATATAATGTAGGTTAATAATTACTTTGATTACAATTTACACCAAATCGGTGAGAGAGCCTACAATCTTTATCGGGTCACGGAGCTAATAAATTGTAACTTGATAATGGAAGATGATCCTATCTCTTCTCCTACTCCGAATGACATAGTGTCGCCAGGATTAGGTGTTTTGAAAGTAAAAGCTGGTTCTTTTGGAGAGGGGAAATTTATTTCACTGCTTAACATCAAAACAACTTCTGACATTGTTGGTCTGTACACTGCATGTTCTTGAACGCATAAGAGCCCTATTTTGAGTGCATCTCCTGGCTTCATGGAGAGGATATGACTTTTCCAGTGATGAATCAACTATCTCCAATATTCTTTCTTCTATCCACTGCTCCCACACCTGTTGGGTTCAAAGCATTAGCATGCAGATGATGAACTATCAAGTGTAACTTCAATAGCTTGTAAACAACAATATCTAAAACTACAAGTTTCCTTCACTTACATGTCCTAGCAAGCTCAAGTAAGAATCCTCTTGGTGAAAGTCATTGCTCTTCTTGCCACTCAAAATCTCCAATAATATGACCCCAAAATATCTCTAATTCTTTCACAATTGACTTTTTTTCACCTAAGCTAATAGTTAAATAGTTCAAAACTATGTACTTAACTTTTATACTGTGCATGATGAGAAGGTTCCAAATTGTCAGTTACGTATATGCCATGTAAATGTAATGTAATTTATTTGACTCCCCTTTTGTTTGTGATAATTCGTCGAAAGATTATTCAATATTGGCTGAATAAACATCAGATCAGATTGGACTCGACCAAACACAAATTTGCATTTTAGTCATGTCATAATTAAGCATTTTCTTTTGACTTTCATGGAGATTTTTTTACACAATAGTCTTGAATCTCGAATCTTTAGTCCTTGATAAAAAAAGGAATAAATGGAATAGATTAGGGAAATAAAGCAGAATTTCAGACCGCACTTGTCATGGTATTTTTACAAATACATCATGATTTAATCAGAACAAAGTCATAATATACAAAAGAAAAATGCTGGAAGATAAGTGAAAATCTATAAACTCGTATATCATTTTAGGGCTAGAGCAGTGATTTTGAGATTCATAAGCTTGTACAAAGCTGATCTGAAGTTTTGGACTTGAATCCTTTACGAAATGGTAAACGGATTTCCTATATATTTGTGTCAGAGTCTATTAGGAAGAATTCCTGTAGCAAGAATTTACTTGCAAATAGTGAGAATCAATTATCCTTAGCGAGCTATAAAATCAGTAACTGTAACCTCATTCGTAGAACTTGACTCTTCCTCAACTACTCCAAATGAGTTACTGTTGCTGCTAAATTCTCTAAAAACAAAAGCTGGTTGTTTTGGAGTTGGAAGAGGTGTTTCACTGCTCAACATTAGGACTACTTCCAACATCGTTGGTCTGTCCATAGCATTTTCCTGAACACATAACAGTCCAATTTGAATGCATCTCGAGACATCATTAGGATTATATGATCCCTTTAGTGATGGATCAACGATCTCTGATACACTACCTTCGCACCATAAATCCCATACCTGCAACAGAGAATGAAGCATTAATGTAAATTATATTACCTTAGAGCTATACTGTCCAAAAATATTCTCACTTACATGTCCTATCAAGCAAAAGCAAGAATCTTGTAGTTTAAATTCGTTGCTTTTCTTGCCACTTATAACTTCCAGCAATATGACCCCAAAACTAAAAACATCGGATTTTACTGAAAACTTTCCAAACACTGCATACTCTGGCGACATATAGCCACTGCATAAAACAATTGCTGAAAATAGAGTTAGGATCTGTCTCAATTTATTATTAGGTATTCACAGTGATAAAGTATTGTTACATCTTATACTTACTATGTTCCAACCACTCTATTTGTCTTCTCTTGAATTTGATCAGCTTTGAATATTCTAGCCATGCCAAAATCTGAAATTTTTGGGTTCATATCTGCATCTAATAGAATGTTGCTGCTCTTTAAATCTCTATGAATAATTCTCAACCTTGAATCCTCGTGAAGATACAAGATTCCTCGAGCCATCCCAGTTATAATATCAAAACGTTTCCTCCAATCTAACTCCAACCTTCTTGTTTGATCTACAACAAGATTTTGGATTATTTATTTATTGAAATTTTGGCACATGAATCATATATACAATGGAACATTTACAATCTGGGAACCAGTTCAATATTGGATGATGGATGCATAGAAACACTAACCAAAAAGAAGTACATCCAAGCTTTTATTTGGCAGATATTCATAAACTAACATTTGCTCTCCTCCCTCAATGCAGCATCCGAGAAGTTTCACAAGATTTCTATGTTGAAGCTTTGCAATTAGCATGACTTCATTTTTAAATTCTTCTATTCCTTGCACTGAATTTCTAGATAGTCGTTTTACAGCAATCTCTTGCCCATTAAATAGCTGACCCTGAAATTATGTCTGCAACTGTCAATTTTCTTTGGAACACCAAACCAATCCTAATTTGTTCATGAAGAATCTCAAACTGATAGATTGAAGTAAGAACATAAAAAACAAAAGCACTTGAGAAACTAATTTAGCATTCAGAAATTGCATAAGAGAGAGTCTACCTTGTACACTGAGCCAAAACCACCTTGGCCTAGTTTGTTGGCTGGAGAGAAGTTTTTAGTGGCAATAACTATGGTGCTAAGATCAAAGAATGTTACGTCTGGAGGACGGCTACTTCCCCCGATTTCACGTGCCACCAAAGTGTTTTTGTAATAGATTGAACCACTGATAGGATCAAAGATTCTGTTTTCCAGTTTGTTCTTCATCGCTGTCCTTGAACAAATTGAAAACAAAAGCTTAATCTAAGGTCTCTGCAGTAGGTTTTGGTCATGTACAGAACTCGTGAAAAAGTGAATTTAGTAAAAGATCAGTTTGGTTCTTACCTTTTCTCCTCTTCTTAAGCCACAAATAAGCAAGGAAGAAAATAGTAAACCATGCTGAAGCAATAGATAAAATCAGAATCTTCAGCTCCTTCTTTCCAAAAGCATTTGATTTTCTTGCATTCTCAGCTGCAACAGAGGGAAAAGAATACTAATTCACTATGGCTTTGAATCAAGAGAAAAGAAACAGTTGGTTTTGTCTATGATACTGATTTTTATAAATTTGGGTTTCACATTTCAGAACTAGTGTCAAGCAGGAATATATTTACCTAATTCAACTGCATCAACACGAACATACAGATCATATGTTTCATCGATATGCTCTACTGTGTCCCATAATTGCCCATACCAAGCTAAACAACCACTTCCTTTACCAGCAAAATCTATGCTTGCATATGCAGTGCACGAGCATTTCTTCTTGCATTCCCATTCACAAGCCATTCGAGTCGTATTCATGTCCACCCAAACAGCAACTGAAGTATCAGGAAGCTTAACATTTTCCACTTTAACAAATCCTTCTCCATGTCCACACAATAAAGAAGGATCTTCACGCTTCCTAATACACCCTCCTGATGCATCTCTTAGTTGCCATTCCCTTGGGAACTTGGGTTCAAACCCAGGTAAACAAGAACACTCGAATTTATCTGGAGTGCTAGGAGCACACTTACTAGAAGCTCCACAATTCCCATACAAATCACATCTGTATTCTGGTACAGACCAGAACTCCTTCCACTTTCCATCGTTATTATGCATTCTTAGCCACTTAATAAATCCTGAATTGTCCACTACTGCTCTCAAGGTGGAAGAAGCATCGAGCATATGATAAGTAAATGATATTTGGTCTTGATTATTAACAAAACTCAAATTGTATATATCCGAGAATATTCTCCATGGCCATGGGATGCTTCGCCAATGGGGTCTTGAGTCTTTGTAAAGTATGAACTGTGGTGAACCTCTTGTGTCTAACACAATTGAGTAATCTCCGGTACTTGGGTCATTTTCTGATCTCCATGATGTCGGAATCCAATATTGTCCGGATTTCCGATTCTGCCCCACATGCATTCCTGGTAGTACGGTATTGGTGGGATAATCAAAGCTCTGCCACACAATTTTTTTACTTTTCCCCCGGAGCAACACCAAATTTCCTGAATCCAAGAGCTGAAGCACAGAAGCATCTGATTCAGAACTTTCCAATGTTACATTTATAGACCATACAAGAACCCTTTGAGCAGGATCACTATAAAGAACAAGGTTCCCATATTGATCGATTGAGAGAACACCAGAGGAGCCACTGATTGGGTTGTTTCTGTTTGCCACCCATACCACAGATTTTTCTGAAACTTTATGATACCAAATTCCCAGATATCTATACCTTGAATTGCCCGGACTAAAGAACCCAAATGCGAAAACATGGCCCTTGGAAACTAGAAGGTCCCCTTCTTTGAAGGTCTGGTTCCTTGTAATGTTATCTAGGGTAAAGCATGATGAGAGTTGAAAGAGAAGAAGCAAATAACAAAGAAAAGTTTCTATAGAAGCCATTGCCATGATGTTTTCCAATGTTAGAACTTGATCTTAATGTTTACTTGGTGGAACTGGAAGCTGTCCTTGTCGAAAGAACGATTTCGCTCTTTCTCTGGAAGTTCACTTGTTTGATTAAATATTATTCTATGCCAAAATTTCCACAAATCTCTTTTCCCTTTCATACATCATTTGCTTACCTACCTCATTTCTTAATTAATATTGGTCAATTTCGATAGTCTACCCATCTTTTCTTTGTATTATTTATAGGAATTGGAAAGACGTGTGATTATTAAAGACTGGGAAATAAAAGGAAAAGCTGTAGAGTCCATAAGAATTAAAAACACACCAAGCTGAAGTTACCACAGAAAGAACCTTGAACATTACAAAACTACAGTCAGAAATTTCGACGAAATCATCAGTAGTTGTTGGACTCTTGGCTTAAAAGTATTGCTAGAATTGGAAACAGTTCCAATAATGATAAAGTTGAGTCCTCAAGAATCTCTGTTTATAGAAGGAAAAGAAACAAAAATTCAACCTCAAACGTATGAAAAGTAAACAACCCCATTTTTTAAAGCGTTGGACTTCAATTCAATGCATTAAAATAAAAAGATAGTTATTATACCCCTTCATGAAAAATTCGACGTCTGGTCAAACTTCTCTGTGTTGTTGCAGATTGACGTTCGGGCCTATTCACGCCGGGAGATTGTTGGGCTTTCGAGGGAGATAATTGGGCTTTAAAGCTTGATTTGGGTCAGATTGGGTTTCATGGGTTGTTGGGCTCTTTTACATAAACCTTTGATTCGTTCTTTTTCTTTTTTCAATTTTAAGCCTACACAAACAATGTTTTCTAGTTGTGGTAATGAAAAATTTCCGTTTATCACATTTTAAATTTCAAGTTCGCAAAACGGTCTGCACCATATAAAAGCTGCTTGGGTACTGTGTGTGCGTAGGAGAGTGGAAGAACTTCTGCTGGTGCTAGGCTGCTAGCATCGTTGTCTGTCATTTGGTAGCAACCCAGATGTTTGATGTTTTGTCTGTTTGAGGTCATGGAGATTCGAGAGGCTCTTTTGGAGGTTCCAACATTTAACTATGGAAACACCTTTCATAGAAACTTTCAAGAAAATATCATAGGTGGAGCCGCGGGAAAGTGCAAACCTTGCAATTGACGGCACAGAAAAATACTAACAGAAACTCAGTAGGTATTGAAGAAGCTGCGGGCAAATATCACACATTTCATGGAGGATCTCTCAAATTCCCAAACAGCTCCATCGGGTAAGTTTTCATTTCTATCAGTTATTCGCTCTAAATTACCGACCGTGAATGTCCAAAAATTTATTTGCTTTGCTAGTTGTAACCCAAAAATAATTAAAGCTATGCCGCGCATTTTTACTCTTCTTCCTTAAACCAAAACCAAAGTTTCCTCAATCCTAGACTCGAGCCCTAGAGCTGTAACAATAGCTCCTTTTTTGTCCCCTTTTTTTTTTTTTTTTTTTTTTTTTTTTTTTTTTTGGGGGGGGGGGGGGGGTGTTTAATAGAGAGTATTAACATTAATAACTCAGTAAATATATTATTGAATTATATAATTTCCTGCGCAGCCACTCTGAGGGAACAATAGAGCAAAATGAAAAATCCATAAACTCATATACCTATTTTGTGCTGAAGTAATGGTTGTAAGATCCATAAGCTTATATATATTACAAAGCTAGTGCAGAGTTTTGAATCCTCCACTGTGAAATATGTTGTTGTCTGGGAAATTTCTTATATATTTGTATCAGAGTCTACTAGGAAGAATTCCTGCAGTTAAAATTTAAATTCAAACAATGAGAGTCAATGTCCTTAGCGAGCTAAGAAAGTAGTGATTGTAACCTCATTTACAGAACTTGATCTTTCCTCCCCTGCTCCAAATGAGTTAGTGTTGCTGCTAGATGCTACAAAAATGAAAGCTGGTTTTTTTGGACTAGGAAGAGCTGTTTCACTGCTCAACATTAGAATAACTTCAAACATAGCGGGTCTGTCTATAGCATTTTCCTGAACACATAACAGCCCAATTTGTATGCATCTCAACACTTCATGAGGAGGATATGATCCCTCCAGTGATGAATCAACTATCTTCAATACATCATCTTTGCTCCATAACTCCCATACCTATAACATAGAATGAACAGTTAATATATAAATTATATTACATTGGGGCTATTGTTTTTAAAAATATTCTTTAACTTACATGTCCTATCAAGCAAAAGGAAGAATCTTCTTGTTTAAAGCCATTGCTTTTCTTGCCACTTATAATTTCCAACAGTATGACGCCAAAACTAAACACATCAGATTTTACCGAAAACTTTCCAAGCACTGCATACTCTGGTGACATGTAGCCACTGCATAAGAAAAAAATATTGAAAGTGGACTTTTTTTTTCTTTTGATCAGCAAAATAAAGTAATTTTATTAGAAATCCAGGAAAAATTTATCAAACTAACTGGACTTAATACCTATTGCAATTCCTTAATGGTAATCAAGCATTGTAGTATCTTGTACTTACTAGGTTCCAACTACTCTATTCGTCTTCTCTTGAATTTGATCAGCTCTGAGTACCCTAGCCATGCCAAAATCTGAAATTTTTGGGTTCATCTGAGCATCTAATAGAATGTTGCTGCTTTTTAAATCTCTATGGATAATTCTCAACCTGGAGTCTTGGTGAAGATATAAGATTCCTCTACCAATCCCAGTTATAATATTGAACCGTTTCTTCCAATCTAGGACTGACCTTCTTGTTTGATCTACAACAAGATTTTCAATTTTATCATTGTAACTTGTAATATATACACCTGAATCATATTTCTATGAAATATTTACAATAAGAGAACCAATTCAATGCTGACCAATTGATGTACTAAAAGACTTACCAAAAAGAAATGAATCCAAGCTTTTGTTTGGCATATATTCATAAATTAACATTTGTCGTTCTCCCTCAATACAGCACCCAAGAAGTTTCACAAGATTCCTATGTTGAAGCTTTGCAATCAACATGACTTCATTTTTAAATTCTTCTATGCCTTGACCTGAACTTTTGGATAGCCTTTTTACAGCAAGTTCTTGTCCATTAGTTAGCTGACCCTGAATCATGTTTTCAACTTTCAGTTTTCTGTGAAAAATCAAGCCGAAGCTATTGCGCTCACTCAGAATCTCAAAATAACATGGCAAAGCAAGCACACAGAAATATACGAACTTAAGAAAACAATTAGGATTCTGATATTATATAGAGACTTCACCTTGTAGACTGAACCAAAACCACCCTTGCCTAGTTTGTTTCCTGGAGAGAAGTTGTTAGTGGCAACAACTATCGTGCCAAGGTCAAAAAATGTAATGTCTGGAGGATGGCTATTTCCCCTGAGTTCATGTGCCGCCAAAATATTTTTATAGTATATAGAACCTCTAATAGGGTCAAATACTTTGTTTTCTGATTTGTTCTTGATTCCTGTCCTCAGAAAAGATTGAAAACAAAAGATTAATCTGAGGGTCTTTATGATAGGTTTCAATGGTGCAGTAAGAGCAGTTCAGTCTCTTACAAAACCTTGAAGTAACATTCTTATAATGATTGTATAGAGAGCTTGTAACGTGAATCTTGTGAAAGGTTAGAGCTACTCTTTAGAACAAATACACGTGGAAGTCAATCATAATGCAAATGAGGTCTTTTTTCTCCTTACCTTTTCTTTTCCTCCTAAGCCACAAATAAGCAAAGAAGAAAACAGTAATCCATGCCGAAGCAATAGACAGTTTTAGAATGTTCAGCTCCTTTCCAAGAAAAGCATTTGATCTTCTTGCATTCTTAGCTGCATCAGTGTGAAAAGAAAGGGGGGAAATGGTAACTTGAATTCGGCTTTGAATCAAGAGGATAAAAGATAAGACGAGAATAGTAACACAACCACAGCAAAAATGGCATTTCTGTTGGAGTGGGTTTATTTTTCATGGCATAATACTGTTCAGGTTTTACTATATGATCACTATTGTTGACAAAGTGTTTCACATTTCAAAGGCTAAGCAGGAAGTCATATACCTAATGTAGCCGCATCAACACGAACATACAGATTGAATCTTTCATCTATATGATCTACTGTGTCCCATAATTTTCCATACCATAGCATACATCCACTTGCTCTCCCAACTATATCTATTCTTGCATATGCAGTGCATGAGCAATTCTTGCTGCATTCTTGTTCACAACCTGTCCGACTTATATTCATGTCCACCCAAATTGCAGTTGATGTATCGGGAAGCTTAACATTTTCCACTTTCACAAATCCTTCGCCATGCCCACACAGTAAAGAAGGATCCTCCCGCTTCCTAATACACCATCCTGATGCATCTCTTAGATGCCAATCTCTGGGAGATTTGGGTTGATAACCAGGTAAACAAGAACACTCAAATTTATCAGGATTGCTAGGGGTGCACTTACTTGAAGCACCACAATATGCATACACATCGCACCGGTGTTTAGGCACGGACCAAAACTCTTTCCACTGGCCATCATTATTATGCCACCTTAGCCACTTGACAAATCCTGAATATTCCGCTACTCCTCTGAAGATAAAAGAAGTATCCAACAAATGGTAGGAAAAATATATCTCGTTTTGATTGTTAACATATGTATAATTGTATATATCCAAGAATGTTGCCCATGGCCATGAGGTGCCTCGGCAATAGGGTCTTGAGGCCTTGTAAAGAAAGAACTGTGGCAAGCCTGTTGTGTCTAACATGAGTGAGTAATCTCCAGTACCTGGATCATTTGCTGATCTCCATGAAGTTAGCATCCAGTGCAGTCCTGTCTTCCGATTCAACCCTAATCTCATCCCTGGTAGCTGCGTATCAGTGGGATAATCAAAGCTCTGCCACACAATTCTTTCACTTGTACCTTGGAGCAATACCAAATTTCCTGAATCCAAGAGTTGAAGCACAAAAGCATCTGAACCTTCCACTGTTATGTTTGCAGACCATACTATAACTTTTTTATGAGGATCACTATAAAGAACAAGGTTCCCATATTGATTGATTGAAAGAACACCTGAGGAGCCAGCGATAGGATAGTTCCGGTTTGCGACCCATATCACAGATTTTTCTGAAATTTTATGAAACCAAATTCCAAGATATCTATTGGTAGAACTACCAGGGCTGAAAAACCCAAATGCAAATTCATTACCCATGGAGACAAGTAAGTTTCCTTCTTTGAAAATTTGTTTTGATGTAATTTTATCAAGGCAAGTGCATGATGTGAATTGGAAGAGTATAATCAAATGATACAGGAACTTTACCGTATCAGCCATGCTGTTTTTTCAGCGATTCCGTTTTCCCCCTCGGGCTATATTCTTGAATGTTTGCTTTTCGAAGTTGTTCTTTTTTTTTCCTCATCTCGCGCTTACTTGTTTGATATTTAATATTAATTTTTCTTCAAAATTTTCTTTGAACGAAATTTCCTCACATTATCCTTGAAGTCGTCAATTACTTAATCTATCATAATGGTTAGAATTCTACCAGATATTATTATTCTGTGATGTGAACTACGGTTTGTTCCCTTAATAATGTGACTTTGTTAATAGTATTGAGAAAACGAAGATATGAAAAAAAAAAAAAAAAAAAAAAAAGAAAAGTAATGGGACTGTCAATTTCAAACTGACGTGATGATATGAAAAGCAAAAAAAAAGACATTTGATAAAGTTCAGGTCAAACTTTTCCAATGTTGCAGAAGGGTTGAGGTTAGCACATAAACTGCAAATTGTGACGGGAGTACAATTCTGTTAAACCAAATTATGTTTTCTTGACCAGCGACGCAACAATTTCTTTTTCTTTCTAAGAAAATAAATTTTTGAATGGAAAGGAAATCACAACATCATGCTGAATGTGAATTCGGATTTTGAATTTTTTTTCTTTCAAATTAGAAACGCCTGTCTTATTATTATTGTTTTTGGCCAACCGCACCGCGTGTTTCCAAATTTAATTGCTAATCCCAAATTCATTATCTCTTCTGCCTAATTTAATTGCTGTTTGGAAAATGATACGTCGTTTGCTATAGTGAAATGAAAATTTTAGGTCTCCAGTAAAAAGATTAGACGATGTTGGTGAATGGCAGGTTATTGAAATTCCGGTTTCAGTCGGCTGCTAACTACAACAGAAAACGTCTGTAAATCATTGTAGAACACCTAAACTCTTCATTAAAATTTACATGGAAAGTCTTGAAATCATTAGCGAGCTACAAAAGCAGTGATTGTAACCTCATTTACAGAACTTGATCTTTCCTCCCCTGCTCCAAATGAGTTATTGTTGCTGCTAGATGCTATAAAAATGAAAGCTGGTTTTTTTGGACTAGGAAGAGCTGTTTCACTGCTCAACATTAGAATAACTTCAAACATAGCGGGTCTGTCTATAGCATTTTCCTGAACACATAACAGCCCAATTTGTATGCATCTCAACACTTCATGAGGAGGATATGATCCCTCCAGTGATGAATCAACTATCTTCAATACATCATCTTTGCTCCATAACTCCCATACCTATAACAGAGAATGAACAGTTAATGATATTACCTTGGAGCTATTGTTTCTAAAAATATTCTTTAACTTACATGTCCTATCAAGCAGAAGGAAGAATCTTCTTGTTTAAAGCCATTGCTTTTCTTGCCACTTACAATTTCCAACAGTACGACCCCAAAACTAAACACATCAGATTTTACGGAAAAATTTCCAAGCACTGCATACTCTGGTGACATGTAGCCACTGCATAAGAAAAAGTATTGAAAGTGAACTTAATACCTATTCCAATTCGTTCATGGTAATCAAGCACTGTAGTATCTTGTACTTACTAGGTTCCAACTACTCTATTCGTCTTCTCTTGAATTTGGTCAGCTCTGAGTATTCTAGCCATGCCAAAATCTGAAATTTTTGGGTTCATCTCAGCATCTAGTAGAATGTTGCTGCTTTTCAAATCTCTGTGGATAATTCTCAACCTCGAGTCCTGATGAAGATATAAGATTCCTCGACCAATTCCAGTTATAATATTGAAACGTTTCTTCCAATCTAGGACTGACCTTCTTGTTTGATCTACAACAAGATTTTCAATTTTATCATTGTAATATCTGCACCTGAATCATATTGCTATGGAACATATGCAATACGAGAACCAATTCAACGCTGACCAATGGTATAAAAAGACTTGCCAAAAAGAAATGCATCCAAGCTTTTGTTTGGCATATATTCATAAATTAACATTTGTTGTCCTCCCTCGATGCAGCACCCAAGAAGTTTCACAAGATTCCTATGTTGAAGCTTTGCAATCAACATGACTTCATTTTTAAATTCTTCTATGCCTTGACCTGAACTCTTGGATAGCCGTTTTACAGCAACCTCTTGTCCATTAATTAGCTGACCCTGAAATCATGTTTTCAACTTTCAATTTTACTCGTTCAGAATCTCAAATTAACATGCCAAAGCAAGCAGACAGAAATACATGAACTTAAGAAAACAATTTAGATTCTGACATTATATAGAGACTCTACCTTGTACACTGAACCAAAACCACCCTTCCCTAGTTTGTTTCCTGAAGAGAAGTGGTTAGTGGCAGCCACTATTGTGCCAAGGTCAAAAAATGTTATGTCTCGAGGATGGCTATTTCCACCGAGTTCATGTGCCGCCAAAGTATTTTTGTAGTATATGGAACCATTAACAGGGTCAAATACTTTGTTTTCTGATTTGTTCTTCATTCCTGTCCTCAAAACAAATTGAAAACATAAGCTTAATCTAATGTATTTACAATAGGTTTTAATGGTGCAACAGGAGCAGTTCATCGCTCAAAAAACCTTAACTAACGCTCTTATACTGATTGTATAGAGAGCTTGTAAAGTGAATTTTGTGAAAAAAGTTAGATATCTAATTCTACTCTTTAGAAAAAAAAAACATAAGGTCTTTTTTTCTTCCTTACCTTTTCTCCGCCTCCTAAGCCACAAATAAGCAAAGAAGAAAACAGTAATCCATGCTGAAGCAATAGACAGCGTTAGAATATTCAGCTCCTTTCCAAGAAAACCATTTGAACTTCTCTCATTCTGAGCTGCATCAGTATGAAAAGAAAGGGGGAAGAGGTAACTTGAATTTGGGTTTGAATTAAGAGGCTAACAGATAAGACAATACTTGTAACAGAATCAAGGCAAAACCTAGCATTTGTATTGAAGTGGGTTTTACTCTATGATCACTATTTTGATATAAGTAGTGGTGTTTCACATTTCAGAGCTAAGCAAGAATTCATATACCTAATTCAACCGCATCCACACGAACATACAGATTGAATCTTTCGTCAACATGATCGAGTGTGTCCCATAACTGTCCATACCATAGCAAACATCCCCTTGCTCTTCCAACTATATCTATTCCTGCATATGCAGAGCATGAGCAATTCCTGCTGCATTCTTGTTCACAACCTTTACGACTCACATTCATGTTCACCCAAATTGCAGTTGAAGTATCAGGAAGCTTAGCATTTTCCACTTTCACAAATCCTTCACCATGCCCACACAGTAAAGAAGGATCCTCCCGCTTCCTAACACACCCTCCCGATGCATCTCTTAGATGCCAATCTCTTGGGGATTTGGGTTGATAACCAGGTAAACAAGAACACTCAAATTTATCAGGATTGCTTGGGGTACACTTACTAGAAGCACCACAATTTGCATACACATCACATCGGTTTTCAGGGATGGTCCAAAGCGTTTTCCACTGGCCATGATTATTATGCCACCTTAGCCACTTGACGAATCCTGAATGGTCCACTACTGCTCTCGTGATAAAAGAGGTACCAACCAAATGGTAGGAATAATATATTTCGTTTTGATTGTTAACGTACGTATAATCAAATATATCCAAGAATGTTGCCCATGGCCATGGGGTGCTTCGGCAATACGGTCTTGAGGCCTTGTAAATAAAGAATTGTGGTGAGCCTCTTGTGTCTAACACCAATGAGTAATCTCCACTACCTGGATCGTTTGTTGATCTCCATGAAGTCAGCATCCAGTGCAGTCCTGCCTTCTGATTCAACCCTAATCTCATCCCTGGTAGCAGCGTATCGGTGGGATAATCGAAGCTCTGCCACACAATTCTTTTGCTTGTACCTTGGAGCAATACCAGATTTCCTGAATCCAAGAGCTGAAGCACACAAGCATCCGAACCTTCCACTGTTAAATTTGCAGACCATACTAGAACTTTTTGGTGAGGATCACTGTAAAGAACAAGGTCTCCATTTTGATTGATTGACAGAACACCTGAGGAGCCAACAATAGGATAGTTCCTGTTTGCTACCCATATCACAGATTTTTCAGAAACTTTATGAAACCAAATTCCAAGATATCTATTAGTAGAACTACCAGGACTGAAAAACCCAAATGCAAATTCATTGCCCTTGGCGACGAGAAGGTTTCCTTCTTTGAAGGTTTGGTTTGATGTAATTGTATCAAGACAAGTGCTTGATGTGAATTGGAAGAGCATAATCAAATAACAAAGGAACTTTTCTGTAGCAGCCATGGTGTTTTTCGGTGGTTACGTTACCCCCTTGGCCATTTTCTTAATGTTTGCTTCCAAAAGAATTTTTTTCCTTGACTCCCTCATTTTCTCGTTTGATATTGATATTTAATATGATTTTTTATTCATATTTTCCATCAAAAGAAATTTCCACACGTTAACCATGAAGTTTGTAACCTGTCATAAAGGTCAGAAGTCTACGCGTTTTATTAATAGATATTCTGTGCGCTTCTGTGATGTCAACTGCGGTTTGTTCCCTTAATGCGACTTTGTTAATAATATTGAAAAAAAAAAAATGGAAAATTCAAACTGCAATGTTCATAATGATATGAAAAGAGTCTGAGATTTTGATGGACTTCAGGTCAAACTTTTCCAATATTGCAGAAGGGTTGATTTTAGGACAAACTGCAATTTTCTATTTTTGTTAAACCGAATTGTCTTGTCTTAATTATACAATTGAAAATTTTCTTTTTCTTTCTAAGAAAATAAATTTTTGCAGGGAAAAGAAAGCGCAACATAATGATGGAGAATTCAGATTTTAAAGTTTTCTTCCAAAATTTACAAAAAGAGAAAAAACAACTATCTTTTCTGATTTTTTCTTTTTTTTTTTTTTTTTATAATTTTATTCTTGGCCAACTAAACCCCACGTTTTGAAGTCCAGAAACCGGCACCACACGTGTTCCCAAATTTAACTGCTATTCGCAAAGCTTCATAAGCTCGTCTGAATAATCTAATTGCGGCTTGGAAAATTAAGAGTAAAATGAAAATTTCAGGTCTTCTGTAAAAAGATTAGATGTCGGTGAACGACAAGTTATTGAGATTCCTATTTAGTCGTTGAAAGAAAACGTCTATAAATCATTGTAGTACAACCTAAATTGCATATCTTCAAGTAAAATTTACATGCGAATGATGATTCTAAAGTATCCTTAACGAGCTACAAAAGTAGTGACTGTAACCTCATTTACAGAACCTGATCTTTCCTCCCCTACTCCAAATGAGTTAGTGTTGCTGCTTGATGCTCTAAAACTGTAAGCTGGATGTTTTGGACTAGGAAGAGCTGTTTCACTGTTCAACATTAGAATTACTTCTGACATAGTTGGTCTTTCTGCAGCATCTTCTTGAACACATAGCAGCCCAATTTGAATGCATCTCAAGACTTCATGAGGAGGATATGACCCCTTCAGTGATGAATCAACTACCTGCAGCGCATTGTCTTCTATCCATAACTCCCACACCTGTACCAGAGGTGAACAGTTAATATAAATTATGTACCTTCTTGTTGGAGGTATAGTTTCTGAATAGTTTCTTTCACTTACATGTCCTATCAAGCAAAGGGAAGATTTCACTGTTATAAAGTCGTTGCTTTTCTTGCCAGTTATAATTTCCAACATTATGACTCCAAAACTGAATACATCAGATTTTACTGAAAACTTACCGAACACTGCATACTCTGGTGACATATAGCCACTGCATAAGAAAATTGTTCGAAGTAGCTTAATGCATATTTCAATCATTATTGGGTAATATTCATAGTGATCAACTATTTTAATATCCTTACTTACTAGGTTCCAACCACTCTGTTTGTCTTCTCTTGAATTTGATCAGCTTTGAATATTCTAGCCAAGCCAAAATCTGAAATCTTTGGGTTCATTTCCGCATCTAATAGTATGTTGCTGCTTTTTAAATCTCTATGGATAATTCTCAATCTTGAATCTTGGTGAAGATATAATATTCCTCGAGCCATTCCAATTATGAGATTGAAGCGTTTCCTCCAGTCTAGTGCTGACTTTCCTCTTTGATCTAAAACAAGATTTTAGATTTTTTATTTATTTAATTTTTTGCACCTGAATCATATATGCTATGAAACATTATAGAACCTTTCAACACTGACCAACGTATGTATAAAGAGACTTACCAAAAAGAAACGAGTCCAAGCTTTTATTTGGGAGATACTCATAAATTAACATTTGCTCCCCTCCCTCACTGCAGCATCCAACAAGTTTCACAAGATTCCGATGTTGAAGCTTCGCAATCAACATGACTTCATTTTTAAATTCTTCTATGCCTTGCACTGAATTTCTGGACAGTCGTTTTACAGCAACCTCTTGTCCATTAAATAGCTGACCCTGAAATTACATTATCAACTGTTAACTTTATCTGAAAAATCAAGCCTAAGCTGGTTTTTTCATGCAGAAATCGGAATCTTAAAATAATAGACAAAAGAAAGCACATAGAAAAACATGCGCTTAAGGAACTAATCATGATTCATTTGTATAGAGAGTCTACCTTGTACACTGACCCAAAACCACCCTGGCCTAGTTTGTGAGCTGGAGAGAAGTTGTTAGTTGCAGTAACCATGGTGTTAAGATCGAAAAAGGTTATGTCTGGAGGATGACTACTCCCTCCAACTTCACATGCCAAAAGAGTATTTCTGTGGTAGATTGAACCATGGATAGGATCAAATACTCCGTTTTCTGATTTCTTCTTCTTCCCTGTTCTCCAGCAAAATGAAAACAAATATAAGTGTTTTTTTTTCTTTTTAAGATTTTGGAGTTTAATTAAGAACAGTTCAGTTCCACGCAAATTGCTAAGGTATTATTATTATTGTAAATATATGTCCATTGTCTTGTAACGAAACATTTAAAGTAAATTTTATAACAAGTTATATATCTGAATCTAGTCAATAGAACAAATACACAAGGCACAACAATGGACTAAGTTTTCTTTTTATTCTTACTTGTTCTCCTTCTCTTGAGCCACAGATAGGTTAAGAAGAAAATGATAATCCATGCTGAAGAAAGTGATAGTACTAGAATGTTCCGCTCCTTTCCATGAGAAGCAGTTAATTTTCTTTCATTCTCAGCTGCAGCAATAGGAGAAGACTATAATTTCACTCCAAAAAAAAGTAGGGGGAATGGTAACTATGATCTGTGTTTTTAATCAAGAGGCAAAAGATAACGAAACAAAAACAGAAAATTTGTGCAGAACTGGCTCTATCTAATAAAAAAGCATTTCACATCTCAAAATAAGGACTATTAAGGAATTCATATACCTAATTCAACTGCATCGACACGAACATAGAGATCAAATCCTTCACCTGCATAATCTACTGTGTCCCACAATTGCCCATACCAAGCCAAACATCCACTTCCTTTGCCCGTGATACCTATGCTTGTATAAGCTGAGCAGGCGCAGTTCTTCTTACACTCCTGTTCACAACGCATATGACTCGTATTCATGTCAACCCAAATCGCAGCTGAAGTATCAGGAAGCTTAACATTTTCCACTTTCACAAATCCTTCTCCTTGCCCACACAATGAAGAAGGATCTTCGCGCTTCATGATACATCCTCCTGATGCATCTCTAAGGAGCCAGTCCCTTGGGAATTTTGGTTCATACCCAGGCAAACAAGAACACTCAAATTTATCAGGATAGCTAGGAGAGCACTTGCTAAAAGCACCACATTTTGCATACAAATCACACCGGGATTCAGGTACAGACCAGAACTCTTTCCACTGGCCATTATGCTGCCTTAGCCACTTGGCAAATCCTGAATAGTGCACTACTCCTCTCAAGATAAAAGATGCATCAAATGTATTGTAGGTATAATATATCTCGTTTTGATTGTTAACATAAGTATAATTGTATATATCCATAACTCTTCCCCATGGCCATGGAGTGCTTCGCCAATAGGGTTTTGAAAACTTGTAAAGAAAGAACTGCGGTGAGCCTCTTGTGTCCAACTTAAGTGAGTAATCTCCAATACTTGGGTCATTTGCTGATCTCCATGAAGTTAACATCCAAGGGAAACCAGCCTTGCAATTCAACCCAATTCTCATACCCGATAGCCAGGTATCGGTGGGGTAATCAAAGCTCTGCCATACAATTCTTTCACTTCTACCTTGGAGCAATACCAAATTCCCCGAATCCAAGAGCTGAAGCACAGGAGTATCTGATTCCGAACTTTCCACTGTTAAATTTGTAGACCATAATGGAACCTTTTGATCAGGATCACTATAAAGAACGAGGTTCCCATTTTGATTGATTAAGAGAACACCGGAGGAGCCACTAATAGGATTGTTCCTGTTTGCTACCCATACCACAGATTTTTCTGAAACTTTATAAAACCAAATTCCGAGATATCTATTGCTAGAACTGCCAGGGCTAAAAAACCCAAATGCAAATTCATTACCCTTTGAGACTAGAAGGTTTCCTTCTCTGAAGGTCTGGTTTGCTGTAATTTTATCAAGACAACTGCATGATGTGAATTGGAGGAGAATCATAATATACAGAAGCTTTTCGGTAGCATCCATGGTGCTTTTCAGTGGCTACACTACCCCCTTAGGCGACGTCCTTAATATATATATATTTTTTTTGAGGACGCTGTTATCGTTCAAAGAGAGTTCCTTAAATGCTCAGAATGCCTCTGTTCTATACTGAAAGACTACTTCGGATGAATGGGGAATTACGTCGCTCTTTGATCTGCAGAATAAGGCATACGAGCTCTCTGTTTTAGATTTATGGCAGAGATCTCTCCGCACCACGGAACCAAATCACATGGATTCGAAGATCTCCTTTTTCTTCCAATAGCATTTCCCAACTTTTCTTTCAAAAAATAAAAAAGCATTTCCCAACTTTGACTATCATCATATCCTGGTCAAGGCTCAACAACTCTTTTCTTGCCTTCACACGTTTGATTGAAAATTATTATTTTCTCTCAACGAAATTCCCAATATCTTAATTTTCGTTACTTGATTGTCACTGCCAGAAGTGGAGGTTACTATTCTACCAGGTAGACTATATTTGCTCATGTGATGTCAACTCGGTCTATACAGCAGCAGATTTGTACTTTGAAAAGGTCCGTTAAACGACATCAACGACTGTCGTGCGGCTTCCGGTGTCCAAACAAATACAAAGCCTGATTTTAAGAAGTTAATAGTTTGATTTCAATTGTGAAACTTAAGAAAACAAATCACTGGTTCAATTTACAATTTTGAAATTAAAACTGTCAAAATCAAATCCAACCTAATTGAGAATACAAACATTTTTTTTATATAATTAGGTTAGCCCAAAAAAAGTGTTACCAGTTACCAGTGAACGGCAGGTCGTCTCATTTCAATTTTGGTAGGGGCTTGTCGGGCCTCCCATTCGTTACATTATTGGGCCTTTCTGCCGCGCGAAAAAAGAAAGAGTGCCCTGTCGGACAGAAAAGTTTCTCTTTGAAGTTTCCACTTTTTTCAACACACTATTTCTTACTTCTAAGTTCCAAATAAGGGGGATTCTACCAAATGGATGCTTCTAATTATAATCCAAACAATTAATTCCAGTAACTGATGATGAACAATCAACAAGGATTGAAAAATATCACACTTTACTCAAGTTCGGGATCACTAACAGAAAGAACTGGTAGTGTGAGTATGATAATATTGACACGGTAGAAATCATTTCTCCTAATTGATTTGTTTCTGCTGATTCTTATATTGATTTTCCTGTTTAGGTTTTCGATTGGTTCTCGGCCAATTCAATGAACTCTTCTTTCAAAACCATTCTTGCACTCTTTGCATGTAAGCTTTCATCTCTCATACTTCCCTCTCCTATTTTTGTTCATCTTTTCGTTTACGGCCTCTATGAGAACAACAAGTAGGAAGGAAAGATCCATAAAACAATGTCCATTTTGTGCTGAAGCGTTGGTTATAAGATTACATGTACAGAACAAATGTAGTCTAAAGTTCTGAACTTCAATGGTCTACGAATTAGTCTCTCTCCTAGTGTGTTGGCCTTACGGGGAAATTCTCTAAAAATGAAAGCAGGTTGTTTTGGACTAGGAAGAGTTGTTTCACTGCCCAACATTAGAGCAACTTCCAACATCTTTGGCTTTCATGAGGAAGATATGATCCCTCAAGTGTTGGATCAACTATCTCCAATACATTATCTTCTGCTATACGACAGGGTATTGAAATTCATGTTCAGTCGTTTGCTAGCTACGACTGGAAATGTCTGTAAATTATTGTAGAACAACTGAACTCTTCATTAAAATTTACATGGAAAGTCTCAAAATCCTCAGCGAGCTACAAAAGTAGTGATTGTAACCTCATTTACAGAACTTGATCTTTCCTCCCCTACTTCAAATGAGTTAGCGTTGCTGCTAGATGCTCTAAAAACGTAAGCTGGTTGTTTTGGCATAGGAAGAGTTGTTTCACTGCCCAACATTAGAGCAACTTCCAACATTGTTGGCCTGTCCATAGCATTTTCTTGAACACATAACAATCCAATTTGAATGCATCTCAAGACTTCATGAGGAGGATATGATCCCTCAAGTGTTGGATCAACTATCTCCAATACTTTATCTTCTCTCCATAACTTCCACACCTGTACCAGAAGTGAACAGTTAATATAAATTATGTAGCTTTGAATTGGAGCTATAGTATTTGAAGGGTTTCTTTCACTTACATGTCCTATCAAGCAAAAGAAAAATTCCTTTTGTTCGAAGTCATTGCTTTTCTTGCCACTTATAATTTCCAACAGTATGACCCCAAAACTAAACACATCAGATTTTACTGAAAACTTTCCAAACACTGCATACTCTGGCGACATATAGCCACTGCATATAACAATTATTGAAAGTAGATTTAATTATCTGTCTCAATTTATTATTAGGTATTTCATAGTGATCGAGTATTGTAACACCTTATACTTACTAGGTCCCGACCACTCTATTTGTCTTCTCTTGAATTTGATCAGTTTTGAATATTCTAGCCATGCCAAAATCTGAAATTTTTGCATTCATCTCTGCATCTAATAGTATATTGCTGCTCTTTAAATCTCTATGGATAACTCTCAATCTTGAATCTTGATGGAGATATAAGATTCCTCGAGCTACCCCAGTTATAATATTGAAGCGTTTCCTCCAATCTAGCTCTGGCCTCCTTGTTTGATCTACAACAAGATTTTAGATTTTTTTTTTTATCAATTGAATTTTTGCACATTACTTATAGATGTTATGAAACATTAGAATTATAGTTTCAGTTCAACATTGAGAAATGGATGCATAAAACTTACCAAAAAGAAATGAGTCCAAACTTTTATTTGGCAAATATTCATAAATTAACATTTGTTCTCCTCCCTCAATGCAGCATCCCAGAAGTTTCACAAGATTCCTATGTTGAAGCTTTGCAATCAACATGACTTCATTTTTAAATTCCTCTATTCCTTGCACTGAATTTCTAGATAATCGTTTTACTGCAACCTCTTGTCCATTAAATAGCTGACCCTGAAAATTATGTTTGCAACTGTCAGTTTTATCTGAAATATCAACCTTAAGCTAGATTGTTCATTTAAAATCACTAAATGATAGACCAAATCAAGCACGTAGAAACACATGCAGCGACAATCATGCCAAGATTGTTGGCATATATGGAGCTCCACCTTGTACACTGCCCCAAAACCACCCTGGCCAAGTTTGTTGGATGGAGAGAAGTTGTTAGTGGCAGCGACAATCATGCCAAGACCAAAAGATGTTATGTCTGGGGGATGATTATTCCCCCATGCCATTAAAGTATTGTTGTAGTTGATTGAACCACTGACAGGATCTAATACTCTGTTTTCTGATTTGTTCTTCATTCCTGTCCTTAAACAAATTGAACACAAAAGCTCAGTTTCAGGTCTCTATTGCAGTTTGATGTTGCAATAAGAGCATAAGGAATTATTCTAATAATGATCATGTAGAGAGCTTGTAAGGTGAATTCTATGAAAAGCTAGATATTTGAATCCACGACGAGCACAAATACACATGGAAAGGCAAAATGCCATGTATTGAGTTTGTTTTTACCTTTTCTACTTCTCCTCAGCCACAAATAAGCAAATAAGAAAAGAGTAAACCATGCTGAAGCAATGGACAATATAAGAATTTTTAGCTCCTTTCTATGAAAAGCAGTTGATGTTCTTGCATTCTCAGCTGCATCAGTAGGAAAAAACTACAATGTTACTCCGAAGGAAAATCGGGAATTTGTGCAGGATTGGCCAGTGGCTATACCATCCATGTTATAATACTAGTCAATTTATAGCTACAACAAATGTTTGATAGGATATTGTTTCTCATTGCAAAATGAGGGGGAAGTAAGAATTAATATATACCTAATTCAACTGCATCAACACGAACATATAGATCGTATGGTTCATATACGTGATCTACTGTGTCCCATAATTGTCCATACCAAGCCAAACAACCACTTCCTTTCCCAGCAACATCTATACTTGCATATGCAGAGCATGAGCAATTCTTCTTGCATTCCTGTTCACAGCCCATGTGACTCGTTTTCAAGTCTACCCAAACTGCAATTGATGTATCAGGAAGCTTGACATTTTCCACTTTAACAAATCCTTCTCCATGTCCACAGAGTAAAGAAGGATCTTCTCGCTTCCTGACGCACCCTCCTGATGCATCTCTCAGTTGCCAGTCCCTTGGATACTTGGGTGCATACCCAGGTAAACAAGAACACTCAAATTTATCAGGATTACTAGGAGCACACTTACTCGAAGCACCGCATTTTCCATACAAATCGCACCGATATTCAGGTGCAGACCACATCTCCTTCCACTGGTCTTCGCTCTTATGCAACCTTAGCACCTTTATAAGTCCTGAATCCCAAATCATTGATCTCAAGAAAAAAGAATCATCAAACATAGAGTAGAAATAGTACGTTTCATCTTCATTAGTAACAAGAGTATAATTGTATATATCTGAGAATTTTCTCCATGGCCATGGGGTGCCTCGCCAATAGAGTCTTGAGCCCTTGTACACAACAAACTGTGGTGAGCCTCTTGTGTCTAACTCTATCGTATAATCTCCGGTACCTGGGTCATTTTCTGACCTCCATGAAGTTAGATTCCACTGCAGTCCTGCTTTCCGACTAAACCCAATTCTCATCCCTGCTAGCAGGGTATTGGTGGGATAATCAAAGCTCTGCCACACAATTCTCTTACTTGTACCTTGGAGCAATACCAAATTTCCCGTATCCAGAAGTTGAAGCACAGAAACATCTGAACCTGCCCCGGTCACATTTGTAGACCATATTAGAACCATTTGGTGAGGATCGCTATGAAGAACAAGGTTCCCATGTTGGCTGATTGAGAGAGCACCTGAGGAGCCAATGATAGGATAGTTCCTGTTTGCTACCCATACCACAGATTTTCCTGGATCTTTATGAAACCAAATCCCAAGATATCTATTGGTAGATTTACCAGGGCTGAAAAACCCAAATGCAAAGTAATTACCCTCTGAGACGAGAAGGTTTCCTTCTTTGAAGGTCTGGTTTGTTGTAATTTTATCAAGACAAGTGCATGATCTGAATTGGAGGATTAGAAGCAAACACCACATAAACTTTTCTGCAGCAGCCATGTTCTTCAATGGGTACAATATACATCACTCCATCCTAATTTCCAAGAAAGGAAAATTTTTTTTCTTAAAACATTCCTTCGCATCACAATTGTTTGTATATCGTGGTCTTCGGCCGACTTTTTTTCCAGTAAAGTCAAGCTTCTGTAGAGGCAACTATGAATTATGATTTGATTCGCACTAAGAAAATAAAAATAAAAATAATAATTATTTCAGTATTTTCCATTAACATGAATATCGCTAGGTAAGTGATTCACCAATAAATAATTATAAAAGAACCGGTCTGCACAGGTTAAAATTGTCCACTAATAAGATGTTTTCTTGCGAAATTTGAAAAGACTAGAGAAGACAGATGACATTTGACGCTACTAGTTAAAAGTGCAGAAGCCTCCAAGAATCGCGTTCCTAACTCATACGAAACGGCAAACGGCTTGAGGGGCCCAACTCGCTTCACGTAAGTACGTAGCGCCTCATTTGTCTCCCTCTTTGTCAAAAAATCTCACCGGCACTGCTATCCCTCTTTAGAGGGCCCAGGCCCAGTTCCATCAAGTTAACTGGTTTTGAATTGCAGTGATAGGCTTTCATTTGTTTATTTAACTAATTAATTTAATTACTTTATTTAATACTAATTAATTAGTTCCTCTTCAACCATCTTGCGGTTGGTTTAGTTGGAACAAAGGATATCAAAAAAAAAATATATTATATGGTTTATCAGAAGTGTCTTCAGAAAGACATAATGTAGACAGAAAAGAAATAGAAGCAAATAATGAGTGAACTGTTAACAGGTATGGGCAGTCATGATTTTCATCAAAACGGCTTTTTTGACTAACCTTTTTAATGTCTGGGATCTTAGACCAAATAATTGATAGTACTAGTTAACGTTCATCACAAAAAACCAAAATTTGCAGATCTATGGGTAGGTAGAAATATTGGCTCCGGAGTAAGAGTTTTGTTGGTAGATCTAATGAATGCTATAGGCAGGTGCATAATTATTGAGCAAGGCTCTATAGATGTGGTGTCACCGTAGGGAAAAAAACAGAGCATTAACAGAGGAAAATAATATAGTATTGCACTACAAACAACTGAGCCCAACCGTTCCTGCCAAAATTGAATCACCTCGTGTATCAATCAACTAGATTTCTAGAATTGTCTCATGATATTTATGAATAAAATATTTTATAAATATTATGCTGTTAATGTATAATGGATTGACATTTGAATATTGGAAATGGAGAAGTTCAATGCTCAATATTATAATCCAAGATTGAATACGACCAAAAAATAAAAAATTAAAAAGAATTCTTCATTTACTTGGTCAAAACTATTATTAGAAATACTGTACAAAGAAAAAAAATCAACTAAAATATCATAAACTGATTAATCCTACATAAATAAAAGCTATCTAGTGCCAACAGCAGTAATTGACAATTCATTTACAGAACACGATCCGTCTCCTGCTCTTGAGTTGGTATCATTATAGGAAGGTGTCCTGAAAATGAAAGCAGGTTGTTTAGGAGGAGGAGGATCTTTTTCACTATTCAACATTAGAACAACTGCTAACATAGAAGGTCTGTCCACTGCATTTTCTTGCACGCATAAGAGACCAATTTGAATGCATTTCCGAGCTTCTTGAGGATCATAAGAACCCTTTAGTGATGAATCAACTATCTCCAATGCTCTGTCTTCTCTCCATAACTCCCACACCTGTGTGGTTCATAGCATTGGCATTTAGAACATTAGCAATGAAGTTTCTCTATGCATATATATATATATATATGTGTGTGTGTGTGTGTGTGTGTGTGTAAATTGTATGCCATTCAAACAAGCTATAGGAACAAAAGTGTGTAACCTACATGCCCTATCAAGCTCAAGTTATGATCCTCTACGTTAAAGCCATTGCTCTTCTTGCCACTTATGATCTCCAATAATATGACCCCGAAACTGAATACATCAGATTTGATTGAAAATTTTCCAAATACTGCATACTCTGGTGACATGTAGCCACTGCAATATAAAATTTTGAAAGAGCTGGTCTTAATCTCCATGTGAAGCAAAAAAAAGTATAGTCTTTTTGGTCAAGTAAGTGTACTTACTATGTTCCGACAACTCTGTTCGTCTTGTCTTGAATTTGGTCACATTGGAATAATCTTGCCATGCCAAAATCTGATATTTTTGGATTCATCTCAGCATCTAATAAAATGTTGCTGCTTTTTAAATCCCTATGGATGATTCTTAATCTTGAGTCTTGATGGAGGTATAAGATCCCTCGAGCAATTCCAACTATAATATTCAACCGCTTTTCCCAATCCAAAAACGATCTTCTTGTTTGATCTGTAGAGAAGTAATAATAAAAAATCAGTTGACTTAGTGTCAAATGATATAGTTTCTGCATATCAGTCATCTCTTTTTATGCATAAAATAAGAAAGGAAAAGATTGTAAAAAAATGACAGTGAATACACAAGAATAAAACTAATTACCAAAAAGAAATGAATCCAAACTTTTGTTTGGCAAGTATTCATATACGAGCATTTGTTCTTTTTTATGAATGCAGCAACCTATAAGTGTCACAAGATTCCTGTGCTGAAGCTTTGCAATCAATATAACTTCATTTTTAAATTCTTCAGTTCCTTGTCTTGAATTTTTGGACATTCTTTTTACTGCAATCTCCTGTCCATTAGATAGCTGACCCTGAAATCAAGTGAGAAGAATAAGGCCACTCTTGAAAAACCAATTTAAAGCCAATTTGCTTGTGCAGAACCTCACAATTAAAAAGGTAAACAATTTCAAGACATAGATTTTACCTTGTAAACAGAGCCAAAACCACCTTGTCCAAGTATGTTATCCGCAGAGAAATTATTAGTGGCAGCACGTATTGTGTTGAGATCAAAGACCACCAAGTCTGGTTCACTCCTACTTCCCCTAAAAGAGTCTTCATAATAATTTGAATCAAATATCTTCTTATTCAATCTGCTCTTCCTTGTCCTTTACAAAACAAATGAAAGCAGAAGTCCACGACAAATTATTTAAGATGCATTTGTTCCGTTCAGCTTAAAGAGTATTCTAAATTATTCACATAAATTCCAGTATTACTATATCAGGAGAAATAGTTAATTCTATTCAATTTCATTCAAAGCAATAACAGAATCTTGTTTCTTACCCAATTCTTCTCCTTTTCCAGAACCAGAAATAGATAAACACAAAGATAACGAGCCATGCTGATATGAAAGACAGTATCACAACAGCCAGCACTCCTTTTGTTTGAAGAAATCTGTTGGATTTCCTTAGGTCCTCCTCAGCTGCAAGAGTGAAAAAAGGGATACAAAAACATCATCTCCAAAAAATGGGAAAAACTAATTCCTTACGGAAAGCTAAACGGAAAAGAATTATCACATAAATTACCTAATTCAAGTGCATCAACACGAACATACAGGTCATAGCCGCTATTGTCTGAAAGATTTATTATGTCCATTAATTCTCCATGCCATGTCAAACAACCAGTACTTCCCTTGGAAGCAATGGGTATGCTTGCATAAGCAGAACATGAACAATTCCTCTTGCATTCTTGTTCACAGTCTAAATGACTCATACTCATATGAACCCAAACCGCTGCAGAAGTATCAGGAACTTTAACATGTTCCACCTTCAAAAATCCTTCTCCATGCCCACACACAGATGAAGATTCTAATCGCTTCCTAACGCACCCACCTGATGCATCCCTTAAACGCCAATCCCTTTGAAACTTAGGTTCATACCCAGGTAAACAAGCACATTCAAATGTATTAACATTGTTTGGGTCACACTCACTGTTAGCACCACACAATCCATACCATTCACACCTATACTTAGGTGCTGACCAGAACTCTTTCCATCGATCATCAGTTCCATGCCATGTTGACCATCTCATAAATCCAGCTTCATCAATCATCGTTCTTATTATAAGAGAAGGATCACTGTAATTAAAAGTAAAGTAAATTTGATCTTTTGTGTTGAGAAAAGTGTAATTGTAAATATTTGCAATTGTTCTCCATGGCCATGGGACGCTTCGCCAGTAATGCTTTCCCTTTCTATAAAGAAAGAACTGTGGTGACCCATTTGGGTTTAACCTAACCGAATATTCTCCACTTCCAGGATCATCAGCTGATTTCCACGATGTTAGATACCAGTCCATATCTTTTTTCTTATCCAACCCCAATCTCATTCCTTGTAGCAGAGTATTTGTCGGATAATCAAAGCTTTGCCATACAATTATTTTACCAGTACCTTGTACCAAAACAAAATTTCCTGTATCCAACAGCTGGGCCTCAAAATTTCCAGTTCCTTCCATAGAAACATTGCTAGACCAAACTGGAAAGTTTTGATCTTGATCTCTGTAAAGAACAAGATTTCCATGTGGATTAATTGACAGAACTCCAGAAGAACCATTAATGGGGTTGTTCCTATTTGCTATCCACACCACTGTTTGTTGTGACACTTTGTGGAACCAAATTCCAAGATACCTATATTTTGAATGGCCAGGGCTGAAAAATCCCAAGGCAAAATTGTTGTTTTCAGAGATTAAAAGGTTGCCATCTATGATGGTTTGGTTTATGGTAACGGTGCTTTTAGAGTTGGCAAATGTGAATACTAGAAAGAAAGAACAAAGAGAAAGAAGCAGTTTTTGAGTAGCCATGATTTGCCTCCAAACGGTGTACACCAAGTTTTATGTGGATTTGGAAGCTTTGAATTTTTTTTGTTTTTTTTTTTTGGACTTATTTTGCAGATGGATTTGGTCGGAAAAAAAAAATTATCCATCCAAATAGTTATATTATTAAAGCCCCTTTGTTGTTTGTATTCTCTTAATTGACTGATCCTTCATGTCCTTATTCAACGATTTATTTCTCACATGATTTAATATGATATTTTGCTTAATGATGGAGCAACAAGATAATTTAATATCGCCAACCAACACTGGAAAAAATTTATTTTTAAAGAAAAGGGGTACCCGTCAAATCTATTTCTCCCCGATCCCCATCCCATGATCAAGGCTGTGGGATCAATTATTGAAAGTCAGATATTATCACAGGGCGAGAATACTTTGTTTTATATATTTTTTTTATAATTAAATAAAATTAAAGACTATTTTGTATTCGTGCCGATAAAAAATCCAAATCTTAATAATCGTTACTTTGGTTTGACTATTCTGTTAGCATACAATTGGCTACTTAATTTTGACTCCAAAAATGAGCATATATATAAATATATATAATTTTAGGTGGACTAATTTCTCTACCCAGTCCATAATAAACCCTATGAGATGAACTGCATTGAACATACAGAAGCCTCCGCGAATTATCTTACAAATCACATAAATTAGAGTTTGTATAGAGCTGCGTATTTCTTCAGAGACCTAGAGTTGCAGTGATTGTCACCTCATTAACTGAAAATGGTCCTTGTTCCCGTATTAGTGAACAGCTGCAAGAATTTCTGAAAATAAAAGCAGGATGGTTTGGTGAAGGAAGTGGCATTTTACTATCCAACATAAGAACAATTTCTGATATAGTTGGTACTATCATAGGAAGGTGTTCTGAAGATGGAAGCAGGTTGATTGGGAGAAGGAATAGCTTTTTCACTATTCAACATTAGAACAACTAATTACAAAAAAGGAAAAAGACCATCCAGCTTAGTAAGCAATCCAACATTTCCAAAATTTCCTCTCTGATGATAATTCATTCATGAAGAGTTAGGTTCAAATATATTTCTGCAAATGAGAATCAATTACCCTTGTTGATTTTGAAGTCCCCTGTAAGTTTCACACACGATCTTGAGTTAGAATATTAATGTTGTCTTCTACTACAACTACGTATGATATCAACTCCTACATATGTACCTCTAGCGGGCTTCAACCTCTGTGATTGTCACCTCATTTAAAGAACAATTTACTGCTCTTGAATTTGATGGATTCTGACAATTACATTTTCTTCCTGAACTGAATGCTGGTTGTTTTGGATAAGGAAGGGCAGCTTCACCATTTAACATGAGAACAATAGTTGACACAGTGGGTCGATCTGTTGCATCTTCTTGCACACACAATAATCCTATCTGAATGCATCTGAATACTTGAGGTCGAAGAAGACATGACTCTGTTAATAACGTTGAATCGATTATGTCCGAAGCTCTATCTTCTCTCCATAAATCCCAGACCTGTGTCATCAATAGTGTTTCATTAGCTTAAATGGCGAATCTGAATGCTTCAATTATTTGATCCATATCTATCACTTACATATGCTATCAAATTCAGTGAAGGATCCTCCGGAAAGTAAGAATTCACCTTCTTGCCACTTATAATCTCTAACAGTATGGCCCCAAAACTAAAGACATCTGATTTTATTGAAAATTTTCCAAAAGTGGCATACTCTGGTGCCATGTAACCGCTATATAACAACAATAAAAAAAAAAATGTTAGTAAATACTAAATAGCAGATTCATCTCTTAATCTTGAGTGTCTAAGCATGCAGCGCTTACTATGTTCCAACCACTCGAGTAGTTCTGTCCTGAATATCATCGCCATTCAATATTCTAGCCATGCCAAAGTCCGAAATTTTGGGATTCATATCAGCATCCAATAATACATTACTGGTTTTCAAATCCCTATGTACAATTTTCAATCTGGAGTCATGGTGAAGATATGAGATTCCTCGAGCAATTCCAACTATAATATCAAAGCGTTTTCTCCAATCCAAGACTGATCTTCTCTCATCTATAGCAAAATTTTGTGATTGATGATATTATGTTTTCAGCACAGTGAAAGAAACACATAAAGACTGTATGGTAGGTATTACGACATACCAAAGATAAAGTAGTCCATGCTTTTGTTAGGCAAGTACTCGTATATTAACATTTGTTCGTCTCCTTCAATGCAACATCCTAGAAGTTTCACAAGGTTCCTGTGTTGAAGCCTTGTAAGCAACATGACTTCATTTTTGAATTCTTCTAACCCTTGTCCTGAACTTTGGGATAATCTTTTTACAGCAATCTCCCGCCCATCAGATAGCATGCCCTGAAATCATTATATCAGCTTTTATCTGAACCCAAAAGTGAACATTCTAAAACCATAAAACTTAACTACTTGATCAGTAGTATACTCTGAGTAAAATAATTTTATGGGAACTTCACCTTGTACACTGAGCCAAAACCACCTTGTCCAAGTTCGTTGGCTGGATTAAAATTGTTTGTGGCAGCCAATATGATGTATGGATCAAAAAATGGCATATCTGGAGGCTGTCTGCTTTCTAAAGGTTCATCTCCCACCACTGTGGACAGTAACCTTTTGGTCCATTTCTTCTTCACTATCATTGAACATGCAGAGAAAGAGTAATAACAAGTTAAATACAAGTTTCATATCATCCATCACTGTTGCGCAGGCGCTCATTAATTAAAAAAAAGGCCAATCAGTTAAGTAAAAAAGCTTATGAGTTTTAATTTACATTCGCTGCACTGTTGGATGATGGAAAACTTGTAGTTCTAACTTCTAAACTATATGCCCCCTAATGTTCTCATGTACATGTGGGGTTTGACTATAAATACTTGGGGCCTGTTTACTTATAGAAAATTATTGCTCCAGACAAGTTTTTTGGAAAATGGGAATTGAAAAGAAAAAAAACCTTTTTGTATGTATACAGGCACTAGACTAGCCACAATTTTATTTTCTTACCTTTTCTTTTCTTCCTCTTCCTTCCCCAAAAATAGGCAAATAGGATAACGAGGAAAAGATTGAGAGCAGCTGATAATATTGGAATGACCACCATGCCCTTCCTTTTCAGAAAACCTCCTTTTCTCCTAGTAATCTCAGCTGCATTATCAGGTTTAGGAGTCAGAATGAAACATATAGAGGTAAAAAACTGCAGAAATTTGTTGTTATATTCATTGGTAAACCCAGCATTGACATAATATGTTCATATTGGCAGAGCAAGAAGAAGAATACCTAATTCTACTGAATCAACACGAACATATATATCACGTCCCTCTGTGTACTCCACCGTGTCCATTAACTCCCCATACCATGTCAAGCAGCCCAAGCCTTTCCTTTCAATATCCAAACTTGTATATGCTTTGCAGGAGCAATTCCTCAAGCACAGTTGTTCACACTCTGTGCTACTCAAACTTGTGTTCATCACAGCTGCTAATGAAGTATCAGGAATCTTCACACGCTCTACTTTAACAAAACCTTCTTCATTTCTGCACATTGAGGCAGTTTGCTCTCCCTTCCTTACACACCCAGCAGAACCATCTCTCAGATACCAATTCTTTAAGGACTTAGGCTCATACCCTGGCAGGCACATGCACTCAAGACTATCAAGGTTGTTAGAGTTCAATATACTATATGCACCGCAGTGTCCATACATGTACTTAGGTTCTGACCTGGAGACTCTCCATTGACTGGCAATATTGTCCCAAGTAAGCCTTTGGATCACTCCAGAGTTCTTAACCACAATTCTTGAAAGAAGGAAGTCATCATCCAAGAGAAAAGTGTAGTATATCTCATCTTGATTGTTAGCAGAAGTAGGCAAATAACCAGGCATTGGTGCAGGATCCCAAGGCCATGGGCTGCTTCTCCAAATTCGCTTTAAACCCCTGTACAAAAAGAACTGAGGATAGCCATTAAGATTGAGTTTGTAAGACCAATCTCCGGTTCCAGGGTCATCCTCTGATCTCCACGACGTTAGCAATCGGTCTAGGCCGATCTTCCGATTCAAACCAATTTTCAGACCTGGAAGCATTGTATCAGTGGGATGATCAAAGCTTTGCCAAACAATTTTTTTACTTTCATTTCGGACCAAAACCAGATTTCCTGAATCTAATAGCTGAGCTACATATTCCTCTGTTCTTTCCATCGAAACAGAGGTAGACCACAAAGGAAATCTTCTGTCATTTTTATCATAGAGAACAAGATTTCCGTCTGAGCTTATAGAGAGGACTCCTGACGAATCATTAATAGGATTGTTCCTATTTGCCACCCATACCACGGTTTGTCCTGGTAGTTTATGATACCAAATGCCAACATATTTATACTTAGAGTTGCCGGGGCTGAAAAATCCTAATGCAAAGGTTCCATTTTGGGAGACTAAAATATTGCCGTCCCTGAGGGACTGACTGGTGGTTATGGCGCCAATGGAATAACAAGAAGGGAAGAGGATGACCACAAGTAAGAAGTTCAGAAGCATTTCAGTACCAAATTATTGCTTCGAAACTTACGGACACTATTGCAGGGTTAGATGAAAGATACGTTTTGGGTAGTTTATAGATTAATTTTATTGACTCTTGCAAAAGTAATAACTTTTGGAAGCATAAAAGCATATACATTTTTACCACATCTGAACTTTCGAATCATAAACCTTACTTTGAGAGAGTATGACATCAGTTGTGATTGGTAGGAAAATGAGGTTTCAGAAATAGAAATTTCTTGGATCTGGTAGACCGGTAGAGGATGGCAGGCAGAGTTCAAAGGAAGGACATTAAGATATCAGAAACTTCTTGTGATAAGACTTCCTTCATTGGGAGCCTGACTATACAAGGGATGGACTACGGGCATTGAGTTGAAGAGAGTTAAAGCTTCTCTAGGAGGAGAATTTAATGGAGATGCTAGAAAAGATCTGGTATCAGCTTTTATTTAGCATGTACTCTAAAGTTGAAATGGTTTTTGCAAAGAAACTAAGAAAGACAAAAAGTTTGGAGCCGACAATGACCATGGAATCCAACGCGTGGGAACATGATATTTTATTCTGGATGGGTCACGGGTTGGGCGGGTTTAGGTTTGGGATATAAGAATATTTGTCGATAATATATAATCAAATAAACACGAGATCATTGATTATATTAAATTAAGCATTTTTTTATATGTACTCGTTTATAGCTTATTGAAATCTCGCCATGCTTCTTTTTTTTCTATGTATATTTTTTATATATAAGATCGGTCATTCCTCAACAGCGTATTTGTTTGCCTTTCCTTGATATTGATCTCAAGGTGTTTGTCGTATTGCCTCAACAAGACTTTCTGGGTTTTATTTTGGTTTTTGTCCTATTTTCCTGAACTTGGGACTGATTCAAATCACTATACGTTAGAATTGTAGAAGTAACATGAAATTGACAGTCAATTAATTAAATGGAGGCAAGGTAAGAAGAAAAGGTACCTCTATTGCACCAACACGAACACACATGCAATAGCCATCCACTGCATGCCCCCATCGAGTCCATCAACTCTTTATACCATCGCAGTCAGCCAAGTCCTTTCCCATCGATATTTGAGCTCGTAAACGCTGTGTATGAAGCCATGAACAATTCCTTGGGCATATCCGCATATGAACAATTCCTTGCCTCAAGAGAGCATTGAAATGGTAGGGGCATATTCACAACCACTTGGATGGCATATTAATGGTTAGTTTATTTTCTCACTAGAAATGAGCATATTAGACAGCAGAAAACGCTATCCTCAAAGACAGGTTGATTCAACCTGTTCAACAGAAACTACAGAAACAAAATTAAAATTTGGAACTCCATAAAAATGTGGACATAATAACCAAATTGGTACAGTTGTAGCGTAACGATGGTATTGAGAGAAAGAGAATTAGGTTCTAGGTTTGCCAGGAAGGGCAGTGAGTTGACGACAAGCCGTGCCGTTCTTCTCAAGATGACAAGAAAAGTTCTTTCGTTTTATAAATGGGGGGGAATCCTTGTTTTTTTATTTATCGGAGATGAACACATGAAATGACGAAAACGTTTCCGTCGAATGGAAAATTTCCCTTCGTACGTGTTGGGCCTCCAATGGTCTCTCATTTTACAGTCCAATGGGCCTTCCATCATTTTTTTTTCTGAAACGTATGGGCCTTACATCATTACCTATCACGCTAATTAACCATATATAATAACATTATCTAGAAATGATCCTTAACCCAACAGTATATTTGATTTCAAAATCTGCTCAAATTACAGCATTGTAAAAGAGGAAATACAAGAGTTGTGCCTGCAGATTGAAATTTGACACATTGTAGCATTGCATATTGCCAGTACCAGTAGCACAAATTAGTTCTCCATTTCTACAACAAAACAAAAGGATGAATGCCAGTAGCAGAAATGAAATACTAGCGACCCTCTGACAACGTGACAGTCATTTCATTAGAAATCAAATTTCCGATTGAAGATGAATCTGTCTCTGAAAGGCACCTTTCAGCGTAGAAACCAGGTCGTCCAGGTTGAGGTAAACGTGTGTTCTCAGTGTCCAACATTAGGAGGGCAGATGCCATAGTTGGCCTCTCCTCTGGCCGCAGTTGGACACATAAAAGACCCACTTGTATGCATTTCAGCACTTCAGAGGCAGGAAATTCATTCTCGAGCAATTCATCCACTAAGTCTAAGGCCTTCTCTTCATTCCATAATTTCCAGGCCTGAAACATTTTTCAATTTATTCGTGAAACACCATATAATTATGTATAAATTGTTGCACAAATAGCACTTCAGTGTGGTTGTATACTCACATGCCCCAGAAGATTAAGTTTGTGATCTGAGTGAAAAAACCCTCGGTTTTTCTTACCACTCACTATCTCCAACACTATAACACCAAAGCTGAAGACATCAGATTTTAAAGAGAAGTTTCCATCTATTGCATACTCTGGAGGCATATAACCACTGCATTACTCACAAGAAAAACCAACTTCAGCAAAAAGAAGTTTTTGGAATAGTAAAAAAATGAAAAAAAATCTTGAAGGTTGTATCTTTCTCCTTACTAAGTTCCAACAATCCTCTTGGTGTTTCCTTCAGTCTGATCCCCACCAAATATTCTTGCCATTCCAAAATCCGAAATTTTGGGATTCAACTCACCATCTAACAGAATATTGCTGGCTTTGAGATCCCTATGGATTATTCTCAATCTTGAATCTCTATGTAGATAAAGAAGCCCACGAGCTATCCCTATGATGATGTCTAACCTCTTTCGCCAGTTGAGAAAAGCACGCATTCCTTCATCTGCTTAAATGTATCACAAGCAATTTGATTGCTCTAATTATTTTAACTTCATAAAAATTCTAATTGGCCAAATGGATGGTTTGGAATGAAGCTCCAAAAAACAAACAGATATCATGTTTGTCAGAAAAAAATGCAAAAAGTTTTATAGAAAGCTGAGGTACAAACCAAATATTAAGGAGTCCAAGCTTTTGTTTGGCATGTACTCGTAGATTAACATTCTTTCTTCTCCTTGGATGCAACAACCGAGAAGCTTGACCAAATTCCGATGTTGTAGTTTGGAGATCAAGATAACCTCATTCTTGAACTCTCGGAGACCTTGTCCAGAATTCTCCCCAAGTCTTTTCACAGCTACTTCTTGTCCATATTCTAACTCGCCCTAAAAATTCTTCCCAGATAAGAAATTAACTTTCAAGAACACAGGAGAGATGAGAGATGGGGAAAACTAAAAACAGAACATAACAAATACCATTTGCGAAAACCAACAATATGAGATACCATAAATGTCTCAAGACAAATAATATTCTGTCACTTAAGTCAGTCGTCTCCCTCAACACGTAGAAATACAACGGATAACATTGATTTGAGGCTTGATGATTGAAGCCGAAAAAATCATTGAGGACAATCATTATCAGAAATCACTTTGCAAAGTGAATTTTACCTTGTAAACAGGACCAAATCCACCTTCTCCAATCTTATTTGCAACAGAGAAGTTGTTGGTGGCAGTTTGGATGCAGGAAAATTCATATAATGGGAGTTCAAGGTCATCCCTCTGATCTTCAGATCTGCTAACAGTGACTCCATTATCTGGTTGATTGGCTGCTGAAATGAAAAAAAAAATTAATAAAATGGAAAAAAAAGATTAAGCTTACAGCATTAATTGAAATCAGAGCCATACTACACTAGAGTTATATTACCTGCATTAGTTCTCTTTTTCCAAATCACAAAGCAGCTGATCAATGCCATGATGATCACAGCCGAAAACACTGATATGACCAGAGTAATGGCTATATTTCTTCCCTTGGACATGCTAGCATCATCTGAATCTAACAACCAAAATGGGATAATGTACGTGATTAATTCTTTCAAACACCATAAAAACAACTATAGCATGTTTCTGACTAACCAAGTTACCAAAATAGAGATTCCAGTAAGACCAAGGCTCAATCCCAGCTCCAAGTGAGGCTAGAGCAGGACTGTTCGAACCTGATATTGAACCAAGCCAATGCTTGATCCATTTTTTTGATATATCAGCACAAGCAAAGAGTAGTATAATTATTTTCTATATAACACCCATTTTGTAATTTTATCAACTGGTATCAACTTTCATTCAAAAATAAACAGAGGGAGGCAAATATCTTTGCGGTCTTACCTAGTTCTGAAGCTGAAACTCTTACATATAGATCTTGCCCATAATCACCTACTTGTCTTGTATCAATCAACTCTTTAGTCCAAGTCACACAACCATTGCCAGTACCATTGATGTCCAATTTTGCATAAGCCACACAAGAGCAGTTCTTCAAGCAACTCTCCTTGCAGTCTTCGACACTCGTGCTTACATTGACCAAAAACTCTGATGCATCTGGCAGTTTCATTCCACTTAACTTTATAAACCCTTTATTTATACAGATATGTGGATTCTTAGGAACACATCCGTCAGACCAATCTAACATCTCCCAGTCTTTGGGTGATTTAGGTTCAAAGCCCTTCATACATTCACAGATAATGGTGGAATTGCTAATGTAACAAATACCATAAGCACCACACAGGCCATAATTGTCACAGCGATCTCCTTGAACTGCGAACATGAGATTCCAACTAGAGCGTCTGTCGTTCCACGAGAAGTGCTGGACCAAACCTGATTGATTCAAAACAAACCTTGAAATAATGTTTTTCTGCATTATGAAGAAATAGTACACTTCATCATCATTGTATACAAATTTCGGTTGGAAAACTGGGTTCGCCACGAGAGCAGGTATAGCACTAAACCGAGTACCATACCATGGCCCAGTCCGAAACTGCTTGCTAGACCCTTTCCGAAGAACAAGCTGAGGAAGTCCGTGAGGATCCAAAGTATACGTGTAGTTTCCTGAAGAAGGATCACTCGAGCTTTTCCATGATGTCAGATGTCGATTCAGGCCAGTTTTCCTGTTCCAACCAAGTTTCATCCCTGGTAACAATGTGTCTGATGGATAATCAAAACTTTGCCATATGTGGTTCTCAGTGTTTCCATCCTCTGCATCTTTCAAAACAAAGTTTCCATTGTCTAGCAGCTGTGCAACTGGTCTTCTTGCAGCGTGTGAGGAGTTCGATGACCATACGAGGCTTCCTGTTTTGTTAAGAATGACCAGCTTTCCATCATCATCGAATGTCAAGAATCCAGAAGAATTTGTAACAGGATTGTCTCTATTTGCTACCCAGACAATAGTTCGGAGTGGGATATTTTTGTACCATATTCCTAAATATTGAACATTTAAATTGCCCGGAGTGAAAAAGCCCAGTTCAAATTTTCGACCGGGTGAAACTATTGTATGGCTGTCATTAATGGACTGCCCTGGAGTTATGGTGTCAGCTGCAAAAGAATTCTTTAAGAACAAAAGCATAGAGGCGCAGCAAACAGCCAAATAAAATGGGTTGCCCTTCAGTTTCTCCATAAGTTTCATGATCTCCCATTTTCGTCAATAACTTAAAAAGTTGAAGTCTTTAGCCCTCTCCCCTGTGGCAAACAGTGAATTTTAAGGGGTCCAGCATGCAATTGACCGGTTAAAGCAAGACTCTTAGTCCAGGGTAGGTGGACGCTTAGAGCCTAGCTTTGAAAGCTTTTTATCTACCTGAATATAATAATATGTAATTTCAGTGTCCCTTTCAATTACCCACTAAGAAGCTGAAAAGAAAGATCATTCAAATTTTATGTGATCTTTAATCACAGAAGCTCCAGTGGCCTACATCCTTTCCACAAACAATTAATTATAAAAAGCATCTGAAACATGAAATGTATAACATCATTTGTTTGGAGGAGATAAAAATTTGATAACCGTATTAGAAAAACAAAAGCTCACATACTGTTTTTGACTCGTTAAGAGTGCAAGAACGCCTGGAAAACACTAATAAGGGTCATAATGCCTAAAAACAACAACAATGAATAACATATTGCAATATTAAGAGCAAACTTTATCGCCGCGGAAAAGATCAGATTGTCAAGCCAACCAGCAGAGTGAAACACATTTAATATTCAAAAATCGCAAGCTTGAACACAAACTTGAAAGGGATTAAGTATTATGGAAATTTCTAATGACTCCATTGTATTCAATTAATTGGATTCAAGCTATTCAAGTTGTAAATTAAAAATGAAAAAGAATGCATGCAGGGCCTGCTTTGTATAATGAAAATTGGAAGGTGCAGAAATGGGCAATTCATTTTCTGTCCCTTGTTCCATGAACACGAAAGTTAGCATTTTGACTAGCTCAGAATCAAACAAAACATATACATAATTTCTACAATAGCTGGACCATGCCTAACAGCAACTGATAGCCAAAAGAGCGATAGAAAAATTTCTTAAGGTCCAAATCACGTGATCTAGACTACTATTAGGATCTGTGAATTTTTTTTCTGCTTTTTATGTTTCTTTGACTTTCAAATTTAGATGTCTAAACTTTTTATACCTCAAAATTAGTAGGACGTTCAGAAATTTTTTAGCACTATACCTCCAAACATAACTCTGCCACAGTTCCATGGCATGAATTCAGACTATTCAACTTTTAAGGGTACATTATCATGCAAGAACTAAAATGAAACCACAATTCCGCAAATTCTCTAAATTTAGTAAATCTTTAGTTGTTACATTGCCAACAATCAAGAGTTACAACTCTCATAAATCATGCTCCAATCTGCCAGGACTTTAACCCTATAAAAAAGATGGGAAAAATAGATATACAAATGCTTTGTGAAGAAAGCATACACTGAGAGTAGCCATACACTTCTATCTTCCTTCTAACACAGTAACTGTGACTTGATTTTGAGTATAAAACCTTTTCCCAGTAGATGATGAATCTGTCTCAGTCAAAGACCTTTCTGTGTAGAAACCAGGTTGTTTAGGTTGGGGCAATATTGGATTATCACTGTCCAACATCAGTACAACTGAAGACATTGTGGGCCTGTCTTCGGGCCGTAGTTGTACACACAGCAATCCTACATGGATAGATTTCAATAATTCTGATGTTGGAACTGGTTTCTCTATAAGCGAATCTATTAATTTCATAGGCCTTTCTTCAATCCACAATCTCCATGCCTGAAATCAATTTTTGTATTAAATGTTGTTAGATAGAAACTGAGAATTGGTTTTTAAGCCAAAAGAAATAAGCCTTATATCCATAAACTTACATGTCCTAAAAGATTAAAATCATGGTCAGGATGATAAAATCCTCTGTTTTTCTTCCCACTCACTGTCTCTAAAACCAGTACACCAAAGCTGAAGACATCGGATTTCACTGAGAAGAGCCCATCTATTGCATATTCAGGAGACATGTAGCCACTACGTGCAATCATTTAGCATAAACATTATGTTGGGAGATAGAAGGTTTGATTTAGAGAGGGAGAGAAAGTAGCTTATGTTATAAATACTAAGTTCCAACAATCCTGCTTGTATTTACTTGATTTTGATCACCACCAAACGTTCTTGCTAAACCAAAGTCTGATATTTTGGGATTCATCTCATCATCCAAGAGAATGTTGGTTGCTTTAAGATCCCTATGAATGATTCTCAACCTTGAATCACGATGAAGATAAAGAAGTCCTCGAGCAATCCCCACTATAATGTTGAAGCGCTTTTGCCAATCAAGTGAAGTACCCCTTGTTTGATCTGGGCCAGTTTTTATCAAGTTAGTACAATGTATAGAATTTCAGGAAACAGTTTTGAGGGTTCAAAGTTTGAGCGTCACAAACTGAATAGATACAAGTCCAAACTTCTCTTGCGCATATATTCATATACCAACATCTTCTCTTCTCCATGAATACAACATCCTAAGAGCCGAACAAGATTCCGGTGCTGTAGCTTTGAAATGAAGATAACTTCATTCTTGAACTCTTGAAGCCCTTGCCCAGAATCTTTAGATAGCCTCTTCACTGCTATTTCTTGTCCAGTTGGGAGTACACCCTGTAGTCCATTATGGCTTAGTTGCAACAGACTAAAAAAAATGTGCAACTTATGTATTATGATCTTAGCTGCAACACAAAGAATAGGACTTAGACTTGGTTCCAACATTGAAAGTGTGGAACTATAATGTGTAGTTTATATGAACATGAGATTTCTAAACTCTACAACTAGCTTTTAAGATATCGTTCACATTGAAACCCCATATTTTCAATGTAGGATCCGAGTCAAGTGGCGGTGATTAGCCCATACCTTGTCTTGCAATTAGGATCATAATATTATGGTGACTACAGTAGAACAATAAAAAAGAGAAAAACTTTCTCCTTTCAAACTTCAATGTTTGCAGAATAATACCTTGTAAACTGCACCAAAGCCGCCTTCACCAATCTTGTTTGCATAAGAGAAGTTGTTAGTGGAAGCTAAAATAATAACAAAGTTAAATAACAGAAGTTGATCCAAGTCTTCCTCCCCAGTGTTGGCACTGTCATCTTGACAGGAGATACTTGTTCTCCGGCCTGTCAAACAGGAAAGGTTAGAGGACGACAAGCAAAATAGACATGCACTAAAACAAACATAACTTCAAGGGAGATTTTTCAACTTGCATCTCTAATATACTAGTCTCTCATTCTCCACTTGCCCATTTATCATGCAAGTCTCCAATATAAAAATTTGTTAATTTCAGTTAAACAGGGATGTTTTTATCATTCAATAATGAGTAACCATGTACTCTCTTGATGAATTTATCGCCTTTAATGAACTAATAATTCCATTAAAGTAAAATTCTAAGAAAATTGTTACTTAATTTATGCATTGCTAATTCAAATGACACAATAAAAAATCACTGCTGTATTTGGTACTATTAAAGATCTTTGATGAGAGATACACAATTGAAGAAGAAAACAAGAATATATATGAAAGTGTCATGATACAGGCATACAAGCATTAAACTTTACCTTCTATTCTTTTAGATGACCTCTTCCAAACAACCAACCAAATGACCGCAATAAGCAGAAAACCTGAAACTAATGATAATGAGAGTGCCACTGGTCGTATATCTTTGTTGGATTCTGCCAGCAAACACACCACATTGAAGGAAAGGCAATTAGAATCAATCAATTTCAGTCAGATATTTTATATTTGACGACAAGTCTTAATCAAAAAACAATATATGACATTTTTTTTTTAAACATGTAGAGTATAGCCTTCAAAGCTGCCAACCCAAATGGAAAAAAAAAAAAAAAAAAGCTGAGTTGAACCAATGACACCTCTCCTGTCTTAAAAAGAATCTGGGGTTTTACATTCAGATTCCGCTGGTTTCTTCTTATATTTATAGAATCTCCAGGTTATTGCAGCATCATGCATATCACAGAGCAGAATTGGTAAAGGAATGTGTGTGTTAATATTATTAGATCAAATGAAAAGGACATAATAATGGACAAAATTAATTGGGGACCAATTGGATAGATCAAGAAAACAGCAGTAGCAGCTGCAAGTTAGATTAGATCTGTAACAATGCTTACCAAGTTCAGAAGCATCCATCCTTATATACAATACTTGCCCACCTTCATTGTACATTTTTATATCTAGCAAGTCCCCATACCAAGCCACACAACCACTAACCTCAGTCTTAGCATAAGCCATGCAAGAACAGTTCCTAAGGCAAGCTTCCTCACACTCAACTGGAGACATAGCTGTCCTGTTCACCAAAAACTGTGAACTATCTGGCAACTTCAGCCCTGAAAACTTCCTAAATCCTGTCCTGGCACTACAATTCATTGGTGTTCTACGAATACAACCACCAGATGAGTCTAATGCATTCCAGTCTTGTGGTATTTTTGGGACGAACCCAGTTGGACAATGACAAAGAGACAGCTCATTCGCATTGCAAAAACCATTTGGACCACACTGACCATATACATCACATTTATCACTTTGAAGAGTTAATATATCAACCCACTCACCACGCCTTTGATTCCAAGTGAGTTGTTCAACAAAGCTTGATTGGTTCACCACAAGTCTTGAAATTGTGGTATTCTCATTATTCACAAATGAGTAATAGAGAAAGGTGGAGTTGAAGACAAATATAGGCTTAAAGACTGCATTCTCTTGGAGTGGAGGACCTCCACCAAACCTGATACCATCCCAGGGACCACTTCGGTACTCTATCTCTGATCCTTTTTTAAGAACTGTCTGTGGAAGTCCACATGGGTCTAGGTTGAAAGTGAAATCTCCAGTGGAAGGATCTTGCAGACTCTTCCAAGAAGTCAATTTCCAGCTTTGATTATTTTTCAGGTTCCAACCCAGCTTCATTCCGGGTATCAGCGTATCACATGGACGATCAAAGCTCTGCCAGAGATAGTTCCCCCCTCGACCATCTTTTACAACAAGGTTTCCACTGTCCAGAAGCTATAATACTGGATTATACGCGGTCATTGGCAAATCTAACGACCAGATGGGAATGCCAGATTGGTTGCTGAGTATGACTATTGTTCCTGTAGCTGTGATCACGACGAAGCCAGAGGAATCTGAAAGTGGGTTGTTTCTGTTTGCAACCCAAACGACTGTTTGTTGAGGAATATTCTTGAACCATATTCCCACGTAACGCTTATTGGAATTCCAGGGACTAAAGAAGCCTAATTCAAAGTTTTCACTTTTGGAAACAAGAGTTTGGCCTCCGTCAGCAAGAATCTGGTTTGGTGACAAGGTGTCAACAGCAGTAGAGAATTTGGAGAAAGAGAGAATTGTGAACAAGTACAAAATGGAATAGTAGACCTTCATGGATGATCTTAGTTACAATAATTTATCATTCTCTTTAATTGAACTAGTGCACTAAAATTTACATAAAGAAAATAGAATAATAGAAAATGCTTCTTCAAAAATGTTAGACTAGGACAGCAATATTACTTTAAATTATAGCCACTACCAATGAACAACTCATGGTCAACTCTACAACTGGCCCTTGATTTGAGTATTAGAACTAAATGCTTGAACTGTAAGCTATCTTACAATTCAGGTGTATAACAGATAGGAAATAGATGGACTTTTATCAATTGTCAATTATTATTTTCTAATATATTTATTAGAATATACCCCACAAAATGCATCCTTAGATTCACATTGAATTCACCAATATTTTATTTTAGAGATCCTACATGAATATCTTTTCTGACACCAATGATATCCCAAGAAAATTTCTTCATTTACTTGGTTGCTTGCAAACTCTCATCCCATTACTCGACGAAAGCTTATTATCATATTATCGAAGTGTTATTGATATATGTAGAATTTCTTATTCTTTGTTACTTCCTTCAAAATAATCTTTTCTGGCTTCAATAATAAGTAGATGAGAACTGTATACGCCGTCTTCCTTCTTAGACTGGTCAATAATCATCCCTAAATCTACAAAGAAAATTTAACTTACATAATTATATATCAGATGGAACCAAGCATAATTCCTACCTCTCTGATATTCTGGTTTCTTGGATAGCAGCAAAGGACGACATTGTTGCACCCAAAAGAGAGCAGCTTGAATACTTCTCAGCACTTTTAAAGTGTCAACTGGGCTTTCCATTAAAGGATCCATTAGCAGCTCTTAAAAATGAAATAGAAGATGTGCAGATATAAGGAAACGTTGGTGGATATGCGATCTCTGTTGTATATAATATTGAATTTATTGAGCCCTTTGGCAAATCAGAGCGCATAACGACAGCGTTTTGAGCCGCACGAATGACAGAATAGTCAACTGACCTAAACGACAGCGTTTTCTTTTGGACAGCCATAAAATTTTTTGCACTATAATTATTATTTGTTACAAAAAGCAGACTAATAATAAATTAGTCAAAGAACTGAAATGAAATCGAAAAGGAAAAAAGAAAATATACAACAGAATTTTCAAAGTTGAAGAGGTATACAAATAATAAAATATGCTAGATGAGGACTAACATTTTCCTTTACCTTGCATCTAGCATTGTAACCGTAACTTGGTTTATAGTGAATGATTCATCTTGTTTTCCTGAAGATGAATCAGTTTCAAAAGGATTTCTTCCTAAGCAATACCCTGGTGTTTTAGGCTGAGGCATTGTTGCAGTTTCACTGCTCAACATCAATACTACAGATGACATTGTTGGTCTGTCTTCTGCGCGTTCTTGGACGCATAAAAGGCCTACCTGTACGCATCTCAAAACTTCACTTGAAGAAAATGAATTGCCAACTGATGGGTCTAGCAACTCCAATGCCTTTCCTGCTTTCCATAGTCTCCATGCCTGCATTATTTCATAAATGTCATTTCCAAGATTCTTGGTTAAAGTTAGAATTTTTTTGGAAGATCAGTTCTGTACTAACATGTCCAAGAAGGTTGAGTTCACTGTTTGAATGATAAAATCCCCTGTTTTTATTTCCAGTTACAATCTCCAACACAAGAACACCAAAGCTAAAAACATCTGATTTTACTGAGAAGAGACCGTCCATTGCATATTCAGGAGACATATAACCGCTGCAGTATTAATTACGCAAAATAATAATTAAGTAGGAGAAAGAAAAGTTTAGCATTGAAACAAGTTAGGAAATCAAGTTATCAATTAGTACTCACTATGTTCCTACTACTCTCTTTGTATTTGCTTCTGTCTGATCTCCACCAAATATTCTAGCCATGCCAAAGTCCGATATTTTTGGATTCCATTCTGCGTCAAGCAGAACGTTACTTGCTTTGAGATCTCTATGGATAATTCTAAATCTGGAGTCCTGATGCAAATATAGAAGTCCTCTAGCAATCCCACAAATGATGTTGAAACGCCTTTGCCAATTTAGTAAAGGGCATTTTGCCTTATCTGCAACAAAATAGTATGCAATGAGAGGCTTGAACTGAAAATTCTAAATGCATTGTCAAAAAAAAAAAGACACTTTAATGAAAGGGACTAACTGAATAAAACAGAATCCAGGCTTCTGTTTTCCATGCACTCGTAAATAAGCATCTTTTCATCCATTTCAATGCAGCAACCGAGTAATCGAACTAGATTTCTGTGTTGAAGCCTTGCAATTAATTTAACCTCATTCTTGAATTCTTCAATTCCCTGGCCAGAGTTCCTTGATAGCCTCTTTACAGCTACTTCTTGGCCTTCTACTAGCGTACCCTGGTAGCATATTTTTCTGCATTAGGCGACTATCCCTATCTATAACTGTTAGTATTATTTTATCATTTGAATTTACCTTGTAAACCAACCCAAAACCTCCTTGTCCTAGTTTATTTTCATCAGAGAAGTTGTCTGTAGCTATTGCAATAGTACCAAAATCAAACAATGGCAGTTCAAGCTCATCTTTGTCTTTTTCACCTGAGTGGTCTCTCTTGCTTGAGATAACCACCTCATTTAACAATAAATCTTGGCTTCTTTCTTGAATACCTGATTGTAAAAAATGCATATTATTTATCTCTCAATTTGTCTAATTAAAGTTGTTGAAAACTGGTTTCTGTTATTAGATTACCTTTCTGTACTCTACGTGCACTTTGCAACCTTCTTCTCTTCCAAATAAAACAGCCACCAAGTACTAGTAACAAAATGGCAACGCCAACTGCAATGCCAATAATAATAGTAGCTGTATTCTTACCATTACCTGATAAAATCAGATTTATAATTAGTCTTACGTATTCTCTGATAATCATGGATAAGCAAGCCTGGGTACTAGGCTCCATCACAACAGGAACAATAACAATGTTAAGTTTTCAAACAATAAATATTACTTTCAAATCATGGACAAAAAGAGGTGGGTTAATATATTTAACTCTGAAACACCCATTAAACACAAAATGATTATGTCTTCTTAATTACAGCTCTGGAACTAGAGTGTTTAAATCAGACCAGAAATGTGAACATTTGACCTAATATTACAAAAGAAATCAAATGATGGTAGAAACAAACAAAATGATAAATGTTGTGAAAGTCAGCGTCTTTTCTCCAAGATAAAGCAGGCTTCACACTAGCCATGAACTACTGTCATTATTGAATGTGCTAATCTGGACATTGAAAACTGCATATTCAGTCATTTCACCAGCAACTCTTAAATGCAAAACCAGTATACTGAATCATTTACTTAAAAAGTACAGATACCTAACTCCACCAAATTACTTCAATTATATATTAGTCTTTAGTTTGGTGCATTTCATAAGGGAGGTTACAGCTTTAAAAATGAAGCAAATGGTTTTCTGACCAAACTCTTGAATATAATTAATGTGACAATTAGGTTACCTATGGTCACTATCATCTACTTTCCAGGAGGCTGTACCCCTTTGGAAAATTATTTATTAGGCTAGCAACTTCTGTTGTACACTTAAATTATGCACCAATATTTATACAAAAAGAAGACTATATAATCTTTTTTTTTTTTTTTTTTCTCCGTTAGATACAGGGAAAAGAGAGAAATGAGAAGTATTATCGAATCCGGATCAAATCATGCAAATGCATGAGGACCCTACCATTAGACTATGCCTAAATTCTAATATAATGGATTAAACCTTATGAGACTATGACATAAAGTTGGTTGAGATAGACCCCATGAGACCAATTACAATGATAAATTTCTTCTTAAAATATTTGTTCAAAAATGGAAAATGTAAAGACAAGGATTTCAATGTTTTAGATAGAAGAATCAAAGGAAGAGACAAAAGAAATTGAAGAAGAAGAAAATGAAGGCGGTGGTCCCACTCCTCCTTAATCGATGGTTACGTGGATACAAAACTATCCTGTTTTACTCCGTTCAAATTTTAATATTTAATTTTCTCTGTTTTAATAATTCTCTACAAAAGCAAAAAAAAAAAAAAAAAAAAAAAAAAAAAAAAAAAAGTCGTCTATTTTAATAGGGCCCACAGAATTGTAATCCCGCCCTTGGCAACTCCAACCCAAACTACGTATAAATACTCTTTTAAAGTCAACAATGTCGGCCCACGGGCGATGCAATTTTGGACCCGCGCATACCAAATGGGCCCACGTTACCGTCCTTAAAGAAAACTCCGTTTGATAAACCTTTTTTTCTTAGGTGGAAATTTAAATTTCTTTGAATTTTAAAAATTAGTTTGCTAAAGAAAATCACAAGTAAAATTTTAATGTTTTGGCAATAATCTAGGGTTAATTTTTTGGGCCTAATGGGTGAAAATCTAGCTCCAGTTAAGCTCTACTCAGGTAGAAAGGTTGTGCAGGTTGAGGTTAGTGGGGCCGATGCTAGGACCGACTATGAATCTTGATTGACTTGTGGAAAGTGTGGAGCCCACTTAACAGCGTGGATTGCAAATATCACTATTTCAACCAAAATTTCTATTTATATTATAGTCATGTTAATTTTTTACTTAATAAATGAATATTTTTCATAAAAATCACGTTTTTTTTTCATAAAATAAAAATTTAACTTATTCAAAGAAAATAAAGTTTTTCTATCAAAACCAAAATCCAATCGAACATTTCAAAAATTACACTGAATCCATTAACTCAATTTAATTTAATTTTTTCAATTTTAATCCTAAATAAAAGAACTGTAATTAAAAACAAAGTAAAACAACAGTACAAATATTAGTTGTTTGCTACCGAATAAGATGATATTTGAAAAAAAAGAAAAAGAAAAAGAAAAAGAAAATGGTAAGATTAGAAAAAGATGCAGTGCTGTGATTAGTAGAACAAAAGCTCCAATAAATCATTTGATACATGAGCAACGTGCTGCCTGCTTTTCAAGGGGTAGTTGCCTGTATCTATCTCAAGAAAGCATATAAGCTCATTTTGGTTGGAGGTAAAATTCTATTCCTTATTTACTCATTACTGATCACGTCATGAAAGTAAAATTTTCTTAAAACGATACTAGCTGTAATGTTATATCATTGAATTACTTTCAGACATCATTCTAGTTTGAAAGCGTTTCCATATGATAAGTTTTACCCTAAGTCAAAATATGCATGTCATGAATTTTTACTTGGACGAACTTAAAGAAATGCAAGAAGAGAAAGAATTTAGGAGAATTTTTTGGACATACCTACATCAGAAGCTGCCAATCTGACGTACAGATCTTGACCACCACCTTCTGTATATTGTCTTATATCCAAAAGCTCACCAACCCAAATCACACAGCCTGTGCCTCCATTAGTAATATCTGAATTGGCATAAGCTGTACAAGAACAATTCCTCAAGCACAACAATTCACAGCCTTTGGTGCTTATGTTCCTGTCTACAAATGAGGTTGAGGATTCTGGTATTTTTATGTTCTTCAAGTGCAAGAATTTATCATTCACGCACTGTAGATTTGTTTTTCTAACACACCCATCTGACCCATCTCTTAAACTCCATGCTTGTGGGTTACTGGGTTCAAACCCTCTCATGCATTTGCAAACTGGGGATGCATTTGAGTCGCATATACCAAACGGTCCACACTCCATGTACTTGTCACACTGATCTTTAGGTGCATACCAAAATGAATTCCAAACTTGCCTATCTGGAATCCATGTGTATCTTTGAAGTTGCCCAGATGAAGTAACAGTCAATCTTGAAAATATAGATTTTGCTGATATATGAAATGAGTAAGATACCTCTTCTGGATTTGTCACAAAATTAAAACTTAGATAATCAAGAGGCTCCATTTCAGGTACTCCACTGAATCTTAGCCCATTCCATGGACCACTGCGGTAAGCTTTTTCTTGATCATTCCACAGGAAAACTTCTGGGAATCCATGATAATCTAATTTAAAAGAAAAATCACCTGTAGAAGGATCATCTGCACTTTTCCAAGAACTTATGTACCTGTCTAGACCTTTGTTTAGATCCCAACCTAATTTCATGTCTGCTAACAAAGTATCAGTAGGACAATCAAAGCTCTGCCATAAGTACTCATCGTTCACATTTGCTTCTCTTAGAACAAGATTTCCCGTGTCTAACAACTGCATAACTGGACTGTTAGCCTTGGTTTCATTCGAGGACCATATAAGATTCTCAGCGTGATCGAGAAGAACAATGCTTTGATTTGAGATCTTGAAAATACCTGAGGAATTGGTAAGTGGGTTATCTCTGTTGGCCACCCACACATATGTTCTATCAGGAATGTTCTTGTACCAAATACCCACATACCAATTCTTGGAATTTCCCGGAGAAAAGAATCCAAGCTTAAAATTTTGGTTTGGGGAGAGTAGAGTTTGGTCACTAGTGAGAGACTGGGTTGCAGTTAAGGTGTCTGAAGAAAAGGCAACTCTTGAAGTACAAAAAGAAAGAAAAGTAAAGAAGAGCAAATTAGGATAAAAATGGTTACTTGCTGTTATACCCTTCATTATTGTTCAGTATAGGGTTTTTGCTCTGTTTCTCTGCCTCTGAAATATATTTCTGCTTCAGATTCAGGGTACTTGGGTTTGGGGTGTTTTTAGTTTCTTCAATGTGACGACATCTGGTTTTGTTTGATAGGAAGAGAGGAAAGCAGTGCTTCTTATTGACCCTTTTTTTGGCTTTCCCTTTCTTTGCTTCTTTTATTTGTCTCGGTCACCTCTGTTTCTTCTTTGAAAATGCCATTCCTTTCCAAAATTAATTTGAAAGCATAAAAGCCAAAACGTGAATTGTTAGGTTACTTTGGGCCAAATTTGGGCTTTACTGTTGGTCGTTTTAATAGGTCAAAGGAGGAAGATCACCTAACTTTCATTTTAATTTGGTAGATAAGAACCCTCGGATTTGATTACTTTATAAGTAATTATAAGACTCAACAATTCATTTCAGCCTCCTCTCTCAAAATGCCAAAGTGCACAAGATCGATTTCATTGTCTTTTAGTTATTCTTGAAAAATACATCATTCGTCATTTTTCTTTTTTCACTTATCTCAAATTATAATTCAGGTAATTTTTATAATTCTATTTACATTAACAAATTGCATGATTTTTTTTTTTTTAATACGAACGAGGGAGTTTAACTCCGGCTAGCATGCACTACTGGAGGCCAGCGAACACCGACTCGATCAGCCTGCAGAGAAAAAGAAGAAAAAGAAGAAGCCAAAAAAACCTCTAAAACATGCAAACCCTAAACTTGAAACCCAAAAGCATTCGCAATAAAATCAGCCATGTTTTTAAAATGCAGATCATTAACATTGAATATAAAGATATATTAGAAAAAATGAGTAAAATTACAATTTAACCATATTAGAAAATCAAATTAAATCTACTGTTATAAGATGTGGGGGATTAATAAATTAAGGTTCTTCATGGCTGGTGACAGAGGTGGGGTTTAATCTAAACGGGTCGGCTTCTTGTAGTCTGATCTGTGGCTGTACTCCAGTGTGGAGTTGGTAAATACCAGCTGCAGTCAAATTTGGCATTTCTTGTCTGTTTTAGAATTTTGTTTCCTTTCTTTTCTGTTTTTTCTTGGATCTGAACGTGACCTAACAAATTATCCTATTAGTAAAGTCTTATTTTTAAATACCTTCTTTAATTTTCTTTAGCCTCAAATCAACCATGAACGTCTTGTCGTTGTTCTCTTTTGTTTGTGTTTATACAGATAATTATGGTCCCATCAATAATTTTCCTGATAAACCATTTATTTAATAGGAAAGAGATTTGAACCAATCCAAAAAAAAAAAAAAAAAAATAATAATAATAATAATAATAATGTGGATTTTGATTTGGAAATTGGGCTGCATGCATACGTAGAAGCAAGGTGTTATTATTACAAGGTAACGGAAATTAAATAGGGTTTAGGCCGAAATCTTTAATTTGATTAATAAGAGTAGAAATTGGGTTAGATTCTATTCACAGAAATATATATATAAAGAATTTCCAAACAAAAGAAAAATTTATAAGTTGGCTGTTTCTTTCCTTACCAAGCTTTTAGTTAGAAAATTCAACTAATTAATTTTCAATTTGAAATCTATTTTGTATTTTATTCCAACTTAACTTTATAAAATGTTGAAGCACGAGATACTCATGAAAATCAAAGTCAACGATAATAAAATTATTTCTTCAGTAAAGAAGTATATAGAAACATGGACATATGAAAATACTACAAAATTAGGCGAGTGGATAATATGTTGATCTATTCTTTTTTTTCTTAATTCATAATACCTGTGATCCAATTATTGGATTTTCCCAAAAAAAAAAAAAAAAAGAATTAATTAAATATCATTTCCTTTTTTCTCTTTTCAAGGTCTGAGGTGTTTGTCTGCAAAACATCTATTATGTATGTGGAATTAGTGGAATGTGACACATGCCCATTGCCAAAATCCAATCTCATCGCCATTTTACTTAATCGGAAAAAATTTATCTACGCCCGGATGCATGAGCTCTTGTATACTAAACCAATCAAATAGTAATATTTTTTAAAAAATATTTTTTTATTGGATTGGTATGTAAATGCACTCATACACAAGATATAGGTAAATTTTACATTTGTCCAAAAAGGATTCCCTTTGATATAAACTTTACAAGGAACACCAAATACAAAAATATTTGGTAGACAAGCTGTAAATGGGCTTCTAATGGATATTGTTCTTATAAATGGGCTTCTAATGGATATTGTTCTTGTAAATGGGCTTGTCCACCGCACTGCAAGGCCTTCAATTCAAAGAATCTGTAACCTCACTAAATCTGAACAAAGAATGGACGGAATATTTAAAGGCCGAACCACTTGATTTAAGCCCAAATTTAATTGTGAATTCACCCAACTGTAACACAAATGAATCAAATTCTTATGATATTAAATTTCAAATATTCATCACTCGTCTAATTTTTCTAACAATTTAGCACCTCAAATTTTACGAAGGACCTATTATATTTGAGAATATGAATTATAGTAATATACTGATTGATAAGAAAATAATTTGAACCGAGTAAGTTAAAGTTTGAACAACACAAGAGACTAAGTAGCAAGTTAAAGCTTGAATAATTTCTGAATCTCATTTAATTACGTAACGCTCAATGTAACAATTAGTCAATAAAATTATTAAATGACTGAGATTTTTATTCAACATTCGTGACTAAAATTCTTACCATAAAGATTATTTAGTCAGTTACAGTGTAAATTGTACTATAAATAAGTGTATGAGAACATGAAAAGGATCACTTTATTCCTAGATTAATAGCAACAAACACATTTCTTGAGCACATTCACAGTTTACACTCATTACTAATATTAAACACCTCTTCACACTAGTAATAATAATAATTTTGGTATCTTTAATTTTTATATATAAAATATTGGTTTAATATGTGGTTCCTGGCTACAAGTTTTGTAACAATTATTATCACATTTTCAACTATCAAATAAGTACTTAAACAATTTAATTTTATAATTTGATATGTTCAATATAAATTTTTGTATGTTAAAAGTATTTAATAAATGCAATTTTATAAAATTTTGATAATATATTATATGCAGGGAGATAAGATTAATATATTATTTCTTTTCTACTATTGTAGATTGTGAAGCAGGAGCTTTCAAAAGAGAAATTGAAATACTAAGCACTGGAAAAACAACTCATTTTACTTAAAAGCTACAAAACCCTAATCCCAATTTTTTTTGAGCAAAAGAAACAAGTTGCTACAAAATTTATATGAAGATAACAACAAATACTAACGATCTATTCTGCAAATTGGCTGAATTTAATTTCCTGTTATTTACTTTATCGTGGTTCAATGATTGATTCAGTAACATTATTCACAGACCATGTAGAGTTGCTTTGTGATTGAATATGGCTGCTGCTTGACACATTCTGAAAAGTGAATGTAGGTTGTTTAGGTTGAGGAAGCTTTGATTTTTCACCACTTAACATAGAATCTATGGCTGCCATGGTTGGTCTATCTGCAGAATGATCCTGTACACAAAGTAGTCCAATATTTACACATCTACTTACTTCTGATGCCGAAAACGAGTTGTCCAATGCTTGGTCGATCATGCCTACACCACTGCTTTCACACCAAGATTGCCAGGCCTGCAACAATTTGTATTACTTTATAATGGAATTCCAAAATTCAATGGAGGAAAATAATGAAATGATCTTATATTGCTGACTTACATATGCCAGAAGGCTCATGTGTTGGTCGTGATTCTGGAAGCTGTTAGCTTTCCTGCCACTAACAATTTCCAAAATCAACACTCCAAACCCAAAGACATCAGATTTCTCCGAATATATGCCGCCCAACAGATATTCAGGTGCCATATAACCTCTGCATTTGATGGAAAATAGGAAAATAAGAAAATCACTGGGTTTAGTACTCAATAGTTTGTACTTGTAATTTTCTATTTTTCTGATGTTACTAGCTTAAAACTATAAGCATTTCCAAATGTCGCAAATGTTATTCCTTTTTCATTTCAACATTTATATGCTTTAAAATATTAGTAAAACCAATTTTAAGCTGAAAAAGAAAAATGAAAAACCAACACAGTGCAGATTGCTTACAGTGTTCCCACAACCCTGTGAGTGCTTCCAAGATCTTGTGTGCCTTCAAAAATTCTTGCCAATCCAAAATCAGATATTTTGGGATTCATCTTTTCATCCAAAAGAATATTGCTGACCTTCAAATCTCTGTGTATAACCCTTAAACAAGAATCCCGATGGAGATAAAGAAGCCCTCGAGCAACTCCAGTTATAATGTTGATGCGCTTATTCCAGTCGAGTTCTGCCTTTCTTGTTGGATCTGAGCAATAACCCAAATGTAAAATGTGTATTGTCAGTTATACTTCCAAGCATCACAGAGTAAAATGAAGGGGAAGAAAGAACAAAAGTCCATCTTTACTCTAAAAGATAAATTATGGCATCTCCTACCAAAAAGGTAAGTGTCCAAGCTTTTGTTGGGCATGTATTCATAAATTAATATCTTCTCTCCTCCTTCAATGCAGCAACCTATAAGTCTGACAAGGTTTCTGTGTTGAAGTTTGGAGATCAACATCACTTCATTCTTGAACTCTTCTGGGCCTTGTCTAGAGCTACTAGAAAGTCTTTTAATTGCTACATCCTTTCCATCCAGTAGCTTTCCCTACATGAAGACATCAAATTAATACTCCCTGCTTTTTTTGGCTTCTTCAATTATTTAATTTAGATCATTTTCATTTCCCTTAAATAAATGTCGGTCATCACCTTATAAACTGGACCGTATCCTCCTTGCCCGAGTTTGTTTTCTATGTCAAAGTTGTTGGTAGCAACTATTATGCTATTGAAGTCAAACAAAGGCAACTCTACTGAATCTTTATCTTCTGAAGGACTTCTCCACACAAATGGTTGCGATGTGTCTGTTGAAGCGTCAGTTGGATCTGTCAAAGAAATGAGTTTGGTGTTCTTTAACATCCAAAGCAAAGATCAAAATTCAAAACAAGAGCTCGGCCATTCAGAGCAACAATAGCTATCAATGAAACTATAAATCAATAAGCTAATGGTAAAGTAGCAGCCTTTCAGTTTTTTACCTTTTATCATAACCCTTTTTTTGGCTCTCCACTTCCAGAAACTATAAATCAAGGCAGCTATGATAGCAACAGTTAAAACCGTAATGATACCGACAATGATCTTTACTTTTGTATTCTGATTACCTAAAATATAAACAAACATTAGCGATGAAACAATAAAAATTTTAATTTTCGATCGAAAAAGAAACAAAAATTAGAAAGCAAAGAAGTCGTTCAAACGTGACACTACCATCATCCAATTCTGAATGTGCAAGGCGAAGAAAAAGATCCTGGCCACCTAAGGGTAGCTCATGCATATCAACAAGGTTTCCTGCCCAAACCAAACAACCTATTCCACTTACATACGCATAACCTGAGCACGAACAGTTATTGAGGCACTGCTGATGACATTCATTTTCATCCCAAACTTTCAAGAAATCAGAAGAATCTGGAAGCCTTAATCCACCTATCTTCAAGAACACATCTGGACTTCCACCTCGTGTGTTTGTGGCACTTGTGTTTCCCCCACAACTCAATTCACTTCGCCTTACACACCCTCCACTCCAGTTCCCTTTGGTCCACTCCTCATTTGACTTTGGCACAAATCCTTTCAAGCATCTACAAGTTAGATTTGGTTCATATCTTTGGCAAACCCCAAAAGATCCACATGCACCATAAACTTCACAGGGAGTAATAGGTGCCTCCCATCTAGGATACCAGCCCCTCTGTCTTGCCCAACACAAGAACCTTAAAACTCCCATTGATGAAACCTTAAACATAGAATAACTGCAGTTCCTGAGTATACTAACATTAAGATAAGCAGTTTCTGGCTGAAGACCATCTACAAGTTGAAGTCCACTTTGATAATCAGCATCCATTTCCGGTATCCCAATAAACTTTGTCTTGTCCCAAGGCCCACTTCTCCATTGAGGTTTTGACCCTTTCCAAACAATAGCTTGTGGTGGAGTCTGAGGTGGTACATTAGCAGTGAAATCCCCAGGAGATGGATCATTCTCACTTTTCCAGGAATTGAGAGTAAGTCTGTACCCATTTGTTTCGTTGAAGGCCAACCATGTTCCAGGCAAGAGAGTATCTGTAGGATCCTGAGAGCTATCCCATAAATTATTTCCGGTTTGGCTATTCTTCAAGACAAACAGTCCATCGTCTGAAAGCAAACCAATCGAATCATTTGACGGGTTAGAAACATTGGTCGACCAGATAATGGTTTTCTGCCCATCAAGAAGCCAGAAATTGCCATCACTCCCAATTGTTAGACTTGCTGAGGAATTTGTAATTGGCTTCTCTCTATTGGCCACCCAAATAACAGTTCGAGGAGAAACCTCCTTAAACCAAATTCCCACATATTGAAAATGGGAATCATTAGGAGTAAAGAATCCCAACTCAAAAATTTGGCGAGGGGAATTAAGATTTTGGTCTGGCAAGACTGGTGTGGATGAAGTTATGTTATAAATTACAGAGCAATAAGCTAACGGCAACAAATTGAATAAGAAAACCCACAAAAATGCAACTTTAAAACACGGGTCTCTTCTAGACATCTTATTCCTAAAATGATATAACTAAAATGACATGGTGAGAATACAGAGAGAAAGAAATGATCTTAATTGATGGGAAAACTGTAGTTGCTAGTGGAGGTCAACTTTTATAGAAACAGAGGGTCTAACCAGTACAGGGAGTATAAAAGGGATACAAAGATTTCCAATGAGAATAATTGAAGAAGTGGAATAAGCCAATTGCTTCCAGGGAATGTAAGATGATCCTACCAATCAAGTGAAATAGACAAAAGCTATCAAGATTGGAGATTGGGTGGCCCAAGCTGGTACTAGTAACTTTAGGACTTCCAAAGTCCAAACAGGAGTTGGGTGCTCTGTCTCTCTCTACCACCCCAACCCCAAATGTGCACTTCTGTTGATGGTGATGCTACTCTTTGAACCCTGCTGATGAAATGTTTTTCTTCTTGTTCAAAAAACAATTACGGAACACTGATGGTTTTATTAACAAACTCTTAATATTTAAACTTACAATTACATGCCGTACAAATTTTTTTTTTTTCCTTCATCGCAACCTGCAAAGTGGTCCAAATTTTCAATTTTTAACTTATTTAAATAAATTTATAAAACAAAATAACATAAAGAAGAAAAGGCATACATTTTTCCCTTCTTTATATATATATATATATATATATATATATATATATATATATATATATATATATATATATAATGAAACTATTACGAACTTATTTCGTCGTGAAAGAGCACGGATGATCCAGTTGACGATGAGCATATGGTTAAAGGAAGTCAACAGGGGGGATTTATTTAATTGCAAAATTTGACAAAACATTGTCTTTTACTTCCAGTAGCTATTTTATCATATAAAATAGCAAATAAACATGTATTCCGTTGACTTTGAAAGCAAACCAACTCCTCCAAGTTTTGAATTTGTGAGTGGAGCTCGGCTGGATTCCAGACTTCTCACATTTTGGTTTTTTCTTGCTATCACAGCACAACCCGTCAATCCTCTTAGATATTAGTAACATATGCATATTCTTAGGGTTTAATGATAAAAAAATCCCCAACTTTCACATTTTTATTAATTCTAGTCAATTTTTTTTTTTAATTTTATCAATTAATACCGCATATTTGTTTTCTGTATCAATTCTAACATCTATTTGTCTTCCGTCAATTTCATGTTAGTGTGGTAGTTATCTCTCACAGGTGGAATCTACAACATTCAATGTCAGCGCAAGTCATATATCCACGCATATTAAAAAAAAATTAAACTTTAAAGTTTTTATCAAATCTGACCGGTTCTTTTAATTTATCAATTAATTTCACACATTAATTAATCTCTATCAAATGATTTTGTTATACGTTATCAATTAGTATATATCTTTAAAAATAATATTTTTAAAAGACTCTCTAGTAAAATTGAATTTTAATTGATTAATCCCATTATACAATTAAGTTATATAATTAATTAATAAATTATTTAATTGAATAAATATCAATATAACAAAATGATTTGATAGAGATTAATTAGTACACTGTATTGATTGATAAAATTAAAAGAATTGACTATATTTGATAAAAACCTTAAAGTTCACGTTTTTTTTTAATATACTTGGATATATATGACTTGGTGCTGACATTGGATGTTATAAGACCCACTCGTGAGAGATAACTGCCACATTAGTATGAAATTGACAGAAAGATAAATAGAGACTGGAATTGATATAGAAAATTAAATAAGCCGTATTGATTGATAAAATTAAAAGAACTAACTATAATTGATAAAAATGTCAAAATTTTGGCTTTTTTTTTTTTTTTTTTTTGTCATTAGCCCTATTTTAAGTGTCATAACATGGATTTTTTTTATCGAAAGCTTGATTCAAATGAGTAATAAAGATCACAACAAGAAGCAACTTGGCTTTAGCTTGTGCGCACTGATTCAAAAAGGTAGGGAGTCGGGACATTTATTTCTCATGTTCTTGTTTAAAACGAAACATCTAGAAGAAGACAAGTATAAGTCCATCTTTTAGGCGGTCAGAAAAATATGCATGTTGATTCGAGGAAAAGGCAAATGCGGGACCCAAAAATTGATAGATGATGTAAAATCGTTTGTATTAACATAGAAAGGAAGGAAGATTTCAAGAAAACTGTTGGCATTGCTGCGTTGAACGAAATCGTTGAACAGGTCAACCTTTCACATCTGCTGCTGTCAATGGGCTTTGCTTTTAATTGGTGGGCTATGCAATGCCATGAATATGAAGAAGATAAATGAAACCTCAACTTGTGTCTGATTATTTTGCAATTTGTATGACAAAGACAAAGATCATACTTCAAGAATTCCAAAATATTCTGAATAATAAAAATTTCTTTAATCCATTTTATGAAATCTTAATAATTAGATTACATTTGCAGACAAGAGAATCAAATATTAATTTCCACATAGAAAATGCAATAATAGCAGTTGTGGATAATTCGTTTTCATCATCAACAATGATCAAAATCCCAAGTTTGAAAATGCAGTTTTATATATGGAGAAAGAAAATATATAGATTTCTTTATCTCCCTTCAATTGGTGATAGAGTCCCTCATTTGTAGAACATTTATATATTTCTTCCTTCTGATACCTGTTCTTCAATGCGGTTTGGAACATAAATGGAGGTTCCTTGGGTTGTGGAAAAGTTTCTTTGCTGCTTAACATGGAAACCACTTCTGCCATACTCGGCCTTTCTGCAGCTTGGTCTTGAACACAAAGAAGACAAGTCTTTTGCTCCTGTTTCATATTTGTACTTCAAATTTGTCTTCTCTTTCCTAATTAATGAAATTTCCATTTATCTTTAAAAAAAGAAAGAGTGACACAGTGACAGGGGCGTGAATTGACAATCGTTTAAAATTGGGGCTACTTCTGCTAAATGCAATAATAATGGCTGTCAAAGTGTGAAATAATAAGAAGTTAGAGAATAATCTACAATTGGCAGGAAACATCTGGGCTTTAAATGGACTTTCTTATGCACTGTTGTGGGCACAACTTGGGCTGGTCCATTAAGCGGCATGTTAGGTGTACTTCGTTTATTTGGGCTTTATTTATTTATTTTTATTGCGGTGACATTGTTGTATTCGGCGGTCCGAAAATGCAAACGACAAATCCATCTAGTTCAACGACAGGTTAGTTCTGCAAATTCCGAATCCTATTTTAATAGATGTTTTTCCTAAGTTTCTTTCTTCTAAAGCAGTTGAGCTGAGAACTAACTTCTAATTGTTAGTTAGTTGCAACTAACCATTAAACATAAACTATCACAAGCCAAGCTTTAAATTTCTCACATGTTTATGCATAAACATATTAAAATGACCTGTGGTTGACCACATTTCTTTTGAATCTAATATTCCAACCACTCAGTATTCATTTTTCAATACACAAAAAACCAAACAGACTTTAGACAAAGATCTGTGCAATTAATGTAGATAGATAACTACATTATGTCCTGAGCAGATCAACAAACGTTGACTTGTTATTTTAAATTTTTTTCTTGGTTCCATTGATTCTGCTTCCAGAAATTAATCCAACACTGCTTGAACTCAACTCTCTGACGTTGTCTGTCCCTGATGAAATTTCTTGCTAATCCACATAAATCAATGAAAACAAATTCTTGTATAGACATAGAAGTAATTAATAATCAGTTATGCAATAAGAATATCCGTTTTTCATTCAAAATTGATTTTCAAAACCACTATACAGATGTTGCTATGTTTTTTGAATTCAATTACACAAAAAAAAAAAAAAAAAAAAAATGCATGTGGGAAAAAGAAAAGATGCTAGTCATCTCCCTACTATCATTGTAACTGTCACATCGTTTGAGGATACAATTTCTTGACCTTCAGGAAAGATTTCGGATGTGTCTATGGAGGTTCTTGTTGAAGTGTAAGTGGGTTGCCTCGGCAATGGCAGGGTTGGACTATTGGTTTCAAGCATTAACAGCACAGCTGACATAGTTGGTCTGTGAACTGCAGAATCTTGCACACATAACATGCCTACATGTATGCATTTCAATACTTCACTTTCGTTACACGAATCTCGAATAGATAGATCAACTAGCTCCATTGTTCTATTTTCACGCCAAAGTTCCCATGCCTGAAATCAACCAAAATTAAAATTTTACTAATTGATAAAAGGAATATTAATGATATCAATTTTATTATTACAGCATAAAGTAGGCTTAACCAGAAAATGTTAAAAATTAGTGTGCTTACATAGGCAATGAGGCTGACATGAATAGTGGAACGAAAACTGGTGTTTCTCCGGCCACTCACGATTTCTAGTAGTAATACTCCAAAGCTGTAAACATCTGACTTTACTGAAAATAGGCCTTCCATTGCATACTCAGGTGACATGTAACCGCTGCAATTCATGAAATGAATATGTCATATTAAGATTCATCAAATTGTTTGCTGTGATCTAATTGTACATCATTTGATATGCAATTTGTACTTACTACGTGCCAACAACTCGGTTCGTGTTCAATTCATTTTGGTTTCCTCCAAATATTCTGGCCATGCCAAAGTCTGAAATCTTTGGATTCATTTCCTCATCCAACAAAATGTTGCTAGCCTTTAGGTCTCGATGAATGATTCTTAGCCTTGAATCTCGATGGAGATAAAGAAGACCTCTAGCGATCCCCTCAATGATATCGAATCTTGTCTTCCAGTCTAATAGAGCCTGCTTTGCAGAGTCTGCCATTGTGTTCACAATCAAATGGTAACCATTAGCTAGCTGCAAGAATACTTCTTTTGGTGTCTTCAAATGGATTTTCAATTACGCATCAAAAGGGAAAAACTTACCAAAAAGAAAGCCATCTAGACTTTTGTTTGGCATGTATTCATAAAGCAGCATCTTCTCTTCCCCCTCTATACAGCAGCCTAATAATCTAACAAGATTTCTGTGTTGTAATTTCGCAATCAATATAATTTCATTCTTGAACTCCTGTAAGCCTTGGCCGGAGATTTTTGAAAGCCTTTTTACTGCTATTTCCTCTCCTCCAGGAAGTTTACCCTGCAATGAAAGTGAAAATAGTTATTTTCAGTACTCAAACTGTGCTACTCTTAGATTCTGCCACATAATATAAATACAGTACCTTGTAGACGTGACCAAAGCCCCCCTGCCCAAGCTTGTTTTCTTCAGAAAAATTGTTCGTAGCAGCTACTACAGAATTGAAATTGTATAATGGTAGATCAGGACCGTTTACTGGGCTCCCATCAATGAAAAGGTCAGCTGGTCCAGACATCTCTGTTGAATACTCTTTGCTCTTGCTCTTATCGAAAAATGGTTTCTCGCTTTTTCTCATTAATGAAGCTGAAATAGCCGCTGGCGAAACTAAAAGAAAAAATATAGAAGTTAGTAACAAGAGATGCCTTATGAAATCTTATATCTCTGAACCAAATTTGAAAATATCACCTTTAAGTCTTCTCTGTAGCCCCCAGATTAGCAATACAAATAGTGCAACAAAGATCACTCCAGCCACAACAATTAGTGCAATCACTGCTGCAGAGAGTTTCTTGCCATCTAAAAAAATAAGCAGACAAATTAGGCCATCAATCTTGTTGCAAGAGCAAGATTACATATTGTTCTTTCTTTTTACTCATCTAAAATAAAATGAAATAAAGAAGATTAACTAGGCTACAAATTCTTTTATCATTATCAATATTATCATTATTATGAACCTAAATTTCATTTGTTCTCTTAGTTGTACACATTTAGAATAAGCAAGAATCAGATACAGTTCTAATAAATCAAAAAACAAGGAAAGAAAAAAATCATACCAAATTCAGAATCAGCCAGACGTAGGTGCATAACAATTCTAGGTATGCCAAAATCCTGAATATCAATCAAGTCCCCATTCCATATCATACATCCGATATTTTGGACTACTGCAAAGGCATTACAAGAACAGTTACTTAAACACATTTCCTGACAAGATTCCAGGGAAACGCCAGTCCTTACAACAGCAAAATCTGGCAATTTATTGCAACTTAACTCCTTAAACCCATCATTTCCACCATTAGTAGTATTCCTCTGGCACTGCAATTCAGCCGTTCTCACACACCCACCTGACCAATTGCCCTTCATCCATTCATCTGGATGCCTTGGAGAAAACCCATCCAGACATTTGCATTTGGGATTAGAAGATTCTTTACAAACCCCAAAACTTCCACAAAAGTTATAAAGCTCACAATCATTAGCAGGCTGTGTTTGCATCACATCCCACTCGTTTTTTTCTACATTCCATTTCAATTGCTCTTCATAGCCATCCCATCGTATGTGAAACCTCATCAAATCAGAACTATTAGATGGAGTATAAGTCATAAAATCCATTACAAACTTAAATCCATATCTGATATTAGCTAGGATTGTCATATTTGGCACACCCGTAAATATTTGACCATCCCAATACCCACTCCTCCATCTTCTTGTTGAATTCTTCCATATCAGTATCTGTGGTGCTCCACTAGGATCAATTCCCATGGTGAAGTTTCCCGGTGAAGGATCAGTTGCAGATTTCCATGAAGTGAAAACCCTCTGCTCTCCTGCCGAAAGACTTGCTCGAACCTTCATGTTTGGCAAGAACGTATCGGTTGGATGTTCAAAACTTTCCCAAAGTTCCTCATTGTCACTGCTAAGTTTGAGAGTACCTGAGTTTTCAAGAATTGCTACTGTGTTGTTGTTAGATATATTTTGATTACTCGACCAAATTGAATTCCCATTTCCATCTGTAATAATTAAATTTCCATCTTCACCGATTTTAAAACTCCCATTTCTATTAGAAATCGGTCTATCTCTGTTAGCAACCCAGATAACAGGCTGACCAGGAATCTTATGATACCGAATACCAACATATCGCAAAGTAGAATTTTCAGGGTTAAAGAATCCCAATTCAAAAATTTCTTCACTTGATACTAAGGTTTCACCATCTTGTATTGATTCACCGTTTTTGATTCGATCAATTGCATGGCAGAGGATAATTAAAGAGGATAAGGAATAAAAGAATGCGAAAAGAAAGCTGAGAAAGGCCATTTTCATACTAAAAATCAATAAGTAACATAAAGATGAACAAGACGACAGATATCAGCAAGAAGAAGAAGAAGAAACAGATAGTAGCAATCAAAAAAGGGAGAAGGAAGCTTCAATGGATGGCCATTGGTGGCGGTAGTGGTTTTGGTGGAAGCTGACAATAATCTTTGTGTTAGGATGACAAGTTGGACTTAAACACCTTCTCTTTTATATTATTTAACGTAAGATGCTTTAATCTAAAAGAGCATCACCAAGAACGTACCTTGATGAGGAAAAATCGTATTTCCAAGTTTGACGAATAAAAAGAAAATGGAAGGACATTATTTAATCGGTAGGTAAAGATCAAGAGATTCAACATCACATGCCATTGACTATCTTTGAGAGTTTGTGATTCAAGATTTTACAACATAATTAAATAAATATGAAATAAAAATGGAATCCGACTTCTCTGTAAATTTTGGGCCAAATAATTGATGAAAGAAAGGAAAAGCTTTGACTTTTAATTTGTAAGTTTGCAAGTTATTTTGGATGCTTTCAGTGAAGTAGTTTACTTCAGATGTGAAGGTAATTGGAAAAATGGATGCTTTCTGTTTTTATCAGGAACCTGTCCGTTGCAGTGTGCTCTGAAAATTGACATCTCCAAGTTCAACAATGACCTTGTAACTTGAGACTCGCGATTGTTTGTTCACATTTGATGAATGCGGGAGGTAGAAGTAGAAGAATGTCGTTTCGTACCAAATAGTATCTCTTTCATAATTAATGTTATTTCCCAGCAAACTTCTTTCTAAGATCTTGATATTTAGAATGATCAGAAAAATTAGTTAATAGAAATAGTTTATAGTTAAAAGGAAAATGATTTCCTTTATTTAGGAATAAATCGAACTTACAAGAAAGAGAAGATTCATACGCGGTTTTCGTTTTTCTTTTTTCTTCTTTTCATACTGAAATTATCAAGATAACAAATAATTAAGAAGTTAAATTTTTTTTAACTCTTTTTTTTTACTCTTAGAATAAATTTTTTTTAACTCTTTATTATACTACTTAAAAATAACTATAAAATACAGGTGGTATATTAAAATATCGATTCAATAATAGGCCTATTTATAAAAAGATGTGCCAATTAGAAGAAGTTTCTTCCTCAATTTTGATTGGTGTTTAAGTTAGTGGATGCGTAAATTTCTTTGTGAGCAAATAGGGAACGGCTGCGATGGCCATAGGACATCCAATTGGACGGTTTGGACTTTCTAATCAGTAATTACCCCACCCATGTGGAACCTTCAACAGTATACGCGGACGAATCGGTGAAACACAAACAAAGTTACACGTGATAAAAATTCCATTAATTGGATTAATTAATTTTAAAATTAACAATTAATTATTGCTACTTCGTACTGTCATTACTTATTAGAACCTAACGTTGGACCACTGATTAATATTGAATATTGAATATGTCGTCTGCCTTTCCATTTAGACTGTAATGGAATGTATAATGCACGCAACCAAATTAGAATTAATTAAGCTTAATTAATTAATTATGAAGGACAACATAATCTTATTTGTTCATAGCATTTCTGGTACCTTCTTCTCTTTTGTCCAAAATAAACTAAAATTATCATTTTGGATGAACAGTATTAGAGACAAGAAGCAATCAGTAAATTGACAAAAATGAATTGAAATTTGAATAAATAAAATGACAAAAGACACGGTTTCTAGCTTTTTTCAAGTCTATGGATAAAAAAGAAAGATGGCGACCACTGAATGTCAGGACTGAGGAAGAAAACAATGAAGAAGGAAGCTATTCGTGGTAGGGAGGATTCTTCTGGCAAACCAACAAAATAAGCTACAGTATTAGAAACCAAATTGTAGAATAAAAAGATAAATGGGGAAGCGGAAACAAATTGAAGAAAATGGTAGTGCATTCTACTTGTCACTCGGTGGTTGACTCTGATATCAATTATTGAGTGGCTTGTTTCTGTTAGCTACCCATATTGGAATTAGCACAAAAATTTTTCATTTTCGTATAATTAACAGGGAGGAAAAATCCTATTTTGAAGGTGTTGGAATTACAGACCATCGACTCATGGGCTTCATCATAGAATTAACAGGGATGAAAAACCCTAATTTCCATATCATGTTTCAATAAAATCTGATAGTATCTTCTATTTCACAATGTCACAATTAGCTTTACATATAAGAGGAAGAAATACATTCTAGTTATCTACCGGGCGTCAACAACAGTTAGAGTAACGAGGTTAACAGAACAATTTTTCAGGCTCTGTTGAGAGGAACCTGCAGAATCTAAGGCAACTTGCCTTTCAGTAAATGCTGGTTGCTTTGGTATAGGAAGATCCACGATTTCACTGTTCAGCATTGATATAACAGTTGATACAGTTGGCCTGTCTTTTGCAAATTCTTGCACACACAATAGACCTACATGTATGCATCTCGAAATTTCAGCTTGATAGCACGGATCGGACACTACTGGATCAACTAGAGCCGCATTGTTGCCTTCATTCCACAATTTCCATGCCTGCAGGAAACACAAAATTAGATGAACAAAAAGACAGCTATGAGCTGAAAGGACATACAAATCCTAGAAGGCTCAAAGCTTGCTCATTTTCATAAAAACTAGTATTTCTTCTCCCGCTTACAATCTCTAACAACAGTACTCCGAAGCTAAACATGTCCGATTTCTCTGAAAATCGTCCTCCCATTGCATATTCAGGCGACATATAGCCACTGCAAGTTATCCAGTAAAGATTTCTAAGCTCATATAAAATGATAAGATAATGGAATCGATGAAAAAAGTACTTACTATGTTCCAACAACCCTTCTAGTATTGGCTTGATCTTCATTTCCTCCAAAAATCCGGGCCATTCCAAAGTCTGAAATTTTAAGATTGAGTTCTTGATCCAACAAGATGTTACTTGCTTTCAGATCTCTATGAATGATTCTTAGTCTAGAATCCCTGTGAAGGTAAAGGAGACCCCTGCAAATTCCTTCTATGATGTGAAACCGTTTTCTCCAGTCTAGTATCTGTTTCTTACTCGGGTCTGGCATACATTGCACACAAAAAATGAGTAGAATAATTTAGCAGCGGTTTTTTCAGTAAGCTATATTAATCAAATAAAGATGATATGCTATAAAAATTGAATTCAACAATAGATCGGATCACAGCTTTCTAACCAAAAAGAAATGCATCCAAGCTTTTATTTGGCATGTACTCATAGACCAGCATTTTCTCTTTTCCTTCGACACAGCAACCAAAGAGTCTCACCAGATTTCGATGTTGGAGTTTTGATATCACCACCACCTCATTCATAAATTCTTCTAGTCCTTGTCCTGACGCTCTTGACAATCTTTTAACAGCTATCTCTCGTCTATCACTCAATTTTCCCTGAAAACTCACAATGGCCCATTATAAATAGATATTCAATAACTAGTGAAGTCCATTAGAGAAGTGCCATTACCTTGTATACTGGACCAAAACCACCCTGTCCAAGCTTATTAGCTACATCAAAGTTTCCAGTGGCAAGGGCAAGCTTCTGTAAATTGAACACTGGTAATTCCTGGAGCTTAACTTTGTCAATGCTGTCCACTAGCATGTTTACATCCGAAAATGTTGGATGATTTTCATTGCTATTGACTAATAACATCTCCCTGTTTTTCCTCCTCCTTTCTGAGTAAGTGAGGTTGAACAAGAAAGTCAATTGCAAATCAACGGTTTCTTTTCTACAAAATTGTGAATGTAAATAGAATTCGAGTAGATTACCTTCATACTTAGCCATCGACCTCCACATAAAAAATGCAAAAATGGAAATTGTAATTACTCCTATAACCACTGCTATGCCGATAATTACGTTCAAGTTTCTGTTGTTATCTGAAAATGAAAAGAGGTAACTTGCTTAAACTTACCGACCAAATAAGGCATCAGCACAAACAGCAGATAGTATCAAGCATAACTTTATATGTATGAAAATCTAGTAGCAAGTACCAAGTTCGGAATATGCGAGGCGAATGTAAAGATCTGCCCCTCCACTAGAAAACTTCTGTATGTCTATTAAGTTTCCAGTCCAAGACATACAACCAACATCAGAAACGTAGGAATAAGCAATACAAGAACAATCATTCAAGCAATTGTCTTTACACTCTTGTTCAAGGGAAGGTGACCAGTAGGCCAAATCAGGCACTTTAACTGTCTCCAGCTTCGAAAACTCATCATGTTTTCCTGCTTCGTCGCCAGTTTTAATTCTCTCACATTGCAATAGTCTTCTCCTAACACAACCACCAGTCCAGTTTCCCCTACTCCATTCATCAGCACTTTTTGGCTCAAACCCTTTCAAGCAACTACAGACTGGTGAATTCTTTGGATTACAGACTCCAAACTCCCCACACACGCCATAAATATCACATTCATTCTCTGGACTTTGCCAATCAATTTGCCAGCTCTTCGAACTGTTAGTCCACGTTTTTTGTATCAATTTTCCTTCAGGACTCAGAACAAAGATATAAGGATGAGATTTATCTATATAAGTGAAACGTATGGAAAAATTTCCACTACTTCTATCCCCTTCAAGAAGAAAACCATCAAGAAAACCAGAAGCCATATCAGGAACCCCAATAAAGATCCGACTATTCCATTGACCACTTCTCCAATATGGACGATTGCCTTTCCAAATGAAAAATTGAGGAATTTCAAAGACATCCATACCAGCAGAAAAGCTTCCAATGGATGGATCTGAAGGGTCTTTCCAGGATGTTAGCAAAATTTTCTCGTGTTCTTTGATTGGCAGTAAGCTTCATGCTACTCAAAAATGAATCTCCTGGATGCTGGAAACTCTCCCATATGATATTTCCGTTGTTATTATCTCGCAATACTAAGTTTCCCACATCAGTAAGCTCTGCACTTGAATTATCAACTCTGGTTAAAACACTAGATGACCAAAGAACATCTCTGTTTCCATTCAAAACGACTAGATTTCCATCTTCATATATTTTCATAATCCCAGAAGAATCTTTGAGTGGCTTGTTTCTGTTAGCTATCCATATTGGAGTAGACATAGGATTTTCATAATACCATATACCCACATAGCGATTTGTGGAATTAACTGGGCTGAAAAATCCTAATTTAAAGGTTTTTCCTGGAGAGACTACAAATTCAGGATCTTTGATAAATTGAGATGATGTGACTGTATCTATTGAATAAGCACGAAAATCTATACAAAAACAGGCTAGTAAGAAAATAGCTGCTATAACTTTGCTGCTGCCAAACCCCATAACTGTTTAATTCCTTGTTTCTTGACGATAATGGAAAAAGGAGCTAACGGATCATTAAGTATGGAAATTTACTACTGTTTTCTATTAGTTCTCTGAATTGCAGTTTTTTTTTTTCTCTTTTGAAATACGATGACTCTCTTCCCGCCGGTTTACCGGTTACTTTTCTTTGGTCAGCTATAGATTTTTCTATGGGCGCAGTGATGGTTGACAATGCTGTTAGCCATTAACAATCTTTGTTCTTTTTGTTTCTTGTTTTAATTTGATTATTGTAGTGGTCAAGGATTATGTAGAGAAAACACGATTTAAAAAAAAAAGTAAAGAAAATACCAAAGTCCTTGATTTTAGGGGGTTTGACGTCGTTATTATATATATTGCAGAAAGCTAATGAAGGAAATGAATAATTTCTCTGCAAAACCTGTTTCTTTGAGATTTCTTCTTAAATTCACAGCAAATTCCCCATGGGTCCTCTCTCATTCAGTTTTAACTTGGCTCTAATAAGACTAGATATCAAATAATTTCAACTTCTTTATAATTTTAACTATACATACAATTATTGAGACAGTTCTGTCTGCATTTAACTATGCAACTGCAAGATTTGAAAATGACTAAAGAATTCGTACCGAGAAAGAAGAAGATTAACTCCGCAACTCTGACCTCCTGCCATATCAGAGTGAATCCTCATCCTTCAATTCCTTAATTACATACAGGAATAATTACAGGAATTCAGTTCTACCTACGCCGTGAGGCGAGGGCCATCAACCGGAATTGTTAACGCTTAGTACCCATTGATTCTTTGGTAAATAGATCTCTATCAACTATTCCGTAGCCCAGCGCTTGAACTTTACCTTCTCCATCTCGTCTCCGATCTCTTGAATTTCTTTTGTTCATCTCACTCTTCCGTCTTCGAGGACAAAGAAGCAAAGAACCAGATCGTTTGTTGCTAATGAAATAACGACGTCATTCAGTAATCAGATAAGATAATATTATCATTTACTTTTCGTTTCTCCGCGATGAACGAACGACCTGTCGTTTCTTAAAATACACAATCATTATTCACTTCATTTATTTATCTTTTCAATTTTATTTATTTATTTATTTTTATAAACATCTACCAACATTCTTAACCATTTTCATACTAAGAAATAAACTCCATCCAACAAAATGCATATTACAAGTAGGGAATTTTCTAGGAAAGCTATTTTGTTAAATAACTCCAAAGTGGGAAAGAGGAGAGGACATTACATATATTTTTTCCCAGTAAATAACTGTAATTTTTTTAGATGAACATTAAAAATATTTTTGTGATTGTAGAATAAATAATTTTATTTTTTTTAAAATCCAATTGAGATTCGAATTGGAATCTCAAACTCCTAGAAAAATTATTCAGGTACTTGTCCTTCCTTTTCGATGCAAACAGGTTGTTTTGTTTCTATTTTCTATTATTATAAGATTCTGGAGGGTGATGTACTTATCCTCTTGTAAGAAAACCCATCTTCATCGAAGCAACGGGCTTTTTGGACTTCTTGTCACGCTCACACTGAAAATATCGTTTTAACAAGAAGCAGCTGCTCAGCTTTATAACACCCATCTTCACAGAAATTAACAAGTCCTTTTTTGGATTTCTCTTTTTCAGACAACTTATCTCTTTCCCAATTTTTGTTTCATATACATGTAACAATTTAAATATCATCGGAATTGGAATCACTTACAATATTATATACGAACGTGGCTTTGCCCGGAAGAGTAGGAAACTTACCTATCACTATTCTGATATTTTCTGATCAGGAAAATTGTTGTAACTTGAGACTCGCAATTGTTTGTTCACATTTGACGAATGCGGAAGGTAGAAGTAGAAGAATGTCGTTTCGTACCAAATAGTATCTCTTTCATAATTAATGTTATTTCCCAGCAAACTTCTTTCTAAGATCTTGATATTTAGAATGATCAGAAAAATTAGTTAATAGAAATAGTTTATAGTTAAAAGGAAAATGATTTCCTTTATTTAGGAATAAATCGAACTTACAAGAAAGAGAAGATTCTATTACTCGGTTTTCGTTTTTCTTTTTTCTTTTTTCTTCTTTTCATACTGAAATTATCAAGATAACAAATAATTAAGAAGTTAAATTTTTTTTAACTCTTTTTTTTTACTCTTAGAATAAAATTTTTTAACTCTTTATTATACTACTAAAAATAACTATAAAATACAGGTGGTATATTAAAATATCGATTCAATAATAGGCCTATTTATAAAAAGATGTGTCAATTAGAAGAAGTTTCTTCCTCAATTTTGATTGGTGTTTAAGTTGGTTGATGCGTAAATTTCTTTGTGAGCAAATAGGGAACGGCTGCGATGGCCATAGGACTTCAAATTGGACGGTTTGGACTCTCTAATTAGTAATTACCCCAGCCATGTGGAACCTTCAACAGTATACGCGGACGAATCGGTGAAACACAAACAAAGTCACACGTGATAAAAATTCCATTAATTGGATTAATTAATTTTAAATTAACAATTAATTATTACTGCTTCGTACTGTTATTACTTATTAGAACCTAACGTTGGACCACTGATTAATATTGAATATTAAATATGTCGTCAGCCTTTCCCTTTAGACTGTAATGGAATGTACAATGCACGCAACCAAATTAGAACTAATTAAGCTTAATTAATTAATTATGAAGGACAACATAATCTTATTTGTTCATAGCATTTCTAGTACCTTCTTCTCTTTTGTCCAAAATAAACTAAAATTATCATTTTGGATGAACAGTATTAGAGACAAGAAGCAATCAGTAAATTGACAAAAATGAATTGAAATTTGAATGAATAAAATGACAAAAGACACGGTTTCTAGCTGTTTTCAAGTCTATGGATAAAAAAGAAAGATGGCGACCACTGAATGTGAGGACTGAGGAAGAAAACAATGAAGAAGGAAGCTATTCGTGGTAGGGAGGATTCTTCTGGCAAACCAACAAAATAAGCTACAGTATGAGAAACCAAATTGTAGAATAAAAAGATAAATGGGGAAGCGGAAACAAATTGAAGAAAATGGTAGTGCATTCTACTTGTCACTCGGTGGTTGACTCTGATATCAATTATTGAGTGGCTTGTTTCTGTTAGCTACCCATATTGGAATTAGCACAAAAATTTTTCATTTTCGTGTAATTAACAGGGAGGAAAAATCCTATTTTGAAGGTGTTGGAATTTCAGACCATAGACTCATGGGCTTCATCATAGAATTAACAGGGATGAAAAACCCTAATTTCCTATATCATGTTTCACTGAAATCTGATAGTATCTTCTATTTCACAATGTCACAATTAGCTGTACATATAAGAGGAAGAAATACATTCCAGTTATCTACCGGGCGTCAATAACAGTTAGAGTCACGAGGTTAACAGAACAATTTTTCAGGCTCTGTTGAGAGGAACCTGCAGAATCTAAGGCAACTTGCCTTTCAGTAAATGCTGGTTGCTTTGGTATAGGAAGATCCACGATTTCACTGTTCAGCATTGATATAACAGTTGATACAGTTGGCCTGTCTTTTGCAAATTCTTGCACACACAATAGACCTACATGTATGCATCTCGAAATTTCAGCTTGATAGCACGGATCGGACACTACCGGATCGACTAGAGCCGCATTGTTGCCTTCATTCCACAATTTCCATGCCTGCAGGAAACACAAAATTAGATGAACAAAAAGACAGCTGCAAGTAACTTATAATATGGCCATCTATGAGCTGAAAGGACATACAAATCCTAGAAGGCTCAAAGCTTGCTCATTTTCATAAAAACTAGTATTTCTTCTCCCGCTTACAATCTCTAACAACAGTACTCCGAAGCTAAACATGTCCGATTTCTCTGAAAATCGTCCTTCCATTGCATATTCAGGCGACATATAGCCACTGCAAGTTATCCAGTAAAGATTTCTAAGCTCATATAAAATGATAAGATAATGGAATCGATGAAAAAAGTACTTACTATGTTCCAACAACCCTTCTAGTGTTGGCTTGATCTTCATTTCCTCCAAAAATCCGGGCCATTCCAAAGTCTGAAATTTTAGGATTGAGTTCTTGATCCAACAAGATGTTACTTGCTTTCAGATCTCTATGAATGATTCTTAGTCTAGAATCCCTATGAAGGTAAAGGAGACCCCTGCAAATTCCTTCTATGATGTGAAACCGTTTTCTCCAGTCTAGTATCTGTTTCTTACTCGGGTCTGGCATACATTGCACACAAAAAATGAGTAGAATAATTTAGCAGCGGTTTTTTCAGTAAGCTATATTAATCAAATAAAGATGATATGCTATAAAAATTGAATTCAACAATAGATCGGATCACAGCTTTCTAACCAAAAAGAAATGCATCCAAGCTTTTATTTGGCATGTACTCATAGACCAGCATTTTCTCTTTTCCTTCGACACAGCAACCAAAGAGTCTCACCAGATTTCGATGTTGGAGTTTTGATATCACCACCACCTCATTCATAAATTCTTCTAGTCCTTGTCCTGACGCTCTTGACAATCTTTTAACAGCTATCTCTCGTCTATCACTCAATTTTCCCTGAAAACTCACAATGGCCAATTATAAATAGATATTCAATAACTAGTGAAGTCCATTAGAGAAGTGCCATTACCTTGTATACTGGACCAAAACCACCCTGTCCAAGCTTATTAGCTACATCAAAGTTTCCAGTGGCAAGGGCAAGCTTCTGTAAATTGAACACTGGTAATTCCTGGAGCTTAACTTTGTCAATGCTGTCCACTAGCATGTTTACATCCGAAAATGTTGGATGATTTTCATTGCTATTGACTAATAACATCTCCCTGTTTTTCCTCCTCCTTTCTGAGTAAGTGAGGTTGAACAAGAAAGTCAATTGCAAATCAACGGTTTCTTTTCTACAAAATTGTGAATGTAAATAGAATTCGAGTAGATTACCTTTATACTTAGCCATCGACCTCCACATAAAAAATGCAAAAATGGAAATTGTAATTACTCCTATAACCACTGCTATGCCGATAATTACTTTCAGGTTTCTGTCGTTATCTGAAAATGAAAAGGGGTAACTTGATTAAACTTACCGACCAATTAAGGCATCAGCACAAACAGCAGATAGTATCAAGCATAACTTTATATGTATGAAAATCTAATAGTAAGTACCAAGTTCTGAATATGCGAGGCGAATGTAAAGATCTGCCCCTCCACTTGAAAACTTCTGTATGTCTATTAAGTTTCCAGTCCAAGACATACAACCAACATCAGAAAAGTAGGAATAAGCAATACAAGAACAATTATTCAAGCAATTGTCTTTACACTCTTGTTCAAGGGAAGGTGACCAGTAGGCCAAGTCAGGCACTTTAACTGTCTCCAGCTTCGAAAACTCATCATATTTTCCTGCTTCGTCGCCAGTTATAATTCTCTCACATTGCAATAGTCTGCTCCTAACACAACCACCAGTCCAGTTTCCCCTACTCCATTCGTCAGCATTTTTTGGCTCAAACCCTTTCAAGCAACTACAGACTGGTGAATTCTCCGGATTACAGACACCAAACTCCCCACAAAAGCCATAAATATCACATTCATTCTCTGGAGTTTGCCAATCAATTTGCCAGCTCTTCGGACTGTTAGTCCACGTTTTTTGTATCAATTTTCCTTCTGGACTCAGCACAAAGATATTAGGATGAGACTTATCTATATAAGTGAAACGAAAGGAAAAATTTCCACTACTTCTATCCCCTTCAAGAAGAAAACCATCAAGATAACCAGAAGACATACCAGGAACCCCAATAAAGATCCGACGATTCCATTGCCCACTTCTCCAATATGGACGATTGCCTTTCCATATGAAAAATTGAGGAATTTCAAAGACATCGATACCAGCAGAAAAGCTTCCAATGGATGGATCTGAAGGTTCTTTCCAGGATGTTAGCAAAATTTTCTCTTGTGTTCTTTGGTTGGCAGTAAGCTTCATGCTACTCACAAATGAATCTCCTGGATGCTGGAAACTCTCCCATATGATATTTCCGTTGTTATTATCTCGCAATACCAAGTCTCCCACATCAGTAAGCTCTGCACTTGAATTATCAACTCTGGTTGAAACACTTGATGACCAAAGAACCTCTCCGTTTCCATTCAAAACTACTAGATTTCCATCTTCATATACTTTCATAATCCCAGAAGAATCATTGAGTGGCTTGTTTCTGTTAGCTATCCATATTGGAGTAAACATAGGATTTTCATAGTACCATATACCCACATAGCGATTTGTGGAATTAACTGGGCTGAAAAATCCTAATTTGAAGGTATTTCCTGGAGAGACTACAAATTCAGGATCTTTGATAAATTGAGATGATGTGATTGTATCTATTGAAGAAGCACGAAAATCTATACAAAAACAGGCTAGTAAGAAAATAGCTACTATAACTTTGCTGCTGCCAAACCCCATAACTGTTTAATTCCTTGTTTCTTGACGATAATGGAAAAAGGAACTAACGGATCATTAAGTTTGGAAATTTACTACTGTTTGCTATTAGTGCTCTGAATTGCAGTTTTTTTTTTTTTCTTCTTTTTTGAAATATGATGACTCTCTTCCCGCCGGTTCACCGGTTACTTTTCTCTGCACGGTGATGGTTGACAATGCTGTTAGACATTAACAATCTTTGTTCTTTTTGTTTTTTGTTTTAATTTGATTATTGTAGTGGTCAAGGATTAGGCAGAGAAAATACGATTTAAAAAAAAAAGTAAAGAAAATACCAAAGTCCTTGATTTTAGGTGTTTGACGTCGTTATTTTATATATTTCAGAAAGCTAACGAAGGAAATGAATAATTTCTCTGCAAAACCTGTTTCTTTTTGAGATTTCTTCTTAAATTCACAGCAAATTCCCTATGGGTCCTCTCTCATTCAGTTTTAACTTGGCTCTATCTGGATGGTAAAAATAAGACTAGATATGAAATAATTTCAACTTCTTTATAATTTTATCTATACATACAATTATTGAGACAGTTCTGTCTGCATTTGGCTTTCCTTGAAAGATTAGGCTTCCACTATCAGAAATATATGACCCGGCCTGAAGAATCAATTGCAACTGCAAGATTTGAAAATGACTAAAGAATTCGTACCGAAAAAGAAGAAGATTAACTCCGCAATTCTGACCTCCTGCTATATCAGAGTGAATCCTCATCCTTCAATTCCTTAATTACATACAGGAATAATTACAGGAATTCAGTTCTACCTACGCCGTGAGGCGAGGGCCATCAACCGGAATTGTTAACGCTTAGTACCCATTGATTCTTTGGTAAATAGATCTCTATCAACTATTCCGTAGCCCAGCGCTTGAACTTTACCTTCTCCATCTCGTCTCCGATCTCTTGAATTTCTTTTGTTCATCTCACTCTTCCGTCTTCGAGGACAAAGAAGCAAAGAACCAGATCGTTTGTTGCTAATGAAATAACGACGTCATTCAGTAATCAGATAAGATAATATTATCATTTACTTTTCGTTTCTCCGCGATGAACGAACGACCTGTCGTTTCTTAAAATACACAATCATTATTCACTTCATTTATTTATCTTTTCAATTTTATTTATTTATTTATTTTTATAAACATCTACCAACATTCTTAACCATTTTCATACTAAGAAATAAACTCCATCCAACAAAATGCATATTACAAGTAGGGAATTTTCTAGGAAAGCTATTTTGTTAAATAACTCCAAAGTGGGAAAGAGGAGAGGACATTACATATATTTTTTCCCAGTAAATAACTGTAATTTTTTTAGATGAACATTAAAAATATTTTTGTGATTGTAGAATAAATAATTTTATTTTTTTTAAAATCCAATTGAGATTCGAATTGGAATCTCAAACTCCTAGAAAAATTATTCAGGTACTTGTCCTTCCTTTTCGATGCAAACAGGTTGTTTTGTTTCTATTTTCTATTATTATAAGATTCTGGAGGGTGATGTACTTATCCTCTTGTAAGAAAACCCATCTTCATCGAAGCAACGGGCTTTTTGGACTTCTTGTCACGCTCACACTGAAAATATCGTTTTAACAAGAAGCAGCTGCTCAGCTTTATAACACCCATCTTCACAGAAATTAACAAGTCCTTTTTTGGATTTCTCTTTTTCAGACAACTTATCTCTTTCCCAATTTTTGTTTCATATACATGTAACAATTTAAATATCATCGGAATTGGAATCACTTACAATATTATATACGAACGTGGCTTTGCCCGGAAGAGTAGGAAACTTACCTATCACTATTCTGATATTTTCTGATCAGGAAAATTTTTTATTACGTTCAAGCAAGGGATGTATCACCGTTCATCACTATCATCATCATCCATGTCATGTGTCGTTTTCAATACGAAGGTGTAAAGAAACTTGGAAAACTAAGATTTCTCTGTTGGGGGAATTTTAAATTTAAAATGGCAATTTTTTAAATATTAACTTTGTTGCTAAATTACGAAACTGATTGCCAATTTTATTGTTATGATTGAGTTGTGGTATTCAACTATATATGACAAGAAATTAATAAAATGCCAACAAGATAAGCCTTCTTTTCCTCAAGAAACCCCTTAGCAATTTCCTACCCATAAAATAATGTCATTCACAATTATCCAGTCTATATGTTAATAATTACAAATTAGAAAATTTATGAATTCTCAATGCTAATAAATAACACTTTGAATTTTAATTGACATTGAATTTTCTTTTTAAGATTTTAAAAAGAAACAAAAAAACACATCTTGGTCATCTTATTTGCTTAGTCATATCACATTAATCATCTTTAATGTTTCACAAAGATTTGAGATATGAATGATATTATTAGGATTTAATATATAATATTATTTTGAAAATTTTAATAAACAAAATTGTTTGTTGTAATGAAATTAATAGTATTTATTTTAAAATTAAAAGCTAAATGTAGCACGAAACACATTGCTTGTATAGAATATAATTGTTATATCATACATGTATGAAATGGAATTAATTAATTAATTAATTTCATAGTATACATGTCCACCACTATTTCATTGCATTTGCATAGCAAAATCTTTTCCAGTAGGTCAAAACATCAAACCGTTTATTTATTATTCTTGCTTGCACAATCACAACTTAGGATCCTTTTTTAAAAAAAAATTAATTTAAATTTATAACTTTTTACCTAAATATGGCGTTTTCGTAATAAAGATTCCTAAATAAAAAAAGAATTGGAAGTCTTATAGGAAAGGAAAGGAAAATGGTTATTGGTTGCCCACTCTATTCGTAGCTAGGTCCTTCCCATGCAACTTCGAGGAAGGACCGAATGAGAACAGTCTCGTAACGCAAATAGACACCAATTATACGCAGAGCAAAAAGCCGCTCATAACAGCCTTCCTCCTATTCTCTTACCTGTACCTTCGTTGTCATTGTGACTATCTTATACTTTTCCTTCTTTAATTTCCTTCTCACCCTTTAAATTGTTCTTATTCTCTGTCAGACCTATATATAAACCACCCTTCCTCTATTCCAATCTCAACGCATCCAATACTTCTTCTTCTTCTTCTTGATTATTACATTCAACTTTATATATTAATATACGTTAATTAGTTTTTCTTGTAAAGTAATGGCGTCCGTAAATGGTGTCGTCTTTGAAGATTTCTTTCCAGCCATGGTGGAAAAGCTAGGGGCTGATGGGTTTATGAAAGAACTGTGTAATGGGTTTCGGCTGTTGATGGATGAACAGAAAGGTGCGATCACATTTGAAAGCTTGAAGAGGAATTCTAGGTTGCTGGGATTGCAAGATATGAGCGATGATGAAGTAATGTGTATGTTAAGAGAAGGAGATTTGGATGGCGATGGTGCTTTGAATGAAATGGAATTTTGTACTCTTATGTTTAGGTTGAGTCCTGGGTTGATGATGACTTCAAGAAAATGGCTTTTAGAAGCTCTTGTCAGTGAAATGTAGGTTTTTTTTTTTAATCTTACATTATTGTTAATTAATGTTTCTTGTTCTTGGTTAGAGCCATCTTTTTGTTTTTCTTTCTTTTTCCCAGCCTATCGATTTGTAATTTCCAGCTCCATTAGTAGAAATTTGATGTCAATTCTATCTTTATATTCCAATGTTGCTTCTTTCTCTTTTATTTTTTAAATAATTTCTACAACTATATAGCTAGGTAAATATATAAATATAAATAGAATATATATAGAGAGTGAATTCATATTAATGTGGACGAGAGTCTTCAATAATTTACACTGATCAGTGATTTTGTCATTGTATAGTAAGGCTATAGCTGCAATGCATATACCATTATAAAATTGAGATGGTTTGGCTTGTTTCGAACTGTTTGATTGAATAGAAATCAAATCAAACAGTTTCAAAAATGATTTATTAATTTTCTGAGTTCGGTTCTATTATTAAGGATGGTAAGGATTTGTTAGATCATAGATCTAATGTGACTATTAAATGGATTAAGAGACAAGCTAACATAGGAACTCATTCTTTAACAAGAGTCTCCTATAGATATAGTCGTTTCTAAGAATGGGGAGGAGTTGTCCCACAAGAGTCGTTTTCTTTTTATTCTTTTTAGTGGAATGGTATTTTTCTTTAAAAAAAAAAAGTTAAACCATTTTTAAAAAATCATATAAAATTGACAATTTGGTAGCATTCCATTCAATTTAACAGTTCAAACTGTTTAATATACGTACCAAATTACCATGCAAGCCAGGTCAGATAATCTGGATCTCAGAAACTATATGGGCTGGGTTCTGTAAATAAGTTAAGTATAAGCCCATTAAACTATATGTAGCAACTCTTATTTAAAATTAGAGATTTTCAAATTTCAAAATTAATTAAACAAATTAATATGAATTGAACCGATTCTTTGATAGTATATGTATATATATTGCGCGTTAAGAATTTTCAAACACGCTATAGAAAAAAATGGCAGCAGAGATCTGCCATTTGGCTACGTATAAATCGGAACATGTCCAAAACTAATTTTATATATGCAAGTCCTTGTCCACATTTTAAAGGCTGGATATGAAAAGATAAAGAAAGCACATCCCTATCCTATAACTTATGAAGCATTAACCAGTTGACTTTTGGAGTTCAACCATGCCACAAAATTGTCATTTTAAGTAATCGGGAACCTGATTTTGCTGTTTTAGGTAGAAATGGATACACTATGTCCAATATTGTTTATTCAATTTAAATCACATGTTTAAGAAAATTAGGTCATTGATGAACAATTGAAATAATAATGATAGGTGACGACTTGATACCATTAAAAGCAAACAGTAAACTATAAGTACTGTAAAAAGGAAACGAATGAAATGAACCACACAATTGCAACTTCAGAAAGGACATTCATTTCAAGTTTTCAACCACATTGATTACATTTCTAACTACTAACAGACCGGCCACTGCCGGTAAATAAAACTGAACGAGCTTCATCTTTATTTAAAGTCAGTTAATAGTTATAGTTCTGGCTAATTTTGCCATATTCATCCAATCTTGATTTCAACTATTCAGATTAAAAATAGCTTGCTCCATTTCGAGACAATCCAATTTTTTTTCTTGCCAAGAATGTTTCAATGTCTAGCTAAGACTATAGTAGAAAAGAAAGCACTTGACTTGAGATGAAGTTAGGTCCAGTGCGTGTCTACAATCTTTACGTTTGCATTAGAAATTAAGATTTGGTGAGATGTTGTTGGGACACTCATTGCCAATAGCTAAACCTAATTTCCACCAAATAAAACATACTTGCAAGAGAAACAGCCTCTCTTGGTGTCCTGGCTTGTTCCCTGTCCACAGAATGCTAGGACCATATATAGCTTTCTCTATCCTTTAATTTTTCAACTGCTTTGACTTGAGATTATGAAGAGTTCGTCTCTGGAAATCAAACGTAAATGAAAATTCCAAGAAAATATTATTTATGACAGAATAGTTATTATAAGAGAAAAGGAGAAAATAGATATATTCTTTTTCATTTAAATATAAACAGTTACAAGTCTCTCTGCACCATGTGATAAGTTTTTATTTTTTATTTTTATTTTTTAAGCAAACGAGGTGGGCTAAAACAACGGAGACATAAAAAGAAAGAGCACACAGAAAACACAACATGGTCTTGTTCTACAAATCAAACGTTCAATCTGTCTTTCTCCTGTAGTACTCTTTCTCCTGATAACAAAAACCCAAAACCCAAAACCCAAAAAGAGAACAAAAAATGAGGAAGTGTGAACTCTGCGATTCTTTAGCAAAAATGTTCTGTGAATCAGATCAAGCAAGCCTCTGCTGGGACTGCGATGCTAAGGTTCATGGCGCTAATTTTCTTGTTGCTAAGCATTCAAGAACGCTTCTCTGCCATCTTTGTCAATCTTTCACTCCTTGGACCGCCGCTGGTCCCAAGCTAAGCCCTATTGTTTCGCTCTGCGACAACTGCGTTAAAGATTCGAGTTGCAGGGAAGAGAGAGTCAATGGAGATGATAAGGGTGGCGATGATGATGATGATGATGATGAGACTGATGAAGATGATGAGAGTGGAGATGACGAGAATGATGAAAATGGCGATGGAGGCGACGATGAAGAAGAAGAAAATCAAGTGGTTCCATTGTCTTCTACAGCAATTTCGAGTTCTAACAGTGATCAAGAAAACTTTACCAGGATTTACAATGGCCAAACGCAAGATACTTCTCAATCAGGAATTGCATTTTCTTTGAAGCGCGTTAGAGAAACTGCAGAATCTGATCTTCAGGTAATTAATTAATAAACCCATATATGTAATGATTAATTCCTGCGATGTAACATATTGTATGCTCTTTTTCTTTTTTTACTGTAATTCAACAACTTGTACTTTGCAGCAGCGCTGTGTTAGCCTTTTATCCGAGGAAAATAAAAATACAAATATGTCAACTTCAAGGCCATTGAAGGGGTATAAAACAACTCAGAACGAATTGCAGAAACCTAAAGTTGTTGAAGACAGCAAGTCGACCACTGCAGTATTTGACGTCTGCAAACTGAACAAAGAAACTGGAGTTGTGAATGGTATTTCTAGTAATAATTATATACAGAGAGCTAATTAGTTACTTTCCTCTAATTGAAAATTATTGATCTGTAATGGTAGCCAGTCTGTCTTTTTCAACCATTAATTAACCCACGAAGAAGAACACACAGTAATGTATTAATAATTTGATTTCCTTGGTGCAATTAATAGTTCTTTAATTTCTACTAGTTCTACGTATGCAATGTGTCTGTTAAGTTAAAGTTCGCATCTTTTCAGCAGCGACATTTTCCTAATATTTCAAAAATAGATAACTATGATATACAAAAATTGTGGTCAGTGTCAGAATAGAGAGAAATTCCAGGTGTTAGTCAGTGTCAAAATTGTATGGCAAGCATTTTGTCCCCAGGTGAAAGTGGGACCCCAATGTGGATACCATTCTGTGTTTGTGAGGTTGTTTTGATACAGATTGACTTAAGAAGAAAATTCTAACAGATAAGGTGTCCAAACCTTGAGATGGTGAATGGTAATGGAAATGGAATTTTCTTTAGTTTCTTTAGCAACAACCATAAGTTTTCTTGTTTTTGATTTCTGCCAAGTTTGTAGTCCAAACCAGACTCCTTTCCTTTCCTTAATATGGGTAAACTTCTCAATATAAAATCACAATTATAAATTGTTGGAAGTTGATATTCCGACACCTCCACGTGCCATGAATTAGTAATTTAATTATTATAATTTTGCAAGTTGATTATATATCATTATTAGGTGAACATTTAATTTCTGATTAATATTTTTTAAAAAAAAAAATAATTTGATAGTGTTTTTATTTTAACTTTCTCTTTGAGGTGGAAAATTGAAGGTTTGGTATGGAGAATTTTTTGTGTGGCTATAATGCATGTGTATGTACAAAGATATTATAAAGTAGCATGAAAATGGGAGATATTTTTTATTTTTTTTATATTAATCTTATGGATTCTGATATTGATAGCTGTGTGTAAGAAAGAAGCGAACCAGCCAGAAAAGGGATTATTCTTCACTATGCAAATGGGCTTTGCAACCTGAAACCATGGCCGCTTCTTGCAAATTCTTTCCGTAGGAGATAAAAGAAGATGCCAAACCCCTTTAATTTGAATATCCTTCTTTATTTCTACACATCACAAAAAGAAAAACACAAAGGCTTTAAAATATATTTTCTGTGGAAGCCTGCAGTTTAAGAATTCCCCTAGAAAATTCTACACTTGGCATTTTTAGCGTGGAAACATATTTAGCTGTCAAAAAAACAAACAAACAATAAAAAGTGTTCCTACCCTTTAGCCACATTTTTTTTTTTTTTTTTTAAATGATATCAAAACAACTCGTAGTTTCTTCAGTTGACAGTGGACCAATGGCAGGCTGTTTCTCTCTTCTCTTAACTGCACTAATAAGATAAGGGATGATGTCTCAAAATTTTGCTGCTGACGTCCTTTCTTGTTCATCACATTCTGCTTGAATTTGAATATATTTAACTTTTAAAAATTTTATTTGATTACAATACAAATTAAAGAAAATAATTTTTTATTTTTTTCTTTAATTTTAGAACATGTAATTATTTTTTTCTAACAAATGATCTTCTTTTTAGAAATATTTAATTTTTATAATTATAATATTATACACGAGTAAAAGTATATGATTCAAAATTTTTGTAATTTCCAATATTATAATTTCTAGAACATCTGGATATAGTTTTTCGTTCTATATTTTTCTTTAACAATGTTTATTATATTTGTTTTCTTTATACATAATAAAAATTATTTCTCTAGTTTTCTTTTATAGAGAGTATTTTGGTAATTGTTTTTCAAAATCACCCCATTTTGGTAAATATATTTTCATTTATCCTATGGATCGGAAGATTCCCCAAATGTTATGATCTCCAGTCTCCAACGTCCAACCCATCAAAGCCAAAAACAAAGAAACAAGGAAATTTGAGGGATTTCAAGAACATATATTTTCATGGCGCGAAGAAAGCCCAAGAAAGGTGAGATGGCTACTCAAGGTGAATAGTTTCCCTGTATCAATACCTCAGACAAGACAAATCCTCAGCAACTATCGTAATGGCTGGCTCTAGCTCTTCAAGTTGTCCTATTCTGAAAACAGATAACACACATCGAAAACTAGCAGCAACAACAATTGAAGGGATGAATACATGTCGATATTTTTACATGACAGGCAACCCAGTAAAACAGGTTCTTATCGGACATTTTATCACAAGATACAGAAAGAAAAGCGGCTGCCTATTATATTAATGTAATATCAAGAGACCTGCAAGTGCAAGCAACACAGCAGGTGATCACCAAAACAGATGCAAGGTAGTACAGAGGTAGACATAACAAACAGTAGCTGTCTAAAATTTTCTCGTGAGGCATGACCGTTTTAAGTTACAACCATCCCGATCATTTTTCGCTTTTGACATCTCAGCATCTCCACTGTCTACTCACGAAGCTCTTTCCATATCTGCAAAACATATTTTTTGAATATTATTCACACGAGAATGTGGATAGTGGATACTGAATCAACCGTCTTATGCATATGATCAAACACGTATATGCAAGGGCATATTTGTTACTGTTGTTCACTGAGAGAGAGAAGAAATTAAATAACTTCAGAACTAGTTCATTCACGGTTTAAAAGACTTGGAAGATCACTCCTCATGGTATATACATATATTACTCTGGATGTAAGTTGATTAGCCAAAATTTGCATTTCTGTTGGAAACATGAAATTGAGCCCTGAATACAGACTTCTTAAGCTACTTTAACAATAAAAGACATCCTGTGGAGTTTTGCATGGATTCCTATGGATTTCTGCAACAACAATCCTTACAATTTGCTCTCTCTCTCTTTCTCTCCCCCATTAATGGAAGTGCCCCAGTTGGACAATGCATCCAAAAGATTTAAGATTAAAAAAAGGAAAAATGGCTGAGGAAGAAATTTATCTCATTCCAGCATATTCAGGCAGTTAAGCATGGACTTCACCATCCTTCACTAGAAATACTTTTCATCCTTCCCCAGTCCTTAGCAGAGTTTCAGTAGAAACAAGGTTAATTATCTTTGCAAATAAGTAAACATAAAAAAAGCTCTCTCCTAATATGCCAAGATATCTTAAGAAGCTTTATCCATGCACCTGGGGAACAACTCCAAACAACAGAAACATTAAATCAATTAACTGAGTACCAGAAGATAGTAACTGTTCACACTGGAGGAGAGTGGCAGTGGGACTTTATTCAGTATAAAATAGTACTTCAAGTATTCATAGGTTTTTTCACCATACAGTACCAAATATTATATTATTACTAGATTCAAAATAACACTGTTGGATTTGAATTCTACTGAGTTTAACAGGAAGGATAACTATTGAATAGCGGCATCAGTGGATGGACTACATCTCAAAAGTTGCACCCTTGAATTAAACCTTGAACATTAAAAAAAGTTTGCAAACTCAAACTCAACATCATAAAAGTTGGAATCGTAGCAAGAGCTGAAGCCATAGGGAGGTGCAAGTAGTCTAAGGCTTGAAGTTAGAACTGAAAGTTTGACAATGAACAATAGCGAGTAAAAAAGGGGAAACCATTGGCAGGGCTTGGCTCACCTCCAGCTTGAGAACTCTCAACAGTCCTCAAGCTCTCTCCTAGACTTTTGAAACATTATTAAAATAAATGCGATGGTCACCACTCCCTACAAAGGCACATAGTGGTTCAAGCTTTATTTTCTCATTTCCTCTTTCCTATTTTAATCCTGCTATCTCTATAGAGTAACCACAACAATAATTAGGAGGGGAAAAAAAAAACTTAAAAACATTCAGATCCATTGATCTTTTTTTATGCTTTTCTCACCAAAGCATCAAGACATAAATCTGTGTGTTTTATCCTCTCTTCAAAACAGGGACAAACTACAGTTTACATCAGTACCACTAATGATGGAACCACATCAACCTAAAACCTGATAAAGACCATCTTTCTCCAAACCGCTACTTCCCATTTAATGCTCATTGGGAGAATATATTGCAATAGTTAACCATGGTGTGGTATCATGGCCACGATTCGATTGGTTTTAATAAGGTGCCAACAATCTAGGCAATAACTTGATGAAATTTGAGGGCATCTAAAATAAAGATAAACAGAAAACAAAAAGCACCAAAATTGTGAATGTATAAAGCTGAATGCGTTACTTCAACAGAAATGACAGAACACTGAAATGGTTGGATCTATTTGAAACTAGCTAATGGACTTAAAACATGAAGTTGTCATCTTGTTTCTTATTACATATCAAGATATTTAGGCCAAACTAGCTGAAATAGAAGAGTCTAACAACTGTGGCAAGAAGACAAATCTCAAGAATTCAATTAGCACAAAACTTGTGAGAGAAAGTAACATCCAAATGAACCAATAAAGAGTTACTAAATTATGACAGAGCACATAATTTATCAAGAGTAGTGAATCTGGTTTATTTGTTCAAACGGGTCACATGTTAACACTGAAATGAATATTCACTTGTAAATGTATTACATAAATTCCAAAGAGTAAATTACTATATGTTCATTGTCAAAACAATTGCCAGAAGAAAGAAAGGAGCTTTGGCAAAATGAGAATCCATCGCTAAAGAACTCATGCATGTTCATTTTTAATGGCCATTAATATTGTCCTAAATATGATTTTACACCTAAAACGAAACACTATAAAGAAACAATATCAATTTAGGCATCAAGGGTAAAATAAAAGGGGATTATCATACTGGCAACACAATGCCATTGCTTGCTCATAAACACCATTCGGCTTAAAACATGGAAAATTTTAATTAGGTTATGCATTTAAAGTGACATTAAACTCAAACCTGCTTGTTTATCAGAAGCACCGTGGTGCTCCTGCTCTGCCTCCTCCACCACTGGTGGCAGCTCCCCATCCTTCTCTCCTCTCTTATATCTGCCACCTGAGCCCTCAGCACGACAACCATCATTCTCGTCAGGGAACCTCACAACAATCACAGGACAAACACAGTGATGAACACAGTAATCACTGACACTACCAAGCCTTCCTTTTGTGCTTTTCCTCAAAGCCCCAAATCCTCTGCTACCCATAATCACTGCACTCAGTCCCAGCCTTTCCACCTCCAAGCAGAGTCTTTCCTTCATGTCATGATCCTTGACTATATGAATCTTGAAGGGAATCTGCGCCTCCACCAACGGTTGAGCCAACTCATTGACTTTAGTATTGGTGAAGAGGTCAAACTCGTCCTCAATCTTTTTATTGGACTGTTCACTTTGGTTCTCGGAATCAGTTATAGATGGGTCAATAGAGCCCCAGTCGGCACCGTAAAGTATGTTCGTGGTTCGCACGTGGACAAGGATGACAGCATCTCCGTGACGGAGGTAGTTCTGGACTGCCCATTTGACGGCGTAAGCGCTCTCGTTACTAAGATCCACCGCGATGCCTATCCTCCGTTGCGCCCCAGAAGTCGGGAATCGTGGAGACGATGGTTGGACCACCACCGCTTCAGCTGCTGGGTTTTTCTTCCTTGGTGAAGGCGAAGTCATAACTGCAACTATGTTCTTTAAAAACACAAAAGACTTGAACTTCTGCTTTCGAAGATTTTACTAAAGCGTTTAGAGATTTTGGGCTCTATTCCTCCTGGGAAAGTAAACAGAAGTGTGAAAAGAATTAGAGGGGGTTTTGGTTTGGGAGTTGCAGAGATTTATGCGGAAGAGGTGAAGTAAAGAAGAGGGAAAGTGGGGCCGCGTTAAGCGTCGAGATGTCACGTATAAAAGTGTCAGTACCTATCAGCTAAATAAACGATTTTATCCTCAGTGGATATATTATTTCATATTTTTAATTTTTCCCTTTTGTTTTTTTTTTTCTTATTTTCAGTAAATTTTGTTTTTAAATGAATCAGAATAATAAAAAATTATATAATAAAAGAATCAAATACCCAATAAACCACATTATATTAACATGAAATTTTGAATTTAAAAACATAAAATTTGAAAAAAAAAACAAAAAATAATTATAATATATATAAATAATAATTTCAAAATTGGCTAATTTTGAGAAATAAAATTTCTTTGTTCCAAATGAAAATTTTGAATGCTTAAGGAGAAAAGAAATACCATCAAGTATCGATCTCCGGAAATAAAATATATTGTAATCCTTAAAATAGTAGGATATAAGGTATCTTTAATTTACTTAAAAAAAAAGTCTAATTTTGTGGATAATTCACTTATTTATAGTTGTTTCACATTCGACAGTTACATTGTAGATGTTTGCTAAATATTCTTAGTCAGCGGCTGATAATTGATGGAAGTCTTAATCAGCTACTATTAACCGATAACAATTAGTATTTATATTATTTTGAACTTCATTAACCTCGTAAAAGTAATTGCTAATAAAGTTTTTTCAAATTGATATTTTTTTATAATATTTTATTTGTAGTTATCTAAAAATAATTTTTTAAAATTTTTAATTATTATTTTATTAATATAGTACATTAAAATAAAAAATAATGTATTCATCATAAATATATATATTATACCATAATATTTAAAAACAACTGTGCCATTAACAGTTATTTTTTATATTTTAATGGAAATCACTACTAATATTTTACTAAATATAAATAATAATTAATTAACATTTATCAGCTACTGTTATAAACCACTGAATCAAGAGGAGACCTAAATAATTTATGAAATAATTGCTATTTTGGTTGAGATTATTTTGAAACCGTTGGATTTCAATCAAGTCCGCATACTATTGTGTCGGTCACACGACGGCTTGTTAAAACTTGAAACAAACGGACACACTTTGTCGTCTTTGTGATTTGTGAATACGTTTTACGTTGGCCCTTGATTTCCTAAATCAAATCTAATTTCAATCGTTCTCGCGATTTCGATTTCTAGGGTTTCAGTCTTCCCTCTCGGCCTCTGCAAACCTCCAATTCAATTCAATCCTTTCATACGAATAACTCTTTAGGGTTTCTTTTCGTCGAAGAGACAATAACATGCCCCAGAGACACTCGAAGAACAACAACGATTTAGCTTTCTTCACATACGATGAGAAGCGAAAGCTCGGATACGGGACCCAGAGGGAGAGGCTTGGTAAAGACTCTATTAAGCCCTTCGATGCCTGCTGTCTCTGCTTGAAACCATTTATCGACCCCATGTCTTGCCAGAAAGGCCACGTCTTTTGCAAAGAATGCATTCTCGAATGTCTCTTAGCTCAAAAGAAAGATATCCAAAGGTAAGTTTTTTGTGGTTCAAGTTGGACTGATTGGTTTTTCGTTTTATTTTCAACAGTGGTGTTTCAATTTCAGGTTTGATGGTTTTATTAGAGCTTGTAAAGTGAATGGCTATGTTTATGCTAATTGCGATGAGCTTAATGGATGGATGATTTATGGTTATTCAAACTCTTTGATATTTTGAATGAAATTTACTCCATAACTGTTCTGAAAAATTGGTAAACAGTTAGGTATGCAAGCTTGCAATCAGGAAGTCTACACCTGTTTGTAACATTTTGGATGTTTATTTATGATAAATTAACTCATTTAATCATGTGAACTTTCTTAGTGGAGTTGGACGTAGAGTTGCAGAATTTACCTGCAAGCATGAGTTGATTAATTTGTATATATACTATAGCACATTCTTAGAAAACAATGGTACTTGAGGAATGGCCATCATCTACCCCATACTCAACCCCCCCATCCCCCGGCTATAGTCTAGTTCAATTTTGAGACCTGGAAGTTGGAACCCAAGTTAAAACCAGTGAATTCTTTTTGGAACAAGATTTTTGTCTCTTTTTCCCCTCTCCGTCCCTTCTTAATGTCTAGTCAAACATGCGCCATTTTGTGCACTTGTGTTGAGAGGGTAGTGATGTGAAAAAAATTGGCTTGGCTTTGTATTCCATAGGGTAGATTTGGAGGGATTAGTTCCCTCTTACCTTTTTTTTTTCCTCTTTTTCATCTGAGCATATCTTGTTATCTGCATTGACAATGAGTCACACACCATTTATAGCTTAAAATTCCTTTACTTCTTTTAAGGAGCAAGTGCTTATCTTACCTGGCAGGAAGTTAGCTGCTCATGAATTACAGAAGAAGCAAGAGAAGGAAGAGGAGGAAGAGAAGCTAATGTTGCAGAAAACCAAAGAACTTGATGCATTTGACCAGCAAAACCATGGTGCAGTTCCACAATACAATGATAGAAATCAAAGCCGAGACAAGAATGGGTTCCATGGTGCAAATAGTGTGAAGGTCACATCCTACGAAGAGGAAGCACTTCGAACAATGAAAGCATTCTGGCTTCCCTCTGCTACGCCGGAAGCTTCTGTTAAAATAGAAGCCCCCTCCACAAGTACAGTCTGTCCAGAAGGCAAGGAAAAGCTTAAGATGAAAAGCCTTTTCCCCATCTACTTCACGGAAGACAAGAGTGAAAAGAAGAAATCCAGTTCTCTCGATAAGACCTATATCTGTCCTAGTTGCAAGGTTACTCTCACTAATACAATGTCTCTGGTGGCACTCAGTTCATGCGGCCATGTCTTCTGCAAGAAATGTGCTGACACATTTGTGGTGGTAGATAAAGTTTGTCTGGTCTGCAACAAGGCATGTAAGGGAAGGAATTTGGTGAACTTGGAAAAGGGTGGAACTGGCTTTGCTGGCCATGATGATAATCTTTTAGCAACAGATTTCAAGCATTTAGGTAGTGGTTCAGGATTGGGACTGGTGAGACCGGCGGCAATGAAGATTTAAAAAAATCAAAGAGAAGGGTGCTCCAGTTTCTTATTATGTTCTGATTTACAACCGCTAGCTTTCTTTCTTTTTCTTTTTTTTTTTTTTTTTTTTTTTTTTTTTTTTTTTTTTTTTGCAGTTTTATCTGTTTTATGATGAGTTTCTTTCTTGTAAGATAGCTACATGAATCCAAGTTGTGAATTGATCTTTAATAGTAGAACTGATTATTATGTTGCTGATGATAACTTGGAGAATGCAATTGGATTATAGATGGGCTGGGCATGTAATCTTTTTTTTTTTTTTTTTCCCAACCGGACCTCTCCTGATTGTGTTTTGGGCCTTGCTGAAACAATTTTTTTTTTTTTTAAAATGGAACGAAATCCATGGTCAAATTGAAAATGCAGAATAGCTTTATGCACGTGGGGTGGTTGATAATTCAGATAAGGACTACAATTCATACAAAGTGGATTTTTATTCGGAATAAGAAGCTGATCTGATCATATCATAATCCACTAGCCAGAGAAGAGCCTCTCCACTCTCCAGCCTCCTCAAGGGCCCCACCCACCATCGATGTTTCGTATACTCTCTGCTGGTGAATGGATGTGATTGAACCCTTTAATTATTATTTTATGCGCCAACTAAAAACTTGGCTGTGCTCTGCCTCATCGCTCAACTTGATTCCTAATTTTCCTTTAATTACAAGGTAAAGTTTGATTCCAATGTCAAATACACATTAATGTTCAAATAGCAGCCGCACAATTAGAAATAATTTTCAATTCCATCTATCGTTTTCATTATTATTTGTTATTTATGGGACAAATATCAATTATGAAATTTACTTATACACTTCGTACGGTTGGGATTAAATTTCTAAAATAAAATTGAGGTAAAATTTTTAAAAAGCACTTATTTATTATAATGATGCGTAATTTAAATTTCCATCAAAAAGAATCTATTACTCTATTTTATAGTATTTGGAAATGTAACTGTTAAGAAAATTAGTCAATGAAGCAACAAATTGGTGTTGCAAACGGATAGAAGTTGGTTAGCGTCATGTGATGACATTAATATTCTTTGCCAGGTACCAAATGCTAAGGAAGCCCAATTATTGTGTTACCTATAATTGGGGGAAATGATTTAATGAAATCAATCTAACTTAATTTTGGGCAAGGAATCTGGGAATTCCAATTATACTAATTTCTGTTTAGAGATTAATTAATTTGGTAGTTAAGGATTCAAACAGTAGACCGTTAATTTAAAGAAAGCAAAGCAGCCAGTGGTAAAAATATTTGGAGCCACCGTGTCAACAGCTGTGAAATAATAATAATAATCCAAAAAGCGTTTCAAATGGGTCCCACGTCTCCATTAACTGCCCGCCAACCCCACCAAATTAACAGACACAAAATGTCACTCTCTCCTGTCTGAACGTGAAACGCGAAACTCAAAAACGCAAACACCCCTCCCAAAATATAAAAAGGCAATAATCCCATTGTTATTTGCTGCCTATCCTCTGTTTCTCTGCTAAAAAGGAAAGTGCTTTTTTTGTTTTTTTTTTTTGTTTCCAAGTGCTCAAGAAGAACAAGCGGGGACAAGTTAGGAAACCCTAGTTGGTTTTTGAGATGGCAGACTTGGAGAAACAAGTGGTGGAGGCGGAAGAAGAGGAAAGGCTGATTGAAGGAATGGCAGTGTTGGATTTTGATATGTTGTGTTCCACGGTGGCTTTGCAGACGCAAGGGAAATGGAGGAAACTGGAAACTGAAGATTTTGATGCTATGGATGCTAGTGGTGGGGAATTTGGAGGTGTTTTTAGGATGTGGGAAGGTGAAGTCCTTGGTTGCTTCGACGACCGCCGCATCGCTATTGAGTCCTTTTGGTATTTTTTTTTCTCTTTTTTTCTTCGAAATTTTCTTTTAGTGGTTAAAATTATTTCCGTTTTAATATTTTTTTTGCAAAGTTTTCTTGGCTGATTGCCTGCTAAATAATTTTCAGAACAAAAAGGGAGAAGCTGTTTAATTACTAGAGCAAGTACTTGTTTTTCCTCTAAATTCTTGTCACATATGGTCTAAATTTGCTTAATTGGAAAAGCAAGTTAAACGGAAGATTGAAATTTCATCATGGCAACTTTAAATCTCTGTTTCTGTCAAATTTTTTTCTTATCTTTGCAATTTTTCAAATTCCTGGAATTAACTGTGGTTTTGCTTTTGCAGTTGTCCATGCTACAGATTTGGGAAAAACATGACACGAGCTGGTTTTGGTTCTTGTTTTCTTCAGGTAAATTTTGCAATTCGATATTCAATAATTGTTTTTGGAAATTTGACTAAAATTTTGTGTTATAAGAATTAAGGATGGTGAAGTTTGACTTTTGTTCTCACCAGCTATTAACCTTACCTGGCAACTCTGTCTCTTTCAACTTCAAAATGATGCTGTTTGAAGGGAAATACTAAGAACTGTTATATGATTTTGCAGGGAACTGTATATTACGTTCTTGCTCTTACTGCCCTTCTTAACTTCATTGCATTCATAGTCACCAAGCGGCAATGCTTTCTTTATTTGGCAGCAGCATTTACTATTTCAATAGGAATGTATTTGGGTTTCTTCCGCACGCAGATGAGAAAGAAATTTAATATTAGGGTGAGAAATTTTGTCTCGTTTTCTTTAATTGTTTGCTGATCTGATTGTCTAGTTTAGATGTATGGTTATATTTGTGATTTGCCAAGATTCATCTTTTGAAATTCTTTCCTTGTTTGTGTCCTTAAAAGAAATGGATTTATCTTTTTGCATTATCTCTTCTTGTATTTACCTCCAGATTCAGTTTTGTGTTTTGACGTGTAACTGCTAGTGTCTTTTGTAGCTCACGTCAAATTCTTTCCGCATTTATATCAGAACCTTATGATTAGCGGTTCAATGTTTGTCAATGGCTATGTTTGTTTCAAAATTCAAAAAACTTTCAGGGTGCTGCTCTTTATTGAGATTTCGTTTTGATTATATTATTTGAACCATTTCTTTTTTAGTTCTGCTCCTCCTAACAGCTTTTGAAGTATGTCTAATTGTGGTAGCATTTTGACTTTTTCAATGCTTTTCCTTTCTGTGTGATGAAGCGCTCGCAGTGCTTGGATTTCTTTTTATCAGTTGCAATCTCTTCTGCAGTTAGATTAATAATGACACCTAATGTTTTGTTGGGAATATTTGATTTTCAGGATGGTGATAGTTCCTTGGATGATTTCATCTGTCACCTTTCCTGCCCCTGCTGTGCATTATCCCAGGTCTTTTTCCCCTTTCCTTAGTCTTATATATAATGCACAATCACTCCACATACCTGAAACCTGATTATTAGCATTCTTCTAATATGGAACAGGAGTCCAGAACATTGGAGATGAACAATGTCCAAGACGGCAACTGGCACGGTCGGGGTGACACATTATGCATAAGTGGCTTTAGTGAAGGAAACAAAACAAATTTAGAATTGCACCCGCCTTCTATCGTCTCAACCAAGTCTCCTGCTATCTGTAACATGCAAAACAGTTGAGATGTCGGTTACCACTCTTGAGCTTGGAAAGTTTGGACTTTTAGAAACATTAGTCCTCAATCCCAATTAATGCCAAGCCACATTTATTTGATGTTGGCTTTCAACTGAGTTCCTGAAGACACGGATGAATTGCAGGCCGGTCTACAAACTTAACGATTAAATGGAAGCATCGAGTTTTTGCTGCTTATACACAAGGTCAGTGCTTTCTGAATCAAGAAACTGACCTGGTCTGAAGTATATGATAAGGAAGATATTGCAGTCTATATCCCACTTGGGAATTGTATTTACACAAGTGTAACCTTGTTGAGGCTTGTACTCTTAAATTTAGATGTCAATGGTGAAAATTTATTGTCATTATTGTTACACACATACACATTTCTGTGGGATCTGCAAATGGCACTTTTAGCTCAGTTAGTTGATTTATGGAGTGTCAATTAGCTTTTACTGGGTTTGTTTTAATCAAATTGTGTACCATTTATGGTTTAATGAAATCTCTCAAATGCAAGAATCCTTGAAATGGTTTATCTGATTACATTAAACCTTTGGGGTTAACTGGGATGCAACTTCAGGGAAGACGTACCTTCCGTCAGTTACCCAGCTTGTGGGTTAAATCATGAAGGGAAGCCAGTTGGCCAGATGCTAACTCTGCCAACTTGCCCAGAGAGAATGAAGAGATGGGCTCAGGTTTTTAGTTTTGTTTGAAACATTTAACATATCAAAAAGAAGTCTTGGACTGGGCCTTGTAGACAGACGAGTTTATGTTCCATTTTTTTTTTTCTTTTTCTTTAAAAACATTTTATAGAAGGTTCAAATGAAAAACAAAAAGAAAAAAAGAGACAGAGCAGAGCAGTTAGAGATTCCTTACTACAAAATAGAATTTGTTGTTTAATTATGGAAATGATTTACAAGTCCACTATCTACTGATAATTAATTACTCCTACATGAGTTTCCTGTCCAGTGTCCAGTGTCCTGGGTCCCCTCTTTCTTCGAGAATCCATATACGCGTTTTGACATTCTTGTGGTTTAACCCTAGCATGTGGCTTGACAACTACGTTCTTCCTCGTTTTCTTTCTTGTCAACTGTCAACCAAAGTACAAGAGATCTTAAAACATTCAACCAAAGATTCGTTGAAAGTGATCCGAAAATGGCTCCATTCGTAAACATTTGAGCCAGTAATCAAATTCCAGTTGATTCTCGATTACATGGTAACAGAAAAAATTTGAGAAATTTATCTTTCTTATTTATGTGTTTTTCAGTCTTAATATGAATAATTTATTCTAAATAAATTCATAAGTGGCGGTTTAAATCAACTTTTTTTTTTTTCCCATTTAGTTTTTCCTTTTCATTGTGCACTTAATTTATAAATGTTCAGTTCATTAAATTTTACTGTCATGTTTCATAATACATGTCACATTTAGAATTTCACGTTTTTTAAGAAAATTATTAAATTTATCTAAGTTACAATAAATTATTGAGTAAATTCACTATATTATCTTTAATTTAATACTAAATTTTTAAGAAAATCATTAAATTGAAATAATAATTATTGGTCATATACAAATAAAAAATATGTAAAAAAACATTTCTTACTCCCTAAAACTACAAATGTGACAAGTATTATGAAACGAAGGTAGTAGATGAAACTCGTTTCATTTTCCATCAATTTTTCTACCAATACAATATATTACCTCTATTCCTAAATACTTATCTTATTTGAGAATATTATATTTCAAAATACTTGTAACATTTGTAATTTTTAAGAAGTAATAATTTTGTTTACATGTTTACTCTTTGTATATGACCAATAATTATTGTTTCAATTCCTAGCGTTGGATATATTAAATTAAAGCTGTATAATTAATTTATTTAATAATTTATTGTAATTTATACAAATTTAATTTTTTTTAAGATATGTGAAATTTGAAATATAAGAGGTAGTAACCTTAGTCAACCAAATTAAATTATGATTATGAGCATGTGAGTAATCGCTTTAATTAATTGTCGTTTGTAAATCATTCTGAAAACGGTTCAATGTTTTATTATAAACTCCGAGTCGCCAAATCTGAATGGGTGGAAAGATTGCAAAACGCACTATTGTGATTGAATATTTTTAGAAAAAGTTAATTCATTTTTTATAATACTTGTCGTTTTATCACAATACTAAAAAAATAATATATTTTTATTTATTAGAAAACTAAAAAAAAAAAAAAAAAAGAAAATGTTAGATATTGCCTCTAGGCTTCTAATTAACTTCCAATACCTTTCCATTATTCAAAGAATTTGACCTAGATAGGGTAGCAGGTTTACGAGCCATTTTCGTCAAAAATCCTGACAAGAAAATCAAAACTTGAAACTAAAACTTTCAATCCTAGTGTAAATGTAAACATGAAACAACTAACTGAACATTTTCTTTAGACAAAATGTCAACCGTACGTAACTTTGTTTTGATATTGAATATTTTTTTTAATTAAATTACAACTAAACACTATTTATTTATTACTCTTTTTCTTTCTTGATTTCAATAGAATCGATCACTCGATCTTTTACTTGAGAGATCTGAATCATTTTCACTTAAATCAAATGCGATATTAACAGAAAGTGAGAGCCACAAATCGTCCTATTGTACAAGTGCAGTGGATGTCTTATAAATCAATTAATTAAACAGTAATTAATTAATAATTATGCTAGATTGAATGCAAGTATATGTATATCCTGATGACATCATGATCCTGTGATCGAACACGAGGCAAGACCATGACTTGGAAGATCATTATGGGATTTTATACAAGTCAATATCTAATTAATTGTTAGTGTAATGCAAGTTGAGTTGAAATTTTGGTTTTTTTTTTTTTTTTTTTTTTCCTTATCATTATTTATTTAATTATTTTGTGTCATATCAATATGTTGTCATTGTTAAAGCATCATTTGAATGTTAATCACGATTCATATTAACTTGTTGGTGTCTTTCACCAGTGTTCTTCCACACGGTCGGCTGAATTTCAACTTTGTTGCTACTGTCTAACAATTAATAATTACATAATGCAAGCACCAAGTGAGCTTTTGCTAATAATTATTTTATTTTATTACAGAAACAGAATGCATGGATCTGAGGTGGAAACTTCCTGTTCCTTCCTTCTAATTTGCAAGAATGCAGTCTACCTTTGCTGTTTTTCTCCCTGCACTAGATTGAATTTTCGGAGATTTTTGAAATCCAAAGAGTTGAAGTTGTGTCTTTTAAATTATTTTTAATTGTTTTCTTAAACTAATTTGAGTATGAAGTTTAATGTAATTTGTCTTTATAAATTATTATTTTCTATTTTCTTTGAAATTTTTATAAACAACTTTGTTAATTAGAAACTTCGTTTGAGTTATTACATATATTCTTTTTCTCCTAATCTATTCCTAAGTAGTCCTAAAATACTTGGTCAAATACTTAAATTAGGTTTCTTGTTCACCACTTCATAACATTACATTCCAATTTCATTGCATGTTCTTCAATTGCATGTATGTCTCTCCTAATTTTATAATCAGCCCAAAAAGTTGGAAAAATTAGATTTTTTTGGGACTGAAATTATTTTATAATTAATTAATTAATTAATGTGAACACCGTTGAATTAAATGGAGTTTCTAGATTAACAATTTAATAAGTGGACTTTGAATGTAGTCAAAATTAAGCTCTCTTGTCTCTTAGGAAGATTAACATATGTTACTTGGGGAACATATATCCTATGTTCTTACAAATGCACAGATGCATGAACTTCAGTTCTGCTTGAACTTCAGATGCATGAACATATAATATGAAATTTGTTTATATATATATATATATATATTGTTCTAGAGACAATTAGATAAATTGTTCAGTATGTTAAATTTAATAACTCTATTCTGAAAGGTGTGTTTGGTAAGGTTCATATCGCTCTTTCTAATATGGGCTACATATAAACTAGTAGAGTGAAGAATAGTATTCTGTTTTATGAAATACTTATTTTATTCATTAGTTTCCACTTTGCAAATCAAACAAGGCCCTAAATGTTAAAAAGCTTAACTAAATATTTTTCTTAATTTCCAGAAAAGGATGTATAGATGATAAAAAATGATTAGCTATCAAGGAATTTAGTTTTGATTTAGTGATATTTCTTGTACAAGAATATAATTTGTAAGATGAAAAGTTTAAATATCATGGAAAATTTAATTAATTTGGTCGGATAATATATCTAGCTTTAAACAAATTTGACAAGGACGAAACTAAAATTTAAAGATAAAGAGAGCAAATTATTAAATATGAATATAAAGAGGTTCAAACGGTAAACGTGGAGACTTAAAATTATAGAAGTCCTTTATTTGAGATTAAACTTATTACAGAAAATTATTATTATTTTCTCCATGATAATTTTCCTCGTTAATTTATAGGATTGACTTGTCTATATTTAAATATGGATAAAATTGATAAAAAAAAAATAATTTATTGAAACCGAGGGTATTTTTTACCCTATGTTTTAAAATAAAATCATTACTTTATTGTTAATGGATGACTTTTTTTAGCTCAACCTTTCTTCTCTTATCCGGTCTTTCTTAATTAACCATCATTGAAACATATGATATATAACTATAAATGTCTCATCAAATTTGGATAGTGTGTTTGTAGCTAATAATGAGAAAGATGAGTGCTGTATTCTATGACAAAAGGCCTCTGAGGAAAGGCATATGGAGTATCGAGGAAGATGAGAAATTGGTAGCTTATATTAAAAGATTTGGTATTTGGAACTGGAACGAAATGCCCAAAGCTGCTGGTGAGAATTAACTACCTAATTGTATCTAAATCTTTCTTCTAGATATATTGATGAAGTAATTTAATTAAAAAGCCCTTGGTTAATTTTGTTTGCTTGGTTATATATTCATTTAGGGTTAGCAAGATCAGGGAAGAGTTGCAGACTTCGCTGGATGAATTACCTAAGGCCAAATATAAAGCATGGGAACTTCAGCAAGGAAGAAGAAGACACCATTTTCAAGCTCCACAAAACCCTTGGGAATAGGTAATTACTGATCGATCTTATATGAAGATTGGAGTTCTTTCTTTCTTTCTTTCTTTCTTTCTTTATTTCTTTCCCTTTCTCTAACAAAGAAAAGAATAAATCTTGACTTTTATTTCACATGAATAGCAAAGATAGAGCATAGTTTAACAAATTGAAGAACAACGTAATAGAAATAGATGACTAATACAACAAATAATTACCTTCCTTCAGAAATGTTCAACTGTTAGGTTTTTTAAAAGCCAGAAACCTTCAAATGAAGGAGAAGATATGTAAAGACTCAATAGAAGATCATTAGGTCAACAATTATTTTTCTTTACAGCGTAAATGATTTTAGTACCTATGTCCTATGATTTACTTATTAGCATGTTTCCACAAAATAATCTACATACTAATTAGTTTCTTTGAAAAATCCGCTATTTAAATGCTCTATAAAAAAGTTGTTGCAGCTGATTGAATCGTGAACATTTGGTGAGATCTTAGTCCACTGTTTGTTATTATAATTATAGTAGATGGTGTTTTTATTGTTACAGATGGTCTGCAATTGCAGCCGAATTACCTGGAAGAACAGACAATGGCATAAAGAATTACTGGAACAGCTATTTAAGGAAACGCTTGATCAACAACACAGCAACTGATCAATTTCAAACCCATGGACCAAAACCCAAGAAGAGGATCAAGTACTTTTCTGATCACAATTACTCATCAGCAGCTTGTACAATTAATCGAAAACCACTGGTTGCAGATTTAGAAAGCTCTAATAAGGAGAACACAAATTCATCATCAAGCTCTATTCAGCTTGTCAGTGAAGTTGATACAACGAAGGCTTTAGTATCTGATAATGACTATTCTCTTCCGGCTACAGAAGAGAATAGGATTGAATTATGTGGAGAACTCCAAACTTTATGTACAGAGGAAGGTTATCAGATTTGGCATGAAGAGGCTACTTATAATTATCATCTGAATGATTTACTTGAAAATCCTCATTTCTGGTTTGAGGATTTTCAAATTTCTGAAGAAATTCAATATTTGTTGGATCAACCATATTGTTCAATGGAAGGTTTTGGCGTTTGGTGGTAATAAATAAGGATTTGCGAGTGAGTTTCCATGCAAAGCATTTCATCTATAATAGTTAGTCATTGTGTTTCTTTCGCCTTTTGCGATGCTTTGCGATCGATCCAGTTAGTCTCCCTCCTATAGATATGATGAATAAGTGTACCTCTACATATTTTCGTCTCAATAAAAGTTTAATGTCTTTAGCTATGATCAATTAGTGTACTTGCTATTACGGTATATTATCATACTTTAATAAATTTATTACATGAATTCATTACATTTTGTCTATTTAAACTTACATTTCTTATGGTTCATCATTAAAGCGTCAAACCTTTTTTTTCTTTTCACTTTAAGAAATTTGTTTATGATAAAAGTAAAATTTATGAGAAATTAATTTGGTTTCCATTGTTTATAAATTATTAAAAATATTGCGCTTTCTAATAGATAAATTGGAAAAAATTTAGAAGCATGTAGATAACTTTTCCTTTACATATATTTTTAGTCCTTCTGTTTAAAATAACATAAATTTTTAATATTTTTCAACTGCCATTAACAAATTTCTCATAATTTTACTCTTATAGTTAATAAAGTCCTCAATATCACAAAAAAAATTTTAAGGTTTAATGCGAACAAATAAAAATCAATGAGAAAAAAAAATACTTTTCTTCATACATATATTTATAATAAAAATTGTTTACTCACTTCGGGTGTTATTCATGTATAATCGAGGGGATACATTTGATAAATTGTTGTGCCCAAACAAGCAAAAGGAGAAATAAAATTTTGTGTCGAAAATTCTTCCTACATGTTCAGTCTGGTAACCGCATGCACAGCTTGCACCGCCAACCGAACAACAGTCCGTAGGTACTATTTTTTTTTAATTGCTTCAGTTAATTATAGCTATATACATAACATGAGCCTTAATTAACCTTATTATAGGAAAAATTGAATGCCGTACGTTATTAAATCATTTGGAAATTAATTAATAAAAGATTTGTTCTTTTTGGAGAGAAAGAATAACTATTGTTACTTCCTACTACTGCCTCCTTCCCTTAATTAATCTTAAATAATTGTCATACGCCGTCACTTCAACTTCGTACACAAAGTTTGATTTTTATTATTCACATTTCAAACATGCAATTAGAATTTACAATTATTATTATTATTATTATTTGCATTTGGTGAAGGAAACTTCCTGAAATCAAAGGTTAAGGTCAAGATTTTATTCGCGGTACGATATTACATTATACTGATAAATAGATTATATATAATATGACTGTTTGTAGTCTATAATTTTGAACAGTTAGTTTAAACTAAACTAATTAGATTATAATTAATCAGAAGCTATCATCTCCTTAATTCCCATTTGGTCTGATAAAACCAAACCGAGGTCTACATGCAACATGTCTCTTTCGAATTCAGCTACATACCAACAAAGAAACCCTTAAAATAATAATTCAGACAGTCAATCTTCAACTTCATGCATGCATCAAAACGTCTTAAACCTAATATATATATATATATATATATATATATATATATATATATATATATATATATATATATATATATATATATATATATATATATATATATGTATATATTTCATAAATCAGAATCTGTTAATTTGCTAATTGACTTAAATTCATATGTCAACGGTGTTCACAATATAATCAAATTTCTTCCGAGCATTTCATATAAAGGTCAACACAGAAAACAAAAGGAAAATAAAATTTTATCGTTCACTTTTTAAATGGTAAAACCACAAATATATAACACTAATACCGTTGACATTTCGCATTTTACAAATCGCTAGTCAACTATTTACTGATAATAAATTAGTCATTGTGTTTGTGAAATAAACTGAGTTTCCTGTCCAGTGTCCCACACGGGAGAATATATACACACGTTTTGAAAAATTTTTTTTTTTTTTGACCATTTTTTTGTGGTCTCAGCCTCGTGGCTTCATGACTAATTCTTCCAGTATTCTTTCTGTCAACTGTCAACATAAAAATATTAAACTAAAAAGTGTTAATCTTTGATTATAATTATTCTAATTAATTATAATTATGTAATTAATCTTTGATTTAAACTTTGCTTTTCTTAGTGCATTTTTTATTTATTTTTTATCAAATTCAATTCTAGATAAATTTGACTCATTTGCCATCACCTTTTCCACCAATAGCATAGAGCTTTGAACTATATATAGTCAAACAAATCAAAATTACATGTGATTAATAGCTTCAATTGTCCTTTGCAGTGAAAATCACACATTCTTAAATATTTAATAAAACCTCCAAGTTGCCAAATCTGAATGAGAGGAAAGTTTCAAAACGCATTGAAGCCTGTCTTTTTCGCTTGCTTAGGTATAATCTTAATTAATCCACTAATTGGTGTAGTTATTAGTACAAATACATGTTTTTGGAGTCGTTGATTGTGATTGAATGGTGTTCAACATCGCTAATAATATTCAAACTTATCAGTACTTTGGTGGTATTATCTACATTTTTAACGACAGTTATACCCAACTTGTTAATAACTATATCCATTTGATGATGATGTCCAACTTTATTTTAATATAAAAACACAACATTCTTTGTATAAATGAATTATTATTAGACTTTTTATATAAAAATATAAAAATATATTGATCTGTATCTCATATCTGTATACGATTACCTTTTAATAAGATTTCTAGTTTTATTTTTCTAAAAAAAAAAAAAGAAAAACAAAGAATTAGTTTAAAATATTTCAAATTAGTAAAATGAAGTATAATTTTGGTATAGAGATAATATAAAATACAGCTGCCTATATTGCTGATATAAACAAAATGAAGTCATCAGCCAAGTGGCCATCTTTTTTAAATACATATCATCTGCACATGCTGCAAATAAGGCGTTAAATTATATATTCTGTCGTTGTAACAAGGAAATGGAAAATTGCTAATGCCAAGAACAATATATGGTTATATAAAAAAAGCTTATTATAACATACTCCATCCCTCTCGTTCAATAATATAATGTACTCATATTGTATCATTGAATTGCCAATTTTCATTAAAAAAAAAAAAGAAAATAATTCAAATCATCCTAATAATCTGAAATTAAAGCTTCCATGATTTGCATCCATCTAGCTATCTTCATCTACAGAAAGTGAAAAAAATTAACTCTATCGTGGCTTAGCGACTATTCTTTTGCAAATCTTCCTTGTCAACCAAGCATAAAAAGATTAAAATAATAATTATAGAAAAAAAAAAAAAAAAACAAAAAGGAAGACTGAGTAATCGTGTCCCTACATCATCAAATTTTGAAATTATTCCTCAGAAATGTAATTATTAGTAAAATATTGTTCCCTCTGGAGCCCTAATTTGAATTTAATAGTTGAGGTAATAATAAAAAAAATAGTTAACGCGTCTCAAGTGAGGGAACATATCATATCTGAACACATATAAATAGGTTAAGAGTGTACTAGTGTTTTGGAATTGATTTAGCATAGATACATGCTTATCAAAACAAAAAGTAACTATCATACATAGGTTTATACTACGATGCTGGTGATCATGGAGAAGAGAGAACAGCGATTGAAAAAAGGAACATGGAGTCCTGAAGAAGATCGAAAGTTAGTAGCTTATATTAACAGATATGGCATTTGGAATTGGAATGAAATGCCAAAAGCTGCTGGTGAGAATCCAGTTCTAATAATTGATTAATCAAAATGAAACTGTAATCAATTTGGTGGAGTTCAATTATGCAGTTATGTTAATTAGATTAGTAGAAGCTTAATAAATAGCTTCTTTTTTACTTTTTCTCTTGTTTAATTTTAGGTTTGTCAAGGTCAGGGAAGAGTTGCAGGCTTCGCTGGATGAATTACTTAAGACCTGATATAAAGAGAGGAAATTTCAGTAAGGAAGAAGATGAAACCATACTCACTCTTCATGAAATGCTAGGAAATAGGTAAGTAATGTTTATTTCTAAAAGTCAACTATTTGCCTTATGTTCTAGACTGGAACATTGTTGGATAACGTAAGCAATTCATTACCAAACCTAAGCAAATTTTGTGAATAAAGGGATTTAATTTTAGATATTATATGAAGAGCTTCTTGTTCTTTTCTTCACTTCTGTAACTAAGAAAAGTGATAAATTAGTTCTCACTGACGATTGATGACGTTTGTTGTACTGTGTTATTTCAGTTGGTCTGCCATTGCAAAGAAAATGCCTGGTAGAACAGATAATGAAATAAAAAATCACTGGCACACTCTTTTAAAGAAACGCTTGAGAAACAATTATAGTGTGCAGAAATCTGAAGCAGATCCCAAACACCAAAATTATTCTGAAAATGCATCAAACTCATCATCATCATCATTAACACCATCAGCTTCTGACATAACTTCATCATCAAGCTCCATTAATCTTGAAGAGAATAATAATAGTCTTCTCTCTGAATATTCAATGGAACTAGTTCAGGATAATGGGTTGATGAATACAGATCAGATGTGGCTTCAAGATTCTTCTATCCATGGTTGTGAAGGAACTGAATATTCTCTTGTGCGGACTGATAATGACCTGCAAATTATGGAGCAGGAGAATTTTTCCTTATCAGGAGAATTCCTGCAATTATTTGATCCAATGGAAGTCATGGAGGATGATTGGGTAACAAATCCGATGTGGATTGAAAGGTCTGCTTATTCATACAATTCCGATATTATTGAGCCTGAAAATAATTTCTGGGATTATTCTCCTCTGTGGCAATAATATTTGTCTGTCTCAGTTATCATCATGTTATGTTATATCTTTGATAAGTCAGCCAACATAAATATTTTTTTGGGTGGTTGGATCTAAATGAAATAGTAGAAAATATACTTTATGTTGAAAACTCTGAACGTTTCGGCTTCTATTCTATTACAGAAAATAGTTTTTTAGTGCCGAAAGAAAAAGCTTTGTAAACCATTGATGAGTTTCAGGTTCATCATCAGTTATACTAAACGAGTGTTATTATAATATGCATCTGAGTGAGTTCTTTCTTTAAGTTTTTAAGTTTTTTTAAAACACAAAAACATACAGCTATGCTCCACATTTGACTTATTATTGCATATACATTATATTAGTATTTGGGGAAAATAGAGAAAATTTAAACAAAGACCTAGACGAAGACCTGCATGGGAGTGCAGCTATTTTTAATTTAAATACAACTCAGCATTTCTTAAAATAAAAATCATAAAGTAAGAATTGTGTCTTACCTTAGAAAATTTTTTACTTTCAAAAATTTTTTACTTAACTATGTATTGATTATAATATATAATATTTCAAGGGAGTAGCTTAAACGGTAAACTATAATCAATAAGTGAAAAAGTACTTGGAGGGCAGAATTTAACAAACCTAGCGAGAAAATAACGATATGCATGTCGTTTATATAACAGATCATATCATATCGATTGGGCCTATGCCCATTTATCCCATGTCGTTCAATAAATTGGACCGGACTGTAACGAGACTGTTCCCTTTTTTAGTAACGAACTTCTAGTTTAAGTCTATTTCTAATGACAGAACGTCTACTATGGGCTCAGGCCCATTCCTTCGCAACCGCATCAAAATTGAAATTTATATGTATTTAAAATATAGATTATAAATTGAAATCAGATTTAATTAGGTTGGTGACAATTAAAAAGGTGGGGCCAAATTAATTTTTGTTTTGTTTTTTTTTTTTTTTTTTTTTTTTTTTTTTTTTTTTTTTTTTTTTTTTTTTTTGATTTGGAAGGTTTCAATAGTCAACTCACTTCTCCAGCAGAAGGTTCACACTCTTACTTCCTTCCCATCTCGGTTTGTTGAATGAAGCTAATATCAATTTCCTCACTCACTCATGGCCTCATCATTGTCAAACCATGACCCTGCACAACCAAATGCCTTAACAATTGCAGATATAATCAAATCTATTCCTAATTTGATCCTTCTCCTCTCCAACGCTAAAGATTCCATTCCTTTGTCTTCGTCAAACGCCATCAACTCCTCCCCCGATGCTGCCAACCCCGTCAGTAAAGCTGATAGCAATGGGAACAATGTTGCCGGTACCAGCCTTACTTCCCAACTCACCACTCAAAATGACAATAGTGTTAGCACAGTTGTTGGAAGCGGCTCTGCTCCTTTGTCCACGGCTAACACTTCTGACGGCTCTGTTTCCCGAACGACTCCTACGGCCACCAGTGGTAACAGCGTTGGTCGGAGCAACCATGTCGATGGGAACATCCAAAATAATAACAATAGCAGCGAGAGGAAGGAAGACGATGGAAGCCATAATGGCGGCGGTTTGATGTTAGGAGTTTCCGACAAGAAGCAGAATGATACAACTAGCAAGAAAAACGACGACAAAGGCACAATCAACAACGGAAGCAGCAGCAGCAGCACTGTCACTTATTCTCGCCGCGAAGACTATCAAAAACTGCATAACCAATTAGAGAGATTGGAGAAAGATCTAAATTTTATTCAAATTGCCTTTGAAAAACTGAAGGATCTAGAACTCAATGTAAGTGAGCAATTCATAACTCTTCAAAAACAAGGCCAAATCCTGAATCGCGTAGTTAACTACATACAGCAACCCCAAAATGGAACAAGTGCTTTCCCAACAAAGCAATTCCATGCCAATATTAAGGCTATTACCGATATGGTAATGAAGTTGAAGCTTCAGATTCCATCCCCCCATAAGATGAGTTTGGCTACTGAAGCCCATCGAACTATAGAAACGGTCAGCGGGCTTGATGCCCGTAACTTGATCGATGAAATGCTTGAACTGCCCTCGAACAAAAAGTTTCAAGATTGTTCTGCATTTAAAGATTTTGAGGAAAGTTATAATAGTCTTGATACAAGTTATAGACTTTGTTTGTTGTGTTTTGCGGTATTTCCGGAGGGTGCTGTTGTCAAGAAGAGGCTGTTGATGTATTGGTGGGTTGGGGAGGGTTTTATAGACACTCAAGACGGTGGGAAAAAGGATGGGGAAAATGAGCCCCCCAATAGTCAAAATGATCTGAAAAAGGCGTTAGCCGAGGAAGTTGCTTATAAGATTTTGAAGAAATTCTTGGAGAAGGGGTTTGTTGAGCCTGTTATTAGAAAACGGAGATTGATTGGGTTTAGAATGCATGCATGGATTCGTTATGCAGTTATTTCTCGCGCAGAGAAAGCAGGATTCTTTAACTTCGATAGGATGGGGAATCCTACTGCAGACTTCTCATCGTGTCAGAGAGCTTGCTTGGTGAAAACTGAAGAGGTATATTCTAGGTCATTGCTTATAAAAAATAATCATAATCTGCAGAAAAATCCTCATTCAGAATCAGAGCAAGAGAAACTACAACCAGAGAAACTGCGAACTTTATTCAATGTCAATGATCCTTATCCTGATTTTGAGTTGCAATGGTTCTTGAGGATGAAAAATGTTAATGTTCTTTGTCTGGGAAGGTGGGACAATTCATCTAAGAAGCATACAGAAGATGAGGAGGGTAAGAGGCACATTGAAGTAGAGGGCATCGAATTCTTAAAGGGATTGAAGAATATGAAGTATCTGAAGTATCTCAGCCTTCAAGGGGTCTCCAGAGTTAATGTGCTTCCTGATACCGTTTGGAACCTCCCCAATTTGAGGATTTTGGATCTTAACGCATGCCATAATCTGGAGGCACTTCCAGATAAGATAGTGTCACTCAAGAACCTCACGCACTTGGATATTTCTGAGTGCTACTTGCTGGATTGCGTGCCTAAAGGACTCGAGTCACTCACAAATCTTCAAGTTCTCAAGGGATTTGTAATTAGTGATTTGAAAATAAAACATTCTGGTAGTCTTGGTGATTTAGCAGGATTGACAAAGTTGAGGAAATTGAGCATCTATACAAGTAAGAAGGAGTTCCCTACAGGTCAAGAGCTGGATGCTCTTCGGCGTATTACAGGACTTAGAAAGCTAACGATAGAATGGGGAGGGAAATCTCTTGACAAATCAGGAACAAATCCAACTGTTGCAAAAAAATATAAAAGATCAACTGCCTTCAAACAAGACAACGACACTGGGATAAATCCACAACTTCCAGAAGGTTTGGAGAAACTGGATCTCCAGTGTTATCCAGGGACTAAAGCTCCCAGCTGGCTGAGGCCTGGCAAACTTGAGCACCTTAAGAAACTGTATGTCAGAGGAGGGAACCTCAGTGATATGGGTCAAGCTCGAGGAGGAAATGATAAATGGAACGTTAGAATACTGCATGTGAAATTCTTGAGTGAATTGAAGATGGACTGGAGAGAATTGTGTGATGCATTTCCAAATTTGATCTATCTGGAAAAAGTTAAATGTCCCAAGCTGACTTTCTTCCCCTGTGATGAGAGTGGAGTGTGGCTGAATAGAAAATTGTTGTTCGATAAGAAGCTGTTGGAAGAATTAGAATTCAGTTGGTCTTTCCTTGCTACTAGGTCTGGGTAAGTAATAAACATCTGTCTCCAAAGTATATTTTTTGTACTCCATTATTCATCAAAATGTCTTTCGATTTGTTTAGTTATGAGGTGCTTTATTGCTTTATACAATTTTTTTTCCACCTTATTTAGATATAGCATTTGCTAGATGGATTTTGTTTTCTTGCTTCAGAATTTGACAAATCTCTCCAGTCTTGAAGATAATTGTGTTTGAAATAAACAGAACCGAGATATTTCCGATTTATGATAATCGCATATCTATTAGTGATGCTATGTACATATTTTTATATATTTCTGGAGGCTGTGGCATGAAAATTCTGATACCAAACTGTAATGGAACTGTGGCCTTATGATAGAATAATGCATTGTGTCTATATCATTGCGTGATAAAATGCAGTCTTCATTAACATAATTGAACTGCTCCTAAATCAGGGGAAAAAGCCTTTTTATTGATATCAAGTGATGGAAATGACAGTGCAAAGCCAAAGATTTAAGGGGAAAAAAAAAAGATCATTGACCAATTAAAATGCTATCACTTGATTGTTGTGTTTGAATACTCTGAGTAGGCACAGATCCTTCTCTAATCTGTTCTCTCATAATCTGCCCCATCATTTTTGCAGCTAAAGGAATGCCACCACACTTGTTCACTACTTCCCTTTTCAGTTCTTCCTCATGTGGTGGGCGAAACGGTTTCACTTCCTGCTCAATTTCATCTCTGAATATATCCCAGCAAAGATCTTTGTCCGCAAGAGGTAGAAGCCGATGTATATTCTCCTCTCCAACCATAATTTTCATAACTTCCTCACTTCTGCTGGTAACTATTATAGTTCCTCCATAACCCTTTGGCAGTCCATAAGCAAGGCGTTCTCCCCATTGAACATTGCGAGGCAATGAAGCATTCAAGTTGCTGTACCAGTCGTCGCTGTCCTGCACATCATCCAACACTATCAGGTACCTCTTGCGCATCAACTCCACATGTAGTGCACAGATTAGCCCAGCTAAGCCATGTTCATCTGAAATTGATTTCACCATCTCCTCTTCGACTCCAAGTGAATCCAACATTCTTAAAACAACTGATTTCTTTGGATCATTGTTATTATCTTCTTTTGCCTTTTTTGACATGTGCACCCAAATCCTAGGGACAAAGTGATTCTTCACTTCTGGCCTCGTCAAAAGCAGTTGGCAAACTGTGGTCTTTCCTGCACCTCCCAATCCTAAAATTCCAACTGTCTTGAAAAAATTAATACCCACTGGATTAACCAGCGATTTCAGTAAATACATTATTTCCTCATCAAATCCATAAACCTTAGTTGGGAGTTGGCTAGCTGAAGATGATGAGCCAGATTGGAGATCGTTATTGTCGGTCGGGGTAGCGTTTCCATTTTGACCGTTGATTGACGGTTTGATATTTTCGATCTCGGTCTTGATTTTTGACAAATTCTGCTTAATTCTATTGAAAGAAGTCGAAAATAAAGTGTGCTTGCCCGAAAGCGCATGGCTTTCACTGAAAAGGTCGTTGAGGGTGTAGAGTTTTTCCCTAATTGCTGGGATATCGGAAGATGAGCAAGACGAAAGCTTTTCTCTAAGCAACTCCTTGAGATCTTTAAATTCTTTACCTAAAGGAGCTTTTGAAGATTCAATGCCTTTGCTGAGTTTATCCAGCAGATAATTTTCAATCTCCTGGGCCATAAGAGTTAAGCTAATCTCGCCGGAAAAGGATTAGTAGAAGATTGGTTGACAGCCGTCTGCTTTGCAGAGACGCAGACATTTGAAATTGGTGTTCGTTGACTTAAGCTGGGTCTTCCATCTTGGAGTCTATTATTAATTATTAATAATTAATAATTAATATTAGTGGGTCTCACCACCGCCAGCCTCCTTAAACGTTAAACCTCTAATTGCAATAAGTTTTTTTAATATAAAAATCAGCTAAAGGACAAGCAATATGAGGTTTCTCCATCTGGATTGTTTTATTATTGTTTGCCTCTGATTTTACAATTTTTTAATCAGAGAATCTTTCAACTTTAAAATTGGATCTTGCTATTGTCGTTTCATCCGCAAAGACTTGTCGTTTGTTTAATATATATCCATCACTGTCAGTTGCCCGCATCCCTTCCATTCCATCTACTATTACATAGTCTACTGCATAGGCTTATGGACTCTTTAACTGTAATTTATCATGTCGGGTTAAATAAATTACTATATATATTTTATTTAATTGATTATAAATTACTGTATATTTAAAAAATAGTTACCATGAGTTTACGATTTATAGTTCCTGTATTAAACAGTACACATAGCCTAAGTGTCGTATCAATCTGATGACATGTGATCAGGTCATGCTGATGTCAATAATATAATATCGAACTAAATTACGGGTTTTTCATGCTGGATAGCACCTAGAAATTACCTGTTTTTAACCACTGTCTGTACTAAAATTTACTGCAAAATCAGCAGTTACCACTACTTATTTTGTAACACGAGAATTTCTGAAAGTTGCAGCCTTTAGCGGTTAATGGTATTGATTTGCTAAAGTCTTGGCAGAGGACTTTCACTTTCAACCGAAAGCACCCCTTTTTTTTTTTTATGATAAGGTAAAAGATTTGAAGGGATGACCCTTATTTCCAAAATTATGAGTGTATTAAAACTCATCGGTGGTACAGACAGAGTTGAGAATAACAACTTCAGAGCAGGAGCATTAATAATAAGTTGAGCTTTCTATGTATGAGATTCAGAGCCCGATAGAAGCAAGCAAAAGATTGTAGTATTTAATTCTAAATCCACATTTAAGAATAGAGGCATAAGCAATTGCTTTCAAGCACATGAATAGACCTATTCCTTCGACAAAGATACTTTCAATCTTTAAGAAAGCTACGTGTCTTGCACGTCGTTTCTCCTCTCTTATCTTCACACGTCCTATTGACACTATCAACAACTACTGTAATTTATTTCCCGCCAGATTTCTTTACCATTTCCTTTGTTTCACTTTGCTCAGTGTTTCTCAAGAAAATTTATATAAAAAAAAATTAATGAAAGCATTATAATTCCCTCCCTGCCGCCAGGCAACAGACAATTCCAAATTCCCAACCCAAAGCATAATCACAAACAAACATTCAAAGCTCTGTTTTTTCTTTTCTTATTTTTTGGTGAGTGAGGACAGTCTCTGTGGTTATTTAGAGAATTGGACCAATTGCAGAGTTATCTGGTTCTGGTGTTTTGAATATGTGAAATTAATTAAGAGCTGGACCATATGGATATCGTCACTTGCAGTTGCTGTAATAGTCAATCCTTTTTCGCCTCTTCGTATCTCTCTTCTCTGGCAATGCAGAGGCAGAGATGCTAGTGGTCTCACTTGCTGATGATGATTTTGTGCAATGCCTGTCCAGCACACTCAATGGAGTTCTTGTACTTGAAACTGTGTCCAATATTGACTCGCTCCATTCCATTTCTACCATTTCTTGCACTGCATTAAAGCATTTTTCCAGCTTCTCCTAAAATCATTTTCCCAATGTTAACTACTGTAATTATCAAAGTAACTATTTGCTAGCTTAAAGAATCCAAATTATTTGATTATTTGTTGCTTACTCTATTTACACATTCGCAAGAGGAAATCGAACATTTGTATGAAGGAAATTGCAATGGAAATAGTTCATGGGAAGCTACAAGAAGGGCTGATGCCGCAATAATTGATGGCTTGAACTTCAGTAACTTCATTTCTGCATCAATAAAGAAAAAGAATTGAACTATATTTACAAGGAAAAAGATAAAGAAAAATATAAAGTTTGAATTGTATATTGAACTAATTACCATTATGAGCTTGGAAAATAATCTGAGTAGCTCGATCTTTGAGAGCTTGTGTTAATGGTGGGTCTTTGAGATGAAATAAAGAAATGAAGAAATGAACGAAAGAGAAAGGTGTAACAGATCTCATTCGCCAATTCAGAGCATCAAGAATGAGAATCTCCATTCGACTAATTGTTTGCATGTCGAAAATAAAACTATCTTCTCCCTGTTTCATTGTTTGAATCGGTCAGTTAAATATCTTAGACTAGATTGAATAATAAAGTAGTAGGTCCTACCTGTAAATTAGAGAGTGAGAAATGTGTGTTCCTCATCTTTGCCGCCAGAGAAAGGCAAGATACTACAATAAGTCTTAGAATCCATGGCTTTTCTTGCTAAAGAAAAACTATCAATTAATAATCAAGAATTCTAAAACAAATTAAACATCACAATTATGTTTTTCAGATTTATACCGGAATTTCTTGCGTAGAAATGAATCGATCCATGTAATTAACAGCAAGATAAGCAAGAAAAGGCTCAAGGTTGCAAGAATACTGTGCCTACAGCCAAACAAGAACAAGATTACAACAAACCACAAGAAATAAACAAGAAAATGATACAAAAGAAGCATTTTTTTCTAAAAGAGAGAAATTTAGTGGTTTTACCTGTAAAGCGAGAGAAACAGCTTCTTGACGGAAGGAGGAATAGAAGTTGCAGGTTTTGAAGCATTCTAACAATTTTGTTGAAGGCATATGATCAGATTCAGAGGCAAAGAGGTCCGAGATAGTATCAGAATGGTCGTCTTTCAGGCTTGTCAATGGATTTTCAAGATCGAAATTATCCATTCTCTTCTTCTCCTTCTTCAGGTATTTTCCTTTTTTCTTTGTTCTGTTTGTCTGTTTTGGGCTTTGAGAGTGTGTTCAACTGTTTATGTAATAAAAAAAAAGGATAGAATAGAAGAGGAGAATGAGAAAAGTGAAGCAAAGAAGGTGCGAAATAATAATGGAAAGAGAAGCTTCGCTTTCTGTGCTGGAAAAAGAAAAAGAGAGAGAGAGGTAAGAGACTGTGTTGTTAGTCTTCAACTTCATTTCTCCCTCTCCTCTGTTTCTTTCTTATATATGCGTTGGTCCCTGCTCTTTCTCTCTTATTGAAAAAGATAACAGTAGGTTTGAGGTTGTATTTTTTTTTTTTTCTTTTTTTAGTTTTACTAAACATATATTTTTACCCACATTTATCTTTTTCATACAAAAATGTTTTGAAATTTGACTGTTTTCCAAAAGCCTGTAAAGGCTAAAGGGAATTCAGTAATAATTAATTTCTGTTTGGGATTTAAAATAAAAAGAAAAATAAAAGGAATAATGAATTTTCGTTCTCTCTTTTTTTTTTTTTTTTTTTTTTCCGTGTTTCCATGTTCCGAATAGCAATACTTATCCTGTCTTTGAACCCTTTAATTTTACATATTTGAGTCTAAAATGGCATTTAGTTAAACTTCTCGTCAATTTTACGGAAACACAACTCATTTCAGCTCATTTAATCATTTAGATTTAGATTTTACGAAAATACAACTCACTTCGGCTCATCCAATTATTTTTTTTTAATAAATTAAATTACATATCTAATTAATGTAGTAGGTAGTAATAATGCAAGACCAATTTCCTTTTCTCAAATTAAATTATCTACCAGTGATATTTTTTTTTTTCATTGATTTTAAGTTTTCTTGTTTTCACATGTAGACAATTACTCCAGAAATGTATTTTTCAATTTCACACTGCATATAACTTAATGCCGTTTTCCAAATAGTTGACAAATGACACTGTTTTCAAAAGCAAAAACCATATCACATGTATCTCATACACTTAGAAATATTTTTGACACCAAACCTAATCCTAAACTGATATTTGTGCTCTTAAAATATGGATAAAGCTCTTCTCTTTGACTTGAGAAGCAACTCAGTCAAACCGTTGCTCTTATATTTAAATAAAGGTTGTTATATTATATATTACTATCTAACTTTATTTTATTTTTGTTCCTATGTGCTCTGACCATGAGATGCAAATGCATTCTAACTTTTTTTTTTTTGACCTTTTTTCTACTAGGGCTTTCTGTGCAGTCACATCTTTAATTGCGGAGAGCCAGACTTCAAAGTTAGAGGCCAAAGAAAACAATTAAAAAAATTTTACAAAAACAATGTTAGGAGGTCAGAGGCCTTCGCCATTTCACATCTTGAATATAGAAAATTCAAAAATTTTGGTAAGTTTACTCCTAGTCAAAACAAATAAATTAGGGTTTCTAACTCAATTTCATTAGAATTTTAAGATAGGGTTCGTGTTATTTTGCAATTGATTGTGAACTAGGGTTCATTACAAAGAAAGGTAATCTGTGAATGAAGAATCAAAGGTTGTAGGGTCCCTTAAACAGAAGCAGGCAAGACAGTACAACAGAGGAGGGTAGAGACAGTTGTGGTAAGTATTGTTCCTACGATCCAGGATAAGAGATGAAGCACTTAAAAGAAAATGCCACTAAATCCAACGTTAAATACTCATTTACGTCGGAGCTGCTTACTAGCTGGCTTGCCAGCTTTTGTATCAGCTTTTTCTATGAAACAACAAAGAGAAAGAGATAGAAGGAGGAGAACAATGAACAGAAAAAAAAAATAATAATAATAAATAAATATCTCTTTCCCTCCTCTCTAACAGTAAATTTCTATTTTAATTTTATTAATTTTGGGTTATAAGTTATAACCCATTAATTAAATTGAAAGAGAAATAGAAATGAGAAAAAGATAACGAATGAAGGGAGACCTATCAAATTTGGAGATGTTCTGAAAATTGAAGTTATAGGGTCCATTTGGTTTGTGATGCCCAGTTGCTCATAAAACATACTGTGCATGACACTCACGTGTATTCCATAAATGTCGGATTTTCTTTTTTCGTACAAATTTATCAGATATGATTAAGGTGGCTTCTAAATTAGACAAAAAGAGATTATGTTCAATGGAATTACAAATTTCGATTTATTAGAATAAAGGAGACAGCATTCATAAATGTAGCTTGGCTTCTTTTCCTGTAGACAACTTAAAACACGTAATTGCCCCATGCATCCCTTATATATATATATATATCTATATATATGTTGACATAAAGACAAATAGAATATACTGCGCAATTGCATAACACCAAATAGGCCACTCCAAATTAAATACTAGAAAGCAATTTTTTTTTCTTTTTTTTTTTTTAATTTTAGCCTCCCAAATCTTGATATTTTTTTTTTACTTTTCTAATTAACTTCAATTCTAGCTCGGTGAATATGAAGTGTGCATGTATATATTAACATGTTTTGTCACAATTGGTTGGATTTTAATAAAAAAAAATATATGTTATGTTATGTTTTTATCTCGTTCGTGTATTCTATGCTTTCTTTCAAAAAAAAAAATGCAAAAATTTTTACTATATATTTAAAAAAAATTTAAACTATATAAAAACCATAAATAGTTACATTTTAATTAGAAATTTTTCTTCATTTGGTGAGTGTAAAAACAAGCCTGTCGTCCCCATCAAACAGTGACAAGTCCTCGTTCAACGTAAATTCTGCATTTATTTTTCTTTGTCTTTCTTCTTAAAAAAAACAAAGAATAGATGGGAATTTATATATATAGTAACAAAATAAGTAACTATATACATAAATTTATATATACAGTAAGATTCAATTTGAATATCCAATTTTATTTAAAAAGAATAAAAAGGAAGTGTTAACATAACATGAGACTCAGATTTCTTTCCCACTTGTAAAAAAATGTCGAAGTCATGGAGGGTAAGAAATCCAAAACATCTCGTCCCATTGTCTGGATTTAGGCATGCCAAAATCAAATGGGGACAGGAAGAAATCATAACAAAAAGGCCAAAGAGTACTGGATTCGTTTTAACAGTAAGAAAGGCCATTAATTATTGATGTGGGCACAATTAATCTCACATGCTCATTTCTCTAATTATCAAATTCACATTTTATTTAAATTATTTAAATTTGGGATAGATATGTACGAATAATTAAAATTGGCAGGCGGTGTATAATTGAATGATAGGTAGTGCAATTGCCAGAAAACGATGAGGGCAATTGCATTTCTCTTGTCTTGTCCCTCACCGGGGACACTGCTTTTTCTGTGCTCCTTCATCATTGTAGAATTGTAGTGATCAATCATCATTACAATTCCGTGGTCAAACTGTTCCAACATTCGACTTTTTCTTTCATCCTAAGGTTATTTTATACCGTATTTAGCATTGTACATACAGATGAATAAATAAATATATACACATACGCAATCATTGGGTTTCTATTTTGTCAAGAACCCCAAACCCAGAAAAATATGAAGAACAATCATCACCCTTTGGCTTAAATTTCAGTCCAAGACTCATTAACATCATCTTCAATTGGTGTATATTAAATCATTTTACCATCATTAATTCCACTTTCAAGTTAAAAGTATCATACTGTTGAATGATTGAATCATAAAGAAAACATTATTAAGTTTCAAAGTGTAAAAGGTAATTTATATATTAGTAAGGATTGTTTTTTTGGTAGTGTTTGTAGCTTAATTAGTGATAGTTTAAATATAATATGCCTGCTTGGCAGAAATTTAAGTTGGTTTTTTTTTTTTTTTTCTTATTAGATTTCAATTAAAATTTAGATTAGCCATGCTTGTAAGGTTAGAGTTTTTAGTGGAGACTCAAACATGTACACATATAGATGGAGAAAGAGAGGAAAGACAAGAAGAGAAGTCAAAATAGCTTTTAAAGAAAACCTTGAGCTGTCTTAATTTAGGGGTAGAGAATGTGGCTTTTGGTGTTTGATTTTGTTGTTTTTCTTTTACTTTGGTAGCGAGTGTCTTGTTGCAGGTGCCCCAATGGATTCTCTGCTGCTCATTGATATAAGAGAAAGCCTTAATTGATACATATGCATATAGTATATAGAAATTCCATTGGGAGACCAATTAACTTTTGCTTTTCTTTTCTGTCGACTCTCTTTCCATTCCCATTCATATATATATATATATATATATATATATATATATATCTTTAACATTTATCAATTAGAAAAAAAAAAAAAAAAAAAAAAAACAGAGAATAGAAAAAAAAGTGGTATGGGTGTTTTATAGGAATGTTTGCTTGTTGTTTTTAAGAGGAATTCATGTGAGAGTATTGAGTGCAATCCATGCACGCCTTTCACCCCATGCAGATAGCACCATCATTAACCGCCTTGTCACTGTGGGCCTTCCCTTTCTTTACTTCCTATTTTCGATAATATCATCAATTATTTATATCCTGGACTATACTGTACAACGGGGCTTCGACCGTGTTCGAAAGAATTTAAATTTAAAATTTCTAACTTCTTACATAAGTGAGAAGATTAATTAAACCATCGCTGATTCAGAGACAAATATTTGCTTCATACTATTTAGATATTGAGAATAAATATTTAAGAAATAATGGAATCTTGAGATAATGAATGTCTATTTTGAAAATGGAACCGGATCGACCAGGCCGGACCTGTTAACTTGGAACAGGGAAAGAGAGGCATTATATTATTGTTACTGTATTACTAAGAAAGGAAAAGACAAGTTGTGTTAATTAATGGCAATTTGGCTTAAAATAGAAGATAGTTTTTTAGAGAATTGCTGTACGTATTACTCATTGCCGATACCATTATTGAATAAAGATTTTTTCCGGTAACTCCATCATTGAATAGAAACGACAAAGTGAAATGGCAAAGAAAAGAAAACACACATGATTGGAAAACAAATCAGGCAGATCCACTGATTGCTGCACAGAGACGACCTGATCAAAATTATCAATTGCAATAATCAAATTTCAGTATCATACATACTAAACACATAATGTTCAACAATTTCCAATAAAAATCTTTCATGATTTAAGACATCATAATAATTACTCCACATCGAGTTAGATACAACTATATAATTTATATTTTTAATCCAAAATACAAAATGTCTCACGTAACGCCAAGACTAAAGAGATTTCAACTAATTGGGTAATAATTTGCGCTCTAGGAATTGCAGCCCAAAAGCCCAGGGACCTTTTAGTCTGGTCATGAGGGACTAAGGGAGGTTTATATGGGCCATAAGGCCGGCCCAACTCTTCAATTGTTTCACAAGCGAGGCTGGCCAGTCATATTGTTACTGGACCCATGCCCACATATTAAAACTGAGCAGAACAGAGCAACCAAGAGCAAGGAGGCAATTTCGCGGTTACTGGTAACCTATCAGCACAAAATAATACTAACGATGATTTCAGATATCACACATAGAACTTCTCAATTTAAAAATAATAGGCCATTGGTTGTCTTTTCGCAGACAATTTTTCCAGGAAAAAAAACAATAAAAAAGTGAAATGGAGGAGCTTTTAGAAAACAATATACACACTTGTTCAAAAATCAAAGTCCACCATCTATTGTTTTTTACCACACAAAATCAACAAAAAAAAAAAAAAACATAATTACAATCTCATTTTAGCATATAATCAAACACAAACCCTTTAAACAAGCACAGGTAATCAGCAAAATATTATATTTATGTTGGCACTTGACACTTATCATCAAGACGATTGGGATACTCGACCGGATTTTGTGTCGGAAGTAGTCCTTGCCAAATCTTCCCCACCCGGCATCACCATACCTGGATAGCCCGGAACCACATTCGGAGTTGCATTTCTAACCCCATGCCCATGGCCATAGTAAACCTGTGGATTTACCCCGTCAGGAACTGCTCTTCCTGCATCATATGGATCCAGTGCGCTCATGGGCCTTACAGCCGGCCCACCATATACCTGACCCATGGCTGGAACTTGTTGGTGGTGGTACCCGACTGGTATTTGACCCGTTGACACTGCGTATTGCTGAACATACGGTGACCGAATTTGAACGGGTTGAACTGGAACATTACTGGGTACATAATAAACTGGTATTTGTTGTAATTGATGACCCGAGTAATGAGAATCCGGAATATAATGCATAACCGGGTTACCCGGATATCCAGTTGGCTGCTGCGTTACAACCGGTTCGATTGCCTCGGTTGAACCGTAACTGTCAATTGTATTCTGCTTGGGTTGTACAATCGGATCCGGGTTATCCATTTTAGTCTTTACAGGTGGAAGATCAGGAAATGAAGGCACTGTAGGAACTGCTGACGAAGTTGAGCAATACGGCGAAGAAACAACAGGAGCAGGAGAACCCGGATCTGAAGCCGACACATTATCGTGCAAAATGAGTCGACTCTTGCCTTTAGGCTCACGAGGCTGTGGTTCATCCGAATTATCCAACCCGAATAAATAATCGGGCACTTCAGACACAATTGAGGAAGCCTCAGATCGACCACGCTCGAGCCTGGACCCAGCATTAAGAGCATCAAAGAACCAGTGCTCCCGATTTGTGGAACCATCAAGAAGCGAGCTGATGCTGCTTGCTCTCGAATCCTCCCCTTTAGAGAAGAGAAATAGCCGTAGCCGCGCAGAGCGAGGATTGGCATTCATTGAAACGCGGTCGTATTCTTCCATCATGTTGTCTACATCTTCATCAGTAGTAACAGATATCAAAGCATCAAGATCTTCATTGGGTAGTTGATACTTCACACTCACGTTAGAAATACCTAACACCAAATTAATTTCACAATTTCTTCAAAAAGGAAAGGATAAGAATTCAGAATCTAATACAAATTACAAGTTCATATATACCGGCGAGTTTGGACAGTTTAGTCAAGAGAGCGGAGTAACTGGTGGAGCGGTGGACGGCAACGATGCGAGTCTCGCCACCAACATAACGAAGCTGATTGTCGTGAGGCCGTGGAAGAATCTTACCACCGAAACTGCACATGAATCGGACACGCGGATCGTGGGAACCGTAGTGATCGGAGCGAGGAGAGGATGCGACTGAATCAGTAGCCGACTCCAGTTCCGATGCATGAAGCGATGCCATGGCGTTTAATTGCCTATATGTTTGATGAAATTAAAATTATATATCTATTAGAAATTGCAGGGAAATCAATAATTAAAGGAGAGACATGGTCATGGGAGTAGGAGATGGTGTTGGATTCTCCGCTAGAAGAAGAAATCTTGTTTGTTGTTTTGCGTTGTTGTATGTATGCAATTCGCAAACTAAAAGCAAAACTAAAAGAATATTTTTATTTTTTGAAACAATTCCACTGTAAAACTTTTAACGGTAAACAGAACAGGAGAAGAATGTCTGCTGGCTCTTTCTTTCTTTCTTTGAATTGATGGATATATTCCTTCACTGACTCAGCCACCCGCTGGTGCTGACCTGGCAACACATTTTTTTATCATTTTTTATTACAAATTTTTCAGGATTTATAAAGTTTGGAATATTTGATAAAATTAACTAATAAAAACAGACCATTTGAGAATTTTTTTGGGAGGTTGATTAAGTTTAAATTGTAATACATTAGACTGGAGTCTATCAATCAAAGGATGGTATCTTTTCTACACAAATTAACACATAATTGTAAGTGTATTAGGTACAACATAATACATATATGTTCTTAAAAGCTAAAATGCAAAACTTAATTATAAAATCTATATAATTTTTTTTTTAAGAACGAACAAAATATCCATAGCTCAGCATCCATCAATTTAATGTAATGGCTAACGATGAATTATGTGTCCTAGCTCATAGAGAAAAATAGGGACGAATCCAGGAGGTCTGAGAGGGGCTGTGACCCCAAATCAAAAATTTTTTAAAATTTTTAGTGTGAAAAAATTTTAATATATATATATATATATATATATATATATATATATATATATATATATATATATTTAATTTTACTCTTATAATTAGTAAAATTATTTTTTAGCCGTTTAAGTGTTTGGGCTGGTTTTGTTGATGGGGAAAAAGTTTACTGGTTGGGATGTGACCTAAAATTTTATATCTGTACATATGTTAAGTGTAATTAGTGGTGGTGGGGGTTTGGGCGGTGAGATATATATTACACTACGTATAGATTGCTCAATCAGGTTTCTGTCAAACATAATAATGTAATGCTTTTTCTTTTTCTTTTCTTTTTTTTTTTTTTTTTTTTTTGTCAAGATTCAGATCAAAAGTTGGCTTCTGCAAATTTTATATATTATTCTTAAGAAACTGACATTTTTACTGATGCAAATTATTTGGTTTGATGATATCAGCGACGTTTGATTAATTATTTGCAGCCAACAATGTGATATTGTACTTTTCACAATTAGGTTTTTAATAAATCGAAGAATTTCCTAAATCTTCATTAGAATAATAGAACGCCTAGCTCCATGTGGGCTGATGTAACAAAAATTTTGCTCTAAACTATGGTAGCTCACAGTTTAATTAATTGATATGTAATAGTCCGACATTGTTTCAGACTCTGGAAAGCTCAGAGAAAATTTATGCAGGAGAAAAATTGAATATCTTTGATTCTTGAATTACACAATTATCATAATGATGTTTATCAAAAGTTAAAACACTTTTGATTGATGACAATATGAAGTGAAGACAATCATTCTCAGTTGAAAGAAATCAATTCTTTAAATATATATATATAAATATATCATTTTCCTAATAAAAATGAAGTTTCATGCACAAATATAGCAGAATGAACTAATTCCAGTTTTGGGACATTGGTATTTAAATCAAGAAACATATAGTATTTGAATACAAACAGTTAATTTCGATAATTACCAGTTGAGGAAGTGTTTTAAATCCAGCAGAGATTCTGATGTGAAGGGTTAATAATTTTGTGGGTTAGGTTTACAGGTAGCTTGGAAAGGAAGAAGAAGAGAGGAAGGCCGGCTGATGTGGGTCCACGTGTGCATGTTTGATAACGTGGTAGCCAGTCACCAATATTTGTCTAAAGGATAATGCTAATGCCACTCAGTTGTTTCCACTATCTAACTTACCGTCCAATCATAACACACAACAGTATTCGGTGTGTCTTCTTACTGCTTTTGCGGGATCCACTCTTTCCTCCACTTAGCGTCCAGTCTAATTCGCCATCTGTTTTTGTTTCCTTTTTTTTTTTTTTTTTTTTTTAATTCCTCCTCAATTTCCACGTGTAAAATATAATTACTTGAGATCGTGAATTATTCATGTATTAATACCTCCTGATTTTTATAAAAAAGAAAATTGAAAATGAAAAATGAGTAAATTATTATTTTTCTCTCAAATATATATTCTTTCATGCCAAATTTGTGAATAAATAATTCAGTTGCAATGCAATGGATTAAATCGCCAAATTAATTAATACAATGTACGCATAAGCGAACGAATTTTTTAAGTAACTCAATTATTAGTAATTGACTATTTCCTTCTCTTTTAGAAAAAAAAAAAAAATATAAAACTTGATAACTTGGAATATTGTAATGTAACGATGGAATCATTTTCCTTGTTAATTAATTAAAGATTAGAAAGTCATTAATGGAAAATTAGATTGATGTTGAAACAAATGTAAGTAATAGTTCTAGATTACTAGTGATATTAGTTTGTTATTGAAAGTTAATGTATAAAGGGAAGTTTATGATTGAGCCAATAGTGGTCAATGGTCGGTGATCTAAAAGTCTACTACAGACAAAGGACTTCAAACCATAAAGTCAAAACCATAAGAGAAGTAGATAGTAGAAAAGGGGCAAAAAGGAAAAAAAAAAAAGGTTCAATTAATTACATGGAATTTGGAAAAGCCTGATAATTTTTTGTGAGGAGGAGGGATGCCTTATGCCATAAGGTAAAGCTTTATATATTCTTGCTTTCTGAGTGACCTTTCATGCCTTTCTTCTCACTGGTCAGTCATTAGCGTAATAGAAATGGGCCGTTAAATGGGCTCTTAGCTTTACAATAATTCGCCTTAAATATAAATACTAAAAAGGAGAGGCCCAGTCTTGCCCGCTATAGACCCATAGCATAATCCAATAAAAGGTGGTCCAATGCTATTGAAGAAACAACTCATTCATGTATGCTAATGAAAAATCTAGTCTACGGGTGGGTCTCTATGACGAGTATTTTTTTTTTCTTAAGATTAAATAAATAAATAATGTTCAGTTGGTTAGCCATAACGTGATGTAATCAAATGCATTTATAATATAAAATTAAGATTTGTTTTTTTTCTTTTAAAACAATTTTGAGAGTCAGATGGTATTTGTAAACTGATTTTAGAATTTTTCAGTTTGATTAGCAATTAGCATTCAAGTAAGCAAGAGATTAAATTGTTGGAATCTCAAGATTCTTGTCTTCTTGGCAAAAATAAAAAAAAACAAGTAAATACATTCGAAATCAACATCATCAAGCAGTGCATGAAATAAATATCTTGGTAAGAGGGAGATTCTCTCCTTGCCAATCATCATTTCTTTAACAATAGATTGATCTTAAAGGCACAAATCAAGCTTTTTGCCAGTCACTGATCAGAAAAGTCCTACAGAAAAAGATTACCGATATAGTACTTTTCTGTAAGTGGGCGACTGACTTTCCCGTAGAAAGATGGTAGCCACTAGCAACTAGCAACTCACAAGGAATTTTCTTCATGGGAAAAATGTAAAACAATTTTCTTGGCCTTGGGAATATCTAAAATCAGAAGGCACAACCTTTAAAATGCAAGTTGCTTCCATTAGAACTCTGCAGTTCAAAGATGTGGATCGTGTTGTTTTGATTCATTACACATGGACTGACGACTATTAAAACTGCTTTAAATTAGTGAGCAACATCCATTTCAGATTACGATACATAAAATTTTAGTTACATGGCATTCTCCTGAAGATTTTTCTTTCATGTTGACATCCTATTAATTATCAGTTTTCATGAATTTGTAGCTTGTGGAAGCTGTCTTTTTCTCCTTATATGGGGAAATACACTTTTGATTATCTTCTTCCTCAACTTGTGAATTTTGCGGTCCAGACACGTTCGTATTTTTGCTTTCACACTGTACTTTTCCGTTCATATCATACCACTCCCTTAGAAGAGATGAAAAAAGGGAGGCAAAGTCTACCTTTTCTTTTCAGTGCTAATCCTGATAAGATGTCTGCCCTTTTAATGATAACTCATGTCTCATGCATTTCATTCTTCTACTAAATATATATTTCTTGCTTCATAAATTTTATACATCCACTTTTTCTTATTTCTATAAGGATTTTTTTTCCTTAAATCCCAGTCCCAATTTTGATTGCCAGCACAGTAATAACATTGGCTGATAATATTTTTTATGCACTAGTAATGACTATTGCTAATGGAAGTAGGGCTCCTCCATCAAGGCTTGAGGTTTGTGTCCTACTTTGCTTCGTAGGTTAACTTAGGACTGGAGATCTTTCTTTCCTAATTAATCACGTCAAAATAATGTTCTCATAATTCCTGCAACATGTACGCAGGGAAAATATAAAGCAATGTTTGTTTGTTGGATTCTGGGACTTGGGTCACTTGTTTCGTGGAACAGTCTGCTAACAATTGGAGATTACTACTACAAATTGTTCCCTGAGGTAAGGTGCTAATATTTCATTTCTACAAATTAGTCAATCAAATATTAAAAATCTTGCTTAGTATCTATATTTACAAAGCGCTAAGCTAATTTATAAATGAAGGGTAAGTACCATCCTTCAAGGGTACTTACCCTTGTTTATCAACCATTTGCACTAGGGACAATAGCAATACTAGCATACAATGAGTCAAAGATAAACACCAGAAAGAGAAACATGGCTGGCTATATACTCTTCACTGCAAGTACTTTGATGCTGTTGGTTGTAAGTATACTGTTAATCCGGTAAATTTATTTCTTCTACTTTGAATAGCCACTCAGTACTGTTTCAACTAATCTGGTGTCATTTCACTGCTAAAATTATGATAGTTGGACTTGGCTACATCAGGGAAAGGAGGAATTGGACCTTTCCTTGGTATATGTGCTCTAGTTGCTCTTTTTGGAATTTCTGATGCCCATGTTCAAGGTGGAATGGTTGGAGACTTGTCTCTCATGTGCCCTGAATTCATCCAAGTTAGTTTTCTTGCAATTCTTTATTGTTCATTACGATTATCTTGGATTTCCAATAGAACTTGGAATCCTGATATAGTGATATCTCGTGGTTTTATACTCTCTCAGTCCTTTCTTGCTGGGTTGGCTGCATCAGGAGCATTAACCTCTGCTTTGAGGCTAATAACAAAAGCAGCATTTGAAAAGGCTAGTAATGGGCTTCGAAAGGGAGTTAGTGAGTGACTTCTTCCACCATTGGAATTAGACAAGCTTATTAGTTTATTGATATTACTTTGTTCATTAACGACCACTTCATATCGGAATTTTGCAGTGTTATTTTTAGCAATCTCCACTTTGCTGGAATTTCTCTGTGTTCTCTTATATGCATTTTACTTCCCTAAACTGCCAATAGTGAAGTATTACCGTGCCAAAGCAGCAGCAGAAGGATCAAAAACTGTTTCAGCTGATCTTGCAGCCGCTGGAATCCAAACATCAGCAACCCAAGAAGTAATTCAATTTTCTTGTAATATTTGCTGATGTTTTACAGCTAAGAAGTTAGAAGGATATGATATATAACCCAAGAATCTGCTTTTTTTACATTGTGCAGGGTGAAAATGATCCCAAAGAGCTGGAACGATTGAGCAATAAAGAACTGTTTTTCCAAAACATTGATTATGCAATTGACCTGTTTCTGATATATGTACTTACATTATCAATATTCCCCGGATTCATATTTGAAAATACCGGCCACCACCACAATCTTGGCACAACATGGTAAGTGTGAATTTAAAATCTTGGACAAGTGAACTCTTGCACAGGTTAACAATAATCCAGTAAATGATGGCCTTTCAGGTACCCTCTAGTTCTGATTGCAATGTACAACATTTGGGATCTCATAGCAAGATATATTCCTCTAGTAGAATCCTTAAAATTGGAGTCTAGAAAGGGCATAATGGTTGCAATTCTTTGGCGTTTTCTACTCATTCCAGCATTTTACTTCACTGCAAAATATGCTGATCAAGGATGGATGATAATACTCACATCTTTTTTGGGACTGACAAATGGTTATCTAACAGTTTGTGTCCTTACAGTGGCACCCAAAGGTTATAAGGTAAGATCACATTTATGTTATAATGTAATATGTAATAAATCAAAGGAAATCTTCTGAAGTTTTTTGTTTTTGTCTCCTGGTTTTGTAGGGGCCTGAGCAAAATGCGTTGGGTAATTTGCTTGTGGTATTCTTGGTAGGTGGCATATTTGCAGGAGTAGCACTTGGTTGGCTGTGGCTCATAGGTAGTAAGAATTCATTCTGACGAAGAACACAATGCAGTTCATAAATTTGGGATTTGGGCACCAACGGGATCAATTTCCCCTGCATACCAAGTGTATTAGAATAAAAGATTGTAAAGATATTTTGATCCTAAGGAGCATTGTCCTTGTCCAGCTCATTGCCAACATAATCCATATCACCACCATTTATTATGTTACACATTCCAACGTTCACATATTATTTTTCCTTTTTTTTTTTTTTTTGGTTTTTTAAAAGAAAAAAGAGAGCACACCAAATTAAATAAATCCATCTAATTAAATATGTAATGATTTGTCAATTATAAACGTGGTACTCATGAAAAAATGTGTGCCATTACTAAATTATATATTGATTATAAAAGCCATGTGAAAATGAAACCAGCCTTTTAAAAAAATAATAATAATTGACATATGGTGTGTAGTGTGTATTTGTCGATTGAAAATTAATTAGATAATTGGGATTTTTCTTTTAGAAAAAATAATAGATATGTTTTATTAATTAAGAATAACAAAATTTAAAGAGCATGATAAAATTAACAGATCATTTCATTGCATTTCATTCAATAAAGATTTAAAATTAATGTTTGATTTTTTTTTTTTAATCTTTCAGTAACTCTTATTAAATTGACTCTAAACTCATATTTGATGTTGGAAAATGATTTGTACGTTTAAATTTTATATTAACACCGTTTTTTATACGGAAATTTTGGTAAGACTTATTTAATATACACCTAATGAATTAGTCATAACAAATTTTCATGTTGTAAATATTTTTTTCGATACATGCAATATTTTCCAAACATTTGCTTTCACATCGACACCATTTTGAATTTTTGATACTTGACACTTTCCTTTAATTTTATGCCAATTAAAACTATGCATTTCTCATTTTGTTTTATTATTTTTAGGAAAACACTGAGTCTGTAACTCTATTTATAGACCAAGCTAACAAAATTAAAAATTTTTATTGAAATAATAATATTTCGGACTATATGATTAAAAAAAAAAGAAAAAATCAAACATTTTTTAAGAAATCAAGAAATTACGGGTTTACCCAAAAAAAATATATATATATATATATATAGTAGACCAACTCTTTTTCATACAGGAGGAAACAAACTCCTGCTCTTTCATATCTCATAGGATTCTATCCGTAAAGAATCTTAACTCTCATAGTATTTCTCTTTCTCTGTAAAGTTTTCCTAGTTAAGGAAATTGTAATTAAAGACGAAAACCATCAGCTACGGATTCACCAGTTCACCATTCGCTGGCCAAACAATTCCCTAAAAGATTCTAAAATCAGCAAAGATTCTTTGCTGTACTTAACTAATTTACATTGTATTTGTTAAATTTTCCTTTTCAATCACCCATCAAGCATTATTGTCAATTCACATTTTCAAGCAATTAAATACTAAAGGCAAAGACATCTGATTATCTTCTTCATCAGATTTTGAATTCTGCAGTTCACACTCGTTCACGTTTTGCTTTTGGACATTACTTCACTGTCCTTACCCATAGCGCTCCTTAGAAGAAGTCATAAAAGAAAGGTGAAGTCTTTTTCATCCTTTTCAGTGCTAATCTTGATAAGGTTTCTTGCTTTCTAATGAATGTCTCATGCCTTTCATATTTCTCTGTAGACTGTAATATTTGTTTGTTGGCTTCATAATCTTTATACAATCGCCTTTTCTCCTATTTTTTCTTATTTGTGTAATTTTGCTTGCTTGCAGAGTAATAAGGTTGGCTGATAATATTTTTTACTAGTCATGAGTGTTGTTAATGGAAGTGCGGCTCCTCCATCGAGGCTTGAGGTTTGTCGTTATACTTTGTTTCATTGTTTAATTCAGGACTGGAGATTTTGTTTTTCTGAAGTAATTAAGTGAAAATAATATTCAGTTAATTTCTGCAATATGCATGTGTCCAGGGAAAATATAAAGCAATGTTTATTTGTTGGATGCTGGGTCTTGGGTCGCTTGTTTCATGGAACAGTATGCTAACCATAGGAGATTATTACTACAAGATATTCCCGGTAAGGAGCTAATATTTCTTTTCTACAAATCAGCCAATCAAATATTAAAATTCTTGCTCACTAACTGTCTGTACAAAAGGCTATGCCAATTTACAGATTGCAGAACTTCATCTATTTGTTAATCTTTTTTTCTTTTGTGATAATTGATATGCCATATTTTCCTGTTTGAAGAGTTACCATCCTTCAAGGGCACTTACTCTTGTTTATCAACCATTTGCACTTGGAACAATGACATTACTAGCATATAATGAGTCAAAGATTAACACCAGAAAGAGAAACATAGCTGGCTATATACTCTTTACTACAAGTACTTTGATGCTGTTGGTTGTAAGTATTCTATTAGTTCCTGTAAATTCATTTCATCCACTTTGAATAGCCATTCACTGCTTTGAGTAATTTGGATGTCATTTTTTGCTAAAATTGTGACAGTTGGACTTGGCTACATCAGGGAAAGGAGGAGTTGGACCTTACTTGGGCATATGTGGTCTAGTTGCTCTTTTTGGAATTTCAGATGCCCTTGTTCAAGGTGGCGTGGTTGGGGACTTGTCTTTCATGTGCTCTGAATTCATCCAAGTCAGTTTTTTTCTTATTCTTTAATGTTCTTTACAATTCTTTAGGATTTTCAATAGAACTAGGGATTCTGATATGTCTTGGTTTTATACTCTATCAGTCCTTTCTTGCTGGGTTGGCTGCATCAGGAGCATTAACCTCTGCTTTGAGGCTAATCACAAAAGCAGCATTTGAAAAGGCTAGTAATGGGCTTCGAATTGGTACAAGTAAGTGACTTTTTCCACCATTAGAATTTAGACACACTTTTTATTTATCGATGTTCCATTGTTTAATGACGGCCACTTTATATTTAAATTTTGCAGTGTTATTTTTAGCAATCTCCACATTTCTGGAATTTCTCTGTGTTCTGCTATATGCATTTTGCTTCCCTAAATTGCCAATAGTGAAGTATTACCGTGCCAAGGCAGCAGCAGAAGGATCAAAAACTGTTTCAGCTGATCTTGCAGCTGCTGGAATCCAAACATCTGCAACCCAAGAAGTAATGCAATTTCCTTGTAATATTTATTAATGCTTACAACTTGGAAGGATATATAACCTTTTTAATCTTATAAATAATACATTTTGATATATATACTAAAATCCTGTAAAATTTCTGCCCTTTCTTTTGCAGGATGAAAATGATCCCAAACAGTTTGAACGATTGAGCAATAAAGAACTGTTTTTCCAAAACATTGATTATGCACTTGATCTATTTCTAATATATGCACTTACATTGTCAATATTCCCCGGATTCTTATACGAAAATACTGGCAAACACAAATTAGGCGAATGGTAAGTGTAAATTCACAATTCTAAAGAAGTGAACTGTTGGACATAGATTAACAATAATCTAGTGAATGATGGCCTTTCAGGTATGCTGTAGTTCTGATTGCAATGTACAACATTTGGGATCTCATAGCAAGATATATTCCCTTAATAGGATCCTTGAAATTGGAGTCTAGAAAGGGCATAATGATTGCAATTCTCTCGCGTTTTCTATTCATTCCAGCATTTTACTTCACTGCAAAATATGGTGATGAAGGATGGATGATAATGCTGATATCCGTTTTAGGACTAACAAATGGATATCTAACAGTTTGTGTCCTTACAGTGGCACCCAAAGGTTACAAGGTTAGTTCACATTTATGCTGTGATGTAATATGTAACAAATCTAAGTTTTTGAGGTCCCTTTGGAAATTTATTCGTGTTTTTTGTTCTCGTTTCCTGGTTTTGTAGGGACCTGAGCAAAATGCTTTGGGTAATTTGCTTGTGGTATTCTTGGCAGGCGGCATATTTGCAGGAGTAGCTCTGGATTGGCTGTGGCTTATAGGTAGTAACAATTCATTCTGATGAAGAAAACAATGCAGTTCATAAATTTGGGATTTGGGCACCAGTTCACGTACATTGCTGCTCAAATCATTAACATCAATATCATCTTCTTTCCTTATTATTCGGCTCAAAGTATTTCTTAGTTGCTGTTATATGGTTTTACAGTTGGGTTACGCCATAAGAAAATATGATTTCTAACGAAATTAACATTAAAAAATAAGAAATTTCTAAACACATGATCATTTTTGATTGATTTAACGTCCATTATTGGAACACTAAAACTTCTCCGTCTGAAATACATTCCAGAATATTCGGAATAACAACCAGAAGTAGAACAAATATAGGCATGCTTGATATCAGGAGTATATTCTGTATATTTTTTTTGTCTATGAATAAAAGCCACTGGTATACGGTTAGGTTCAATGGTCAACATGGAATCACTCTTTGCTTCCCATGCAACCTTTCTTTATATTACAGATATAATTCAAGCACACAATCCTTTCTTAAAAACTCCATAATCAACAAAAGATTTTTATTTTCTGATAGAAGAAACCTCCCTGCCAATAATAAAACAATCATCACCATCATCAAAACTTCAAAAGCTTGCCTTCTTCTTCCTCGTTGGTGTTTTACATTTCTTTACATTTTTCTATTTTTCAAGAAAAATATTTATACAAAAAATGTTATTATTTACGAACATCTTTAGAAACCAAAGAATACTTCAAAACCCAATTCGCATTGTAATTAGAAATCGGCATAAGGACACAATACCTGTGGCCTGGGAGAAACCAAAAATGGGTTGGACTAAATTGAACTACGATGGCTCATGCAAAGGCAGAGAAGGGAAAGCAAGCATTGGAGGTGTCTTTAGGAATCACAAGGCAGAATTTTTATTGGGTTATGCAGAATCCATAGGCACAAGTACTAGCACCATAGCAGAATTAGCTGCGCTTCGAAGAGGCCTAGAATTGGTTTTGGAAAATGGTTGGAACAAGGTCTGGCTTGAAGGTGATGCTAAGGCATTAGTGGAAATTATTGTGAAAGGAAGACAAGTTAAATGTGCAGAAATGCGTAAACATGTTAGCGACATTAATCTTATCATACCAGAGCTTGATAATTGTATTTTGACCCATGTTTATAGAGAAGGAAATAGAGCTGCTGATAAATTTGCTCAATTAGGACATCAACTGGATAAGCCTAAAATTTGGTGGCACATTCCTCCTGAACATGTTTTACCTATTGTGCATGAGGACGCTGAAGGAAAGATTATTTTTCGAAAAAAATAATACTTATAGGCTGTATTTTTATAGAATTTGTGTATAATTATCAAAATAGATAATCATCTGCTTGAATCGCAGCATTGCTTAGTGCAGATTTGTTATATCTTTTGTATATAAAATCTATCTAACTGTATAGATAATCTAATGAATGATATAAAATGCAATTGTAATTATTGCCAATGTATTGCAAAATGAATTTTAAAGCACGTCTTCAATAAATATTATTCTGAGCATGATATTTCATTAGAATCATATTTTCACATGGTTTATATATCAGATAAACATAAAGATGGTTAGAACGAATTTTTTTGAAACTGCAATTCCATTAGAGAATGTGAAAAGGTAATTATTGAATTTATTGGCAAATTTATATTTATATATTTGCCAATTCACATTGGCTTTTAGCAAATATTATTCTTGAAATTTTTGTCAGAAATAGTAATCTGATAAATATGATAATTTTCCATTTCTGCACAAGAAGATGGAAAACATGATCGAAGGTAATCCAAATTAATATTATTTCATTTTTCGTTAATCTTTTAATACTACAAACTGCAAAGCAAAGGAAGCCATTTCCTTCAAGTTGTGTATTAGTATGCTCCACACACAATCTAAATATTATATTGACTTTACAATGATGAATAACGATAGCATAATATGCCTTACGTACCTTGCAGGACAAGCAATTATTTTTTTCCATAATACGTTTTGTTTTAATAAAAATTTTAATCATCCGTTTCTTATTTTTATTATCTATTTTCTTCAAAAGAAAATTTATTTTGAATCTCATATATATTTAAACTTGAACTAATAAATAGTAATTTGCAATAATTAATTATTTATTATTTTACATCATTCTGGTGTTTTATATTAAATTTATTTTAAGTGACTCTTAATTATTTGATGATTATAAATTTCAAAATTTGTTTTTCCATCTCCTGAAAAGACAAAGCTAAAAGAATTCTTAAAAAAAAAAAAAGAAAATGAAAAAGGAATTAACTCGGTGTATATGGGCCCTGCTACGTCAACGGAATGAAAAAGAGATTGGGCTTACATGAAAGATTTGTTCCATCTTCTAGTGGATTTTCGTAGAAGTGAAAAGAAAGCCCAATGGGGAAATCCTTTTCTTGTCGGAAAGAAATCAAGGTCAAATTGCTTTCCGACGAGCGCTAAATTTGTAATGGAAAAATTAATTAAGCGTCTAATACAGAAACAGTCAGCATCAAGTAATATGCTTCTAACCTTAAAATTACCACATATGTGGACCGGTCCGGACTGGATCGATCGGATTGGATCGGATCGGATCTTGTTAGACCAAAAATACATGGAAATAGAAGAGAAGGGAACAAATGTAGTACAAAGTTTCAGTACACGCAATTTGAAAGCAGTACAGATCCCATCTTTTCTAATTTTCAAATGCATTTTTTTAAAGAATGAATGGAATGGTAGTACAAGTGCAAAGAGAATCGTTTGTTGAATTGTTGCTGCAGTACAATTCAACTAATATGTATGTTTTATTTACTACATATAAATATGTAAAGATGCTTTAATTGAATTTGTATTATTGAAGGAAGCATTGGAGAGGATCCCAGATTGCAGAAACATCATTGAGTGCAGCGTTGATGAATTCTCGGTTGGTTGGTCAATTTGATTTCACCAACGCTGCACTCAATCATGTTTTTACACTTTTCTGGAACAAACAATGCAATATCTACAAATTAAGTTCTGGTTTGATCAGAAAGAAAATAAATTTTCACAGGTCTGGCAACATATGTATGTATTTTATTTTTCATATTTTTACCAATTTTTGTCACCATGTCAGTTTGTTTTCTTTCAATAAACTTTTTTGGCGTTGGAATGGCAGACAGACAAAAACTAACTTCATTTTACCAGTTAGTAACTTGGAATTTTTGGGTACCAATTTTATGCTTTTAAAACAATGATCTACCAGTTTGATACTGAAATTCAAAGATTTACATTAACTTTAAAACCGGAAGGTGTCGTGGCATGACCTGACTTGCCTATTCATATTTATTTCCTATAAAATGAAATGCCACTGCTAGAAAGTAGAAAGTGAAATAAAAATCACATCACAAAGTTTTGTGAAAAAATATTATTGAATCACTGTAAAAGTTCATTTTAACTAATACAAAATCATACTTCTAAATATCGCAGAACATTTTCTTTTCATACAAGGTCAGCGTTGTGGTTGGTAAATTATCTGTTAAAAAAAAAAAATGCAGAGCCTTATCTGCTTAATTCAGGCCACAACTAACTAACCAACCAAGAGCAGACTTTTAGGTTGTGAAGATTTTCTCAAGAAAAAACAGCAAAAATCTCGAAGAAAAGAAGATAAAAATAAATGACAGAACATGAAAAAATACAAAATGTTTCACTTTTATCAGTAGCAGAAATGAAAATGCTAAACCTGCAATTGCATCAAATAAAAGCTGCTAAAATTATTACATTCTGAAACGCTAAAGGCATCAAATTCTTACCAAATGAACAGAGAAATTTCACATAAGGAATTAATGAGATATGATTACAAATAGCTGCAGAGGTAAGGCAATGTGTCACTGCAGATAGATATCTTTTGTTTTAAGTCCAAAAGAAAAAGGAAAGGGCAAATTTTGCATTCTCCAAAAGATTCCTTGACACAGTCTCAGTTCACAAGATAACGCTTCTTATAATCTGAGAGAGAGAAAGAGAGTCCCGCAATCCCTTAAATCATCGATCGTGACCATCTTGAAGATTTCGAGACCAAATTGGACTCTCTTTTGCCCAAAAATTACACCTTTCTGCCACCTATTTTTCTCTCTATAACCACTCCCTACCATAAATGCCCTCTCTAAAACCCTTCAGTTCTTTACTTCAGTCGCTCTATCGTCTGTTTTCTTTCAAACAAGTTCCAGTTTCTGTCACTTTCCCGAGAAAAGTTGCGAAAATTTTACCGGAAAGTTAAAATCTTTCTTGGATAATGGAAGAAAATGAGCCTCTGCCTGACCATCTCCGGTGCAAGAGGACGGACGGCAGGCAATGGCGGTGCAACAGGAGAGTGATGGACGACAAGAAGCTCTGCGAAATTCACCATCTCCAAGGCCGCCATAGACAGTATAAGAGGAAAGTACCCGAGTCACTGAAACTGCAAAGGAAATACAAGAAGAAATCAACTGCCAATGCGGATTCAACTCCCATCAATGGCGAAATTAGGGCACATAAAGGGGAAAAATTGTCGAGATTGGTGAAATTGGCGAAGCCTATGAAGAGAAAGAAATCGATTGGCGAATCTGAAGCGCTTGACGAGGCTGTGAAGAAGATGAGACTAAAGAGAGGGGATTTGCAGTTGGAGCTAATAAGAATGGTGTTGAGAAGAGAAGTAGAGAAGAGAAAGAAGAAGAAAAAGAAGAAGAAGAAGAAAGTTGTTGTACAGGAAATTAATAGTGAAAATGATAACGATGTCGATAGTAGTAATAGTGAGGGAGAGTTAATGAGAGATTTACCTAATGGGTTAATGGCAATATCCCCTGCGAAACATTTTGGCAATGTAGCTGCCGCTTCTTCTTCTACGCCTTGTGATATCAAAATTGGAGCTGCTGATTTCAGTGCGGTTACTAGAAGGCGGTTTCGGTCTAAGAACATTGAGCCAATGCCAATTGGTACATTACAGGTTGTTTTTGCATTAGCCTTCCAGAATTTCTTTACTTTGCCCTTTCTGTTTATCTTGAATTTTGATTAATTGTATTTGTTTTTTGTGTTAATTCAATCCAAAGGTTGTGCCTTTCAAGAAGGACATGTTGAAATTGAGGAGGGGAAAGAGGAAAAAGTGTCATTGGTGTAGGAGAAGTGGATTGAAGACTTTAATAAGGTGTTCTAGTTGTAGAAAACAATTCTATTGCATGGACTGCATCAAAGACCAGTAGGTTTTTCAACATCAATTTATTTAAATTGCTTCCAATTCTCTATTTCGCCGGTTATTTGTTCTGTTAATTGTCGTTATCCTATAGTTCAAATATTATTATATTAACATGGTTTGTCAGAATGGTATTAAGAGATAAAAAGGCTACATTTTTGACACACTTAGAGCTGTAAGTTGATTGACAAATGCTATTCAAGGAATTATGAAAAGACAGAAAGAAAGCAAGAAGGTGTGGTTAGCATAGGCATCAGAATCTAATTGGTTAAAAACTATAGATACATGAATCTCTAATTATCTGTCCGTGGCATATTGTAAAAATGTATTAGACTGTTGCTTAACCCAATAATGGTTTTGGAATGAATTTTGAATGCGTTAAGCCAACTGCTGTTTACTAATTCTTAAAGACATTTGATTGGGGGATTAGATGATTACTAATTCTTGATGTTCAAATGAATTTAGGTATTTTGATATGCTAGAAGAAGTTAAGATAGCGTGTCCAGTTTGTCGTGGAACTTGTTGCTGTAAGGTCTGCTCAGCAATTCGATGTAGGGACATCGAATGTAAGGTCTGATTTCGAATTTGACTAAATAATCAACCAGTTTGTTGGCTATTTTATGCTCAATCAGGATGTTTAAACTTATGTTAAAAATATTGTTCAGGACTTCTCCAAGGACAACAGTAAAGTCAACAAAGTTTTACATTTTCATTATCTGATCTGTATGCTTCTTCCTGTCCTGAAACAAATAATGGAAGATCAGAGCATTGAGCTAGAAATAGAGGCAAAAATAAAAGGTAAATATGATGGTTCTGCTCTTTGATCTTCTGAAATTAACCTTCGCTACTAATCCACAGGGGATCTTTCTTCTGATGTTCTTCAGTCTGTAACAGGCGAGAAACCCTCTGATGTTCAAATCCAGCAGACTGAAGTCAACTGCAATAAGGAATTTTTCTGGTATGTCCTCCCTTTCTGAAAGCTTCAATGTCTTTGCCTATGCTCTATTTTTATTTTTTTTTTTTTTTTCCATTGCTCTCTGCTGCATGATTCTACTCCTGGAGCAGCAATAGTTGTGACACTTCCATTGTGGATCTCCATAGAAGCTGCGCCAGTTGTTCCTATACACTTTGCTTAAGTTGTTGTCAGGATATTTTTCAAGGGAAATTACCTGCGAGTGTTAAATCCCTTCTCTGCAAATGCCCTAGCAGAAGGAAAGCTTGTACATCTGGAAATCAACTTTCAGAGATGAAATCAGTATGCTTCTCTAAGCGGAATTATGGCAGTAAATATTTTGATTCTTCTATGTTATTGCCTAATTGGAAAGTTCCTGACGGTAATGGTGGTATACCTTGTCCCCCTCCAGAGTTTGGTGGCTGTGGTGATAGTCTCCTTGGTTTAAGTTCTGTTTTCCCCTCAAGTTGGACCAAAGAACTGGAAACAAGTGCTGAGGAAATAGTTGGTTGCTATGAGTTGCCAGAAACCTTGGATATTGTTTCACCGTGCTCATTATGCCTTGGGATGGATTGTGAAGTTAATGGGATTATGCAGCTTCAGGAAGCAGCTATAAGGGAAGATTCCAATGATAACTTTCTTTATTATCCTACTGTTTTGGACATTCATAGCGATAACCTGGAACACTTTCAGAAGCATTGGGGCAAAGGCCAACCGGTAGTAGTTCGTAATGTGCTTGGTACATCTGATCTGAGTTGGGACCCAATAGTCATGTTCTGTACTTATCTTAAGAATAATGCGGCCAAGTCTGAGAACGAGCAAGCTGCTGATTGCTTAGACTGGTTTGAGGTTAGCTATTTTAGTCACATTCCATCTTAACATGCAGTTTACTTGTTTAAATGTTAGTTTCAAAGGATTAGCAAATCCTATAACTCTCTCTCTCTCAACTTGTTCATTTTGTAATGGATGGCTTGATTTGTGGATTGTAACATTTGACTTAATCATTTAAGTTCAGGAGTTTAAAGCTGTGTATGCATCCTTCTAGGAGTCCTTACTGTTATTAGTTGAAGATACTTTATTTTCCCTCAAAAGTAGGAATATAACTATGAATTGTGATTTGAAGGTTCCCTTGCAAAGATATTTAGCCTGCCCTTTCCAGAGGATGCTAAAGAATCCAGGATACAATCTTTCTCTAAGTATCTTTGCCTCTGTGATGGCTTTCTGGTTGGTAATTGCTCCAAGCAACTGCACAAAATGTTGCTTTGCCCACAATAGGGAAAAAATTGAATCTGCTTGGCTGAGGTTGCATGCTCTTGTAACATGATGAAGCATGTATATTTTTCTGGTCTTTTCACTCCCACCTTCAGGAGAATACCATTTATCGTTTTTTCAAGTTGCAATTTTTGGTGCACTTCTTAATTATATTTTGACAGTAACATAAACTTTTCACTATCTGTTAATATTTTATTTTTTTCAATGAAAGCTGATAGCTACTCATTAGGAAGGATGAGATAATATTGCATCCCATAAATACCTCTTTCAGAGCTGAAGCTTCTGTGTTTGCTATTTACCACATTGTTCTTTATTTCTCTACCTTTCTAAAACTGGAAATTTTTATATGTGTTTTCAATTTCCTGACACAAGGTTTATTACATCATAAAATTTGAAAACAACTTCAATTCTGAATATTAACATTTTTTTTTTAATTTCGCATGGCAGGTGGAAATTGGTATCAAGCAATTGTTTATGGGGTCTTTTAAGGGCCCAAAACATGCCAACATGTGGCATGAAAGGCTAAAATTGAAAGGCTGGCTTTCTTCTCATTTATTTCAAGAACATTTTCCAGCTCATTATTCTGAAATCCTTCATGCTCTACCAATCACAGAATACATGGATCCTATTTCTGGTGTTTTAAACATTGCTGCAGAATTGCCAAAGGAAATATCAAAGCCTGACCTTGGCCCATGTGTCTATATCTCTTACAGTAGTGGTGAGAATCTTGTACAGGCTGATTCTGTGACAAAATTGCGTTATGATTCATATGATTTGGTAAGTTTTGGTCTGTTTATCTACATTGAAATCAAATTTGCTTTGTGAACTTTGCTTAAAACTTTGGACTCAATGCAGTAGTATTCAATTTATTTTCCTCAGAATGAAAATTCTCTCTTTGGCACAATCGTGCAAGATAATGTTAAGAGCAATAACTTCCAAATATGGAGTGAGCTATTAGCACGGGCTCCACTTTGCTCACATGCACCTTTGTCTGGGGAATTCAAAATGTTTGTTTATGCAATAGTTGTAGTCTGAAAAGTAACTTCAATTTCTATGAAGTCGAATCATTTAGTTTGCTTCAAGAAGTCATTTTTCTGTTATCAAGTTTACCACTTGCATGTTTTTCCTTCTTGTTTATAACCCATTAATGTACACTTTTTGGTCATCATATTCAGTGAAGAACAAAACCTTACTGGTCTTTGGTATTCGGTTTTTATCTTTCTGATTTCAGGTAAATATTCTGGCACATACAACTGATGCCCCTGTATCTGCAGAACAACTTAATTATATTAGAAAGTTAATGAGGAAACACAAGGAACAAAATGAAGCAAGTGGAGCAGCACCATTAGATGGACAAAATTTGGAAGAAGTAGGATTGCATGATATGATCACGGAAGAAATGACTTTGCACAAGAAAGTTGCTCGGGTATCGTGGTTTTCTGCTGCTAGTCATGAAGCACGGAGCTTAAGTCTCAAAAGTAGAGACATGTACCTTGATGGAGATCATAATTCTGATTCTGATTCTGATACCGATACCGACACTGAAGTCTCAAAATTTTTCTTTGGGCCTGTGAAAAGCTCCAGGACATCTGAAAATCAGAAGTTTTCTGGGAAGCATACAGAGGGTTTTAATAATTTTGGAAAGCAAAAACTTGCAGACACTTGTGGTGCCCAGTGGGATGTCTTCCGGAGACAGGATGTTCCAAAGCTTGTTGAATACCTTAGAAGGCACTCTAACGAGTTCACTCAAACATATCGCTTTCAAAAACATGTAAGTCCTGATTCCTGAAGAAGATGTTGGACTGTATTAGTATGTCCAAGTCCATGACGATTTACTTTTATCTATTTAGATGGGCCATCCAATACTTGATCAGAACTTTTTCCTTGATACAACTCACAAAACGAGGCTTAAGGAGGAATTCAGTAAGTATCACTTTTATTTGTTCATATAGTCATGTAAAACCCTTTGTTACTTCTTGACCTGCCATTCCTTCTAGAAATTGAGCCATGGACTTTTGAGCAACATGTCGGAGAAGCTGTCATCATTCCTGCTGGCTGCCCATACCAAGTTACGAATATTAAGGTAATCCATGGAAACTATGAAATGAACAATTAAAAGTACTTGTCCAGTTGATCATTCCACAATGTTCTTCAATTGTTTTATAGGTCTCAACTGTTAGCAATTTCATAATTCATGCCAATTGATTTTACATATGTTTCCACAATTTCTTTTGGGCCTTCGTTAATTTGGTTAACTTCCACTTCCTTTTTGGTCTGAAGTTTTAGTTTTGTACTTGGTGTTAAAAGTTTACTTCAAGATATAAGTTGAATGGAAAAACTTCATTTGCAATCAAGAACTTCCTTTGCTATAATGCTTATTAATTTTTTTCCTCTGTTGTGTTATGCAAACTGCAGTCATGCGTTAACATCGTTTTGGACTTTGTCTCGCCTGAAAATGTTACTGAATGCATTCAGTTGATTGATGAACTCCGTCTGCTCCCAGAGAACCATAAAGCCAAAGTAGATAGTCTAGAGGTAGATTACACTTGACTGTTGCATGATCATTCTTCATGGTTGTCCATGTGCTGAATAAGGCTTTGTTTTTGTTGCAAAATCAGGTGAAGAAAATGGCCCTTCATAGTATTAGCAAAGCAATCAAAGAAATCCGTGAGCTTACATGTGCTGAGTAAGTGACTCCATTGAAATATACAAGTTCCTGTTGTTGCTTCTCTATTAAGCTCCAACTTGTATTACTTTTCAAATAATAGAAACATCCAGCGACACTATAACAAAATTCGTATCTGAGTTGCGATAGTAGGAGCATGTCGGTCATCATTTTTTTATTATTATTTTTAATGAAAATATCTATAGTATATGCAATCAGAAGATTTCATGTAGATACGTTGGTTGAATCCATTTGGCTAAAGGGGGTGGGAGGGCTACCTCGCTGTTTTGTGGTTGTGTACGAATGACGTGTAGGTTTTTATTATGTTTTCTAGAAGGGCCGAAAATAACAATTGAAAATGTGGCCAAGAGTCTCTCGGTTACAACAGAGCACATGAACATTGTTTAGTATTTGGTTGTTACGGCAGCGGCGGCGGGTGGGGGGGTGGTGGGGGGTTAGACCACTCACATTGTTACTTGTATTTATTATCCATACTTGAGAAGTTTGCAGAGATCTGTCTGACTGCCACTAAGATGTCCAGAGGAATCAAAGTTAGCGCCTTCTACGTGCATTGATATTGAAGTTTCCACAAAAAAAGCCAGTATAAATATGTTTGTAGCTGCCTATTTATTCTTTGACTAGAGCTACACAGAACTGACCCGCCATGTTTGAAGCGTAATTTATATGATTTTTTTTTTTAAAAAATCTGATTCTAGTGCTCTTTAATTGACCTGTAATATAATATAGATGGTTGTATCAATCAATTTAACATGTTTCATTGATGGTCTTTTAAGAATTTTATGCATCAATAAATTTATATTACTCTACATAATTGCAGGACCAGTGCTGAGCTCAATGATCGACAGTGAGGAATGGTAACACAATGGATATAATTTCCTGTCACTTAAGCTCATTTTATTGATTATATTGGTGCAGAACATTGATCTCCGCTATAGCATGCATTGCATGCAGAAATTTTGATACATCCCCTCATATCATATCATATCATATCAGCAGTAACAAAAAGCCGATTTCTGCAGACAGATTAGCATTCATTCACCCTTCTGCTACTTTTGTACGTAATTGTGATCAATGAATTGGTTGTACATAATAAAAGACGCCGGATGGACATTTGTTTATTTATTATTTTTCCGTCTCTGTACAGTAAAATGGTTAGCTTTTGAAGGGTTCGCTGTAGGCTGAAGTGTGGCCATGGCTTGCAAATCTGATGTGAGGATTGATTTACCTAAATAGGACCTGTTAGAATTTCAAACGAATTTCATAAAATTCTGCGTTTATGTTCATTTTACTTGTAGAAATTAAATTTTATGTACTATAGTTAAAATGAAACACACATTTAAAATAATTTGAGATACTTGATATTTAAGTTAATAAAATTTGATATGAATTTCATTTAAAGCTAAATCCATAAATATTTCATAATCTAAATGATGTATTTTAATCAAACTCAAATTCAAATCTAAACACTGATTAAGTGGATTGAAACGAAATATACAGAATTGGATATGAATAAAATATCACTTGTAATTTATAAATAAATTTTTATAACAAAGAAAAGGTTAAGAGCAAATTGCAAAAAATTGTTGATTTCTGTGCCAGATCCAATAATGCCTCTTTATAAATCAAGATTAAGAGTATTTATTTATCATATCAAGTGAACAATTTCATAGGAAAACAAGCACCAACTGCCGAATCTATGAATCCCAAGAACCGGCTTCTTGCTCCCTTGCTCGTGTAATTCCAGCTAACCATATAGTGTTGAAAATAGAAAAGGCAGCACAAATTCAACTTTGGAGTATAGGAACTATGTTCTTCCAATGCTCAATGATATGATACCAATAAGCATCATTTAAATAGAATACAAAAGTTAAGGCATCCAAAAAGAGTTATAGTTTACAATAATTAAGGGCTACAAAAGATGGCCATTTACATAGCTCAAAAACATACCATTGAAATGATCCAATATGAACCTGTACCAAGCTTTACCCAATTCTACTATTCTCATAGTTATGTTAAAAAAACTAAAGTTACAGAGGAATACAAGTGAAATTTTATAAAAAAAAAAAACAAAATTTAAAATCTACAATTAACATTCATGGGTTTTTTTTTTTTTTTTTTCCTTGTGTGGTAATACCAATTGAAGGGGAGAAAGGAAAAAAAATGGCAGAGAATGTTACGATAAACCTCTTCCTTATCACATTTTTGCTTGCAAATTGACATGCTAAGATGTGTGAGTAATCCTACATGGAAAATCAACAAGAATAAATAAATACAGGACAAAATTTTGCAGGCGAAAATAAAAATGTCCAAATTTCTCGGGGTACCAAAACTCTTGTTATTTCTTGGAACTGGTATAATTTTTTGATCTTAGCACTGTCAAAATTGTTTTCTTAGGAACAGCACCATAACATAACCTTCTCAAGGTGCCATCAGCCCATCAATTGTGTAGGAAAGAGACTTTGCCCAGTCAGCTCGGAGAAGCAGCGTTTGTAGTGTGTGCATTACATTGTATCCAGGATCCAATTTCCGCTGCCAGCCCTACATAGTTTGAATCGCCACCAAAAAGTAAAGATCTGAGTAACACTGGATTACTAAAAACCGAAATTAATGTATGGCCTATGTCTTGAAGCATAGACCTCTTTTCTCCTACACAATTAGTTGGTCGCACTTTGGCCAGCCAGTAGGTAAACAACGTTAAAGTAACAATAGTTATAATCTAAGTTCAATTGGCTGTGTCGTCCTCATCCTAAAAACATAACGTCACCAGGAAGAATGAATTTACCTCAAGAACTAAAGTTGTGACCATTACAGTGCAAACATTTCCATCAACATTGACTTTATGGCGCCTGACTTTCTCAAGTAATTCTTGCATGCACTCGGCAGGATGAATTAAATCACCCTCAGGAGTACCCCAAAAAGTGAATGCCTCTTCTACTTCCTGTCAGAACAAGTCATCAGATATTATAACTCTGAAGGAATAGATTTCTTCTACAAAAAAACAAGGGGGAGAGATTCCAACAGTCTTGACTCTGCTAAGAAACATAATAGTCAATTTAAAAACTCAAATTTGAAAGGGTTAATTGCTTGACTCCACTCATTTCACTAAAGGAATAAAAGGTTGTCAGCAGATCTTAGGCTCAGGACATGTCGATATTTTGCTTAAAGGCTAAACTATCTTCCAAATTGTACCACAACAAACATAAAGTTCCACCCTGATAGAGAAACAAACCCATGCATTCTTGACACAATTAATCCTAGTAAAGGAACCAAGTGCCACATATCTTACCTCAATAAAAGCTTTTGGATTTGGGCAATTTTGTTGCTTTGACAATCTCAGTGTGCATTCTGCTGCAGTACGACCATCTCGACGGGCAACAGCCTTAAAAAATTCAAGTAAATTTATTCGATCACTCTTGGAAAGTTCAGCAGTCATACCAACGTCAAGGAAAATGACATGGGGCTTTGATTTAAAGAGCCCTTTCCGAGAAGACTTGTTCTGAGACACCCTAACAAGGATGTTCCCAGGATGCATGTCTGCATGAATAAAGTTGTCCACCTGAAAGAAGAAATACTACCTTTTACGAGCTGAAATATTAAATGTATAGCTGAGAAGCAATGAAATGAAAGGACATATTAGCACTGCATCATGAAAGAAATGTGAAAAAGTATTACCAAAAGCATTTTCAGAAGCGCATGAGTCCCAATGTGAGCAAGTTTAGTTTTAATCCGATCATGTCCTTCCATGTCATCAACATAGTGTGAGACACATTCCCCTTGCTCATAAGTTTCTACTAAAACAGCAGGGTGCACTAGTGGGTATACAGGCTTTGGAAAAGATACATCCTTCCATCTACGGAAGTTATAAATAAAGCGGCTCAAATGTGCAGCTTCCCTAGCCAGGTCAACTTGAGACATCATGAAAACTGCAAACTGCTGCACACTCTCGTCCAACCTCAACCAATTCAAAGTTGGAATGAACCTTGATGCTTTAGCTACGAAGTTTATAATCTCAAAATCTCTTCTAATTGATTCACCAACACCAGGATGCCTAACTTTTACAGCAACTACAATAGGCTTCGCCTGTTTTTGACCAGGGTATCGAAATCTCAAAGACGCTCGATGCACTTGAGCAATACTTCCAGATGCAACAGGAACCTCTTCAAAACCCTCAAAAATCTCTGAGAGCTTGCGACCAAATGCTCTTTCAATAGTTTTTCTAGTGTAGGCAAAGCTATGTTCAGGAGCTCTGGTGTGTAGCTCTGAAAGCTTTGTGCATAAATCTCTAGGAAAAAGATCTGGCCGAGTAGCTGCCCACTGACCCCATTTTATGAATGCTGGACCTGCTTTCTCCAGAGTCCGATGAACAACCTGAAGCCACATTTTCCTAAATCGTGGACCACAACAATCCGCAAATGGTGCCATTATTAAGCTGGGTGAGAACAAAATGGCCAAATAGATAGCTCTCACTAGCAAAACAAGACCTTCCACAGCAGACAGCACTAATGAGGTCACGAAAGCACGTCCATCTTGGGCATGCATGTACAAAGAATTTGGTGACTGGTAGTAGTCTGTTGCTGCCAATGTTCTCTGTGCCCATACTGCCGGTCCACATGTGAGTGCAAAAGCACCAGGAACCACTAAGGGGGATCGTGTTAGAGCCAAGCTGACTGCTTGAGCAATCCTGCTTATGTGGGGGAAAGAACGGTCACTTGAAGAACCCTTTCTGAAAAGCCTTTTCCAAGCAAGTTGAGCATGATGTGCCACTGCATTACTTGCTGAGACAACAGAGTAATTCCTAGAAAAATAACCCTGGGAAACATGCCCCTTGACACCAGGGAATCCAAGAGAAGAATGTCCTCCGCTTGAAAACCTATAATGTGCATAATATCTATATTGGGGTAAACTTAAGCCAAATGTAATTACTGTCCCATGCTTCCTCAGTTCTGATTGTCTAGTTCCCTGATTCAAAATAATTGACCGTGCGATTCTCTTAATATTTCCAAACATCAAAAATCTGCATCCAACAGTTACATGGCTTCAGAATTCAATTCTAAGTTAATAAGATCAATATATTTGGCAATTACTGCATATCATATCCTTGCAACAGCAGGAGTCATCCATTATAGACTATTAAACTCTACAAAAAGAAACATACTATGCAATTAGCGAGCATTCCCCTACAAAAATGGCTAAAATTTTGAAATTGACATTTATGTATCGAGCACCGAGTATAAACCATAATTACTAGCTCTAATTTGCAATACACAGAAGCAAAATCCCTAACTAAGTCTTCCCCCAAGAAAACAGGAACGAGTCAACCAAGTTAAGCTCCAACAATCAATAAGACCATACAATAAGAGAAAACATGAGAACATAGAAAAGAAAAGTCCAAATAAATTAAGCAACAAAGAGAGATATACCTGGACATTGCGATCGACAAACGAAAGTACTGGCGGCTAAGGCTAACGTGCACAAGAGGTGAAGAATGGCTATAGCTCTTGTTGTTGTTGCTTCTGCAAACATCTTTTCATGGATTCTCTCTGTGTGCAGTATGCTTCGGCTCTGCTATTGTATAGTTTTTTCTCGTATGTATAATTGCCGTCTTAAGCTTTGTGAATCCGTCGTTATTAAGGATCTTGGTGTCGAAATTTGTTTCTTCGCGGAGAAATAAGGTGGCTAACGGCGCAAGAAAAGAGGAGACGCAGAGTTAAAGGGAAAGACTTTGGGCCTTCGATCTATTACTCTTGGGCCCACGGTAGTTGGATTTGCTCGGCTCTCGTGGGCTTTACGCTATGCATTTTTTTGCCTGGTGTTTTCTGCGTCCACGTCATTGAATTTAGGGGGAAATTTTTGGATACCCAAATTATAGTGAAGCTAACTAGACATGTAACCGATCCCCCAATTGTATAATCTTTATTTTTTAATTAAATTGAATATAATTTTTAATAAAATTATTTTAATTTATATTTATGTTACTTTAATTTAAAAAATTTACTTATGTATTTTTTATTAAAGGATGGAAGGTAAAATTATACACTCTTTTTGAAATTCTCAAATATTAAATTGAAATATTAATTAGCACAATTAATTATTATAAGCAAATTATTGTTATTAAATTAATATATTTAGTTAATTATTTATTTTTTCTCTTTGAAATTCTCATATATTCAAATTAAATGAAATATAAAAATATTTAATCTTAATGAAATAAATTTTAGTGAATTGAAATTAATATTTTAATTCTATTTTTAAAATTTAATTATATTATTTAATTAATTTTTATTAACAATGACCCTGTTATAACTCCATTAATTTTTTATAGGATAAAAATTATTTAATAAATAACTTTATATTTATTATATACTAATTATAATGAAATCTTCCATAAGATTTATTAGTTTGTAACTTCATTATTTAATAAAGAAAATTTAATTTTTATTAAATATAAAAATATTAATTATAATGAATATAATAAAATGTCATGTCATCATTTTTATATTTTAATATATTGTCACGTAAACATTCAAGTCTTAAAAATTATATATTTATATAGATAGATAGATACTAGATTTTTTATTATTATTATTTTTAAGAACTAACTATGGAATGCTTAAATTATAATTATAATAAAATTACTATATATATATTCGGTGCGGAGGTGGTTAAATACAAATTTTGACGAAAATACCCCTAGATGGGGTAAAAATTTCTATGGTAGTTTTAAATTTGTTCGTCAATTCCTACAGAAAAGACAAAAATAATATTACTTAAAGTACATTTTGGGTTCCTAAATTATAATGAAAATTAACACATAAATCTCTAAATTATGTCTCCATTTCAAATTAAGACCCTAAATCAATAGACTTTAAATAGAAAGATCTATGAAATAAACAATTCTTGAAAATAGAAGAATCTATGTATTAATTTTACTATAATAGAGCGATCCAAAGACTTTCAAAAAAAATTTATGCAATTAGAGTGGAATTTAGAAAAACCTTTTTAATTATTTCCGAATTCAATAAAACTCATGGGTGCTTCTGAAATTTCGATAGGCACAAATTTGTACAATTAAAAGTTAGTATTTAGTAGAGAATATGAAGGATGAAGAAGAAAATTCAAAGTAATAAAAGCTACCAAGCAATAATCTATTGCCATCATCACGTGATGTTACCATAAATATAAATTCAATTGAAGGCAAGCAATCCATGCCCATATTAAATTTAAATTTGTTACAATTTAATCTCAAAATTTAAATCTTATGCAGCTTTATAATGGAGGAACATAAAATGAGGTACAGCCGCTGGGTTAACGACAAAACCCTTATTGCAATACAAAATTTCTATATAAAATATATTTTTATCGCATTAGGCCCTCAAATACACCATTTCACTTCTTAAAAAATGAAGTCATTTTCACTTAGATCAACATCATTTTTATTCAAATTATAAAGGATCGGTCATTTTCATTTAAATCAATATCATGTTCACTTAAATCAACATCATTTACTGTGCATATAATGTTTTTATTAATTCCTATGAACTTTAAAACATTGTAAACAATTAGCAACAACAAGAGCAAAACACTTCCTGACATATAGCCATTTTTATTTTCTTAAAAAAAAAAAAAAAAAAAAAAAACCTATTACAATATAATATAAACCAGCACCCAAAAGAATGACTCCCAAGATTCAATTACCGGATTATTGAATTTAAGATCCCTATTAGCCCAATGGACTTCCTTGGTATATGAAAGTGGGCCGGGGAGACCAACCAGGACATGGACAAGTCTATCAGTTGCGCCCATTGAGCTTTATGTCATCGTAAGGTTCTAATACCATGTTACTGCGAATTCCGTGAGGACCCCCAGTTTTAAAAAATAAACGGAATTTTCGGGCCACCATTTCGGAAAAAATAGTATTACAAAAAAATATTTTACAATGTTACACTATTATTTTATTTAAAACCTTTCAATCATTTCAAAAACTGAAATTCTATTCTATCAAACAATAATAATATTCCTAGTCGATTAAGAATATTAAAAATGAATTCTTAATTACAATAAACTCTCAATTTGAAATGAAACACAAGTTACTTTTTATCAAAAAAAAAAAAAAAAAAAAAGCAAAAGCCTGCATAATAAATAAAACCACGAGTGCTAACCGAAGGTTAAACAAGAGGAAGGGAAAATTACAAAAAGCAAAGTAAAACAGAACAATACAAGCATTAACAGCACAAAACTAGCAAATACAGGACGCAGCGTAAACATATAACCGTAATCCCAATGTTGCTATCCCGTGTTAAAAAAAAAAAAAAAAGAACTAAACAGAATTAACGTTTTTTAACTGCCGGTTCCTTCTGCGAGTTAAAATACACAGCAGCAACCGGAAGCCCAAGTCCACTTTGGGCAGCAAAGTGGCGGGTGTTGAAGTTGCCACGACCATCTGGAGGTTGAATCCTTCCCATCAATGCACCTTTCTGCTTGAACAGCGCAAAAACATAACGGTGAATGCCGGTTGGAGGCTGAGGTCCCATGTACGACACCAACTCATGCCCTACAACATATCACATCAAATTATCCATCCATATCTTAGAGTTCTAATAAATAAATTTATCCGTGACTAAAAACAAATAATTTAAGACAAAAGAACCTTTGGTAGCATCGGATCCTTCTGGAATATCTACAACAATCCTGCAACCAAATTAAGTCGATCGCCTTCATTTGATATTCTTATATATGTACTTCATTGCTATTCTTTAGTTATAATTAGCTTTAATGACATGCAAAAAGGTTAATGGAGTATTAGTTACCAAAGAAGCCACTCTCTCCATTTTGGTTCGCTAGGACTTGGAGCATCAGGATCAACCATAACCTATATATATTAGCAACCGGTGAGTTTTGATTTATCAGTATTAATGGAGACTGGAGTAATATTTATATATATAGGAAATACCAGGGTATAGAGATCGGAGGATAGACGAGAACCCAAAATATGGACATGTGGTTTCTGAGCAGCAACAGAAGGCTTGATTTCACAGCCATTAGCGACTTGCTTAGAACCATAATGCACAGTGAACTCAGCTACTGGATTGTACATGTCAAGAACTTCACCGATCACTTTCCCAACCACCAGTGGTTCAAGAGAGCGAGCCATAGCTAGCTAGCTAGCTCTAAAGATTAGAACAGGAACTCAGATGATGCCTGTCGTGGGCTTTTGATCGAGCGTGTATCGTGGGTCACACGAAGCAGCAAGAGTCACCTAACGAGCTTTGAAAACAAAATATATAGCGAAAATGTGTTGGCCTTTTCTTTGGATGCATCAGGTATGTTTCAGAAGATGGAAAATAAACCATGTGAGAATTGGACGACACGTTGCATAAGATATTTCTGAGGTGACACGTAGCGTGTGCAAAATGTAGTGCGAGGTACACGTGTTTTTCTTTGGTGTTTCCGTCGACTTAAGCCGGCGTGGAATTGCTTGCTGTGGACTTTCACGCTCTTTTACGAAATTATCTTTTTTTTTCCTTCACTTGGAAAATTTATGATATTACTAGTAAAAACGAAATTAACTTAATTAAAAAATAAGTATTGAGCCAAGCTTGAATTTAATAGGTAATTTTTATAAAATTAGAATTAAAATCCGTGAAAAATACTTGCATAATTGAATTTAAAAAATATTTTTTACAAAATTAGAGATTTAAATCTATTAAAAAATACTTAAATTTATAGAATATAACACAAACCCGAAAAGTGATGAATCACGTACCTAACCTAAGTAATTAATTAACGTTATTCCAAAAAAAAAAAAAAAAATGAAAAAAGAAAAAAGAAAAGGAAGAAGAAAGTAACTAATTAACACAATTGCGAATGAGATTTAAGTAGATTTCACTTTCGGCTTCAGTAATTTTAATTGGATATTTTTAAACTGCTCCACTGCGCGGGTTCGTGACTTTGGACTTAAAGTGCAGCTTTGAAGAACTCTACCTAATTGAGTAGTTGATTTCATTTCACTATTTAAAAACAACAGCACAACAGAACAAATGGGCAAATGATTGTTTCATTTAAAAATTAAAATACTCTCATTGAGGAGTGCACCGTTTCACTCCACTGATTGCGATAGCGAATCTGAAAAGCTACCCAGCGAGGTAATGGTTCGGGTTCTGGTAGCCCGTAAAAAAAGAAAAATGGCAGTTGCTGATTGGTTATACAATAATTTAATTTTGGAGCCTCGTGTGATGATAGTGATTGAACCTGTTCGACTTTCGGGTTAAGCCCAACGGGCCTTGAAATGTTGGGCCTATCATTTCAGTCTTTAACAGAGAATCTGACTACGGGAACCTTTAGTTCCTGCTAGGCCCATATATAGACACATCGCAATCATCATTCAGGAAAGTTATGTTATATAGGCCCATATTCTGTAAATTAATTTAATTTAATGCCCTTCAAAGGATCTAGCTGTAATTTAATTTAGCATAATAAGTCAAAACCCCACAGCTAGCAGAAAAAAGCAACATAAGTCAATTTCCTAATAATTATTTACAATCTTGGAAATGGTACATTGGACCAGATTAAAACGTTACCATCCATTGATGTGACGAAGCGGACAGGTGTATGCATCTCGACGACAATATAAGCTAATCAATTAATTAATTTACAATTTAGAAACGTGATTTTTAATTTTAATTTTTTTATTTATCGATTACAGGATTGGATTGACTGAAACAGTAGTGGTGGACCATGACATTAAACTGATAAGATGTTCGTTCAAATTAAAACCATAATTTCTATCTTCCCGCCGAAAGTTGGAGTAAACTCTTTAGACTTTAATTGGTATGCTTTGAGCTAGATTTGTCGTCATTCGTAATTTAATTACTTCTAATTAACGAAAACAAAAGAAAATCAAGTGCATTAACATATGATTAATTTATGGGTAATTCTAATTCTGTAAGCATAATTGTAGTAGTAAATTTCTTGGCCATCGGATCATGTTTCTGAGTAAATATATCCATAGATCACAGGGTACAATTAATTACAAACTAGCTCTAGTATTTAACTTTGGGTAATTAATTTTACCTACTTGAAACAATTCAGATTGTTGTACAGAAGGCTACTTGAAGTCCAAGGTATAAGTTAATTCCAAAGACTAAAGTTTCATTCGATTTCAGAAAATTTTTTTTCAAGAGTTGGGATGGGAGGGCCATCGTCTCAAATTTCTCGTAATCAAAAGACTTTAGAGTGGAACTTTGAGTCCTACTGAAATCATTTTTAATTAATAATTATATGTATATATTGCATCTTTTTTTTTTTTTTTTAAATTAATGATGATAGTGGGTTGCTCTCAAATTATTATTTAATATAATCAGCAATATTTAAGATATTCGAGATAATTGAACCGGATCATATTATATTAAATTAGCTATAATTAAATTATGCATTTGTGTCATCATCACATCATCAATAAAAAGAGATTTAAAGTCAAATATTGCATAATCAAATACTTAATTTTTAATTAAAAAGACATAAACCATGTTAACATTTCAATACCAATGCATCAAGGAGTTCATGCATTATATATAAAGGCAATGGACACACTAAACATAGATTTGCACATATTAATGTAAACCCTAATCTTTTATTTTATATCCCTGTTTGATTTAATCATTTAAATGGTTGCAGATACATAATCATAAATTGAAATCTCCGGTAACAATGATAATATTGTTGGTGAGTTAATGATCAATTATGAATTTGTAATGAAAAATTACCGTTTATAACACCTCTTAATCAGCATAAAAAAGGAAGTCAAAATTTGAGAACCATTTTCTTTTTTTTTCCCTTTTCTTTTCTTACCAACCAAAGATTATGCTTGCGTACATATAATAAACTTGACTTGATTCACTAAATTTCTAGAAAAATTTCAAAGTTGATACATTAAAATATACCGTCTTTTTACTTTTTATCCCATTCATAATTAACTTAAGGTTGCATAACCCTAGACTATTTCCTTAATTACATATAATTTTCTCACTAATTAATTATTTGAAATACGGGAAGAAAGACAAAAGCTGGTCAATATAGCCAGAGCCCCACGATAGAAATGAGAAATGCTATAAGCCATGAGGCCCCATTTGGTTCATTTTGTGTGCCCTATTTTGTTTAGAAAATGCAACGTAAAGTAAACATATCGACGTAGAAACAAACAAAGAAAACATGCAAGAAAAGAAAAGGAATACAACGGCGAAGACATAAACGCACTTTAAGGAGTTTACTTATTCAAAAAACAAAAGGAAAGGTTTTTCTTTGGACGGTCGATCAAGAAAGTGAAATGTGTAGTCTATCTATCTAAAGGTCGGCTTATAGTCAAAATACATATGTATAAATAAATATATAAGCCGTACGCCATAATTATACACTTCCTTGTATTTCTTGACACGTCGAGATCTAAATCTTGATCAATTAGTATTTAAACTTTGACAATCTTGATTTTCAGTTGCATCATGTGTATATACATCTCAAAAGTCCAATTTTTTCTTTGTTTCGACGTACAAATGACGCAGAGCTTACATGCATGGTTTTGGGGGTTGTTTGACCTAATGTGCCGGTAACGGGATAGGGAGCTTCGAATCGTACGAGTAGAAGTCTTTTTTTTTTTTTTTTTTTTGGCATTTATGATAAGTGCCAAGTGTAGTGATGGCATTTGGTAATTCTTGGTTCCCATTTATAGAATTTGACTAAGATTTCCATGCATGATTGAGAGGCCTATAGATTTTCTAAGAATCTTAATTAATTCCATGTCCCTCGTTGTTATTTTTTTAATATTTTTCTCAAGTTCCAATTTTAAAGATCTAATGTACATAATAGAAAATTAGACTAATTAAAATGGAGTAGTATATTATGCAAAATTTATTAATTTACAAAATTAATTACTTTGACTTTTAAAGTAAAAAATAATCGCTTAATCACTAAATTATCAAACACAAGTTCTTCAAAAAAAAAAAAAAAAAAAAAAAAGAAGCTCTTAATCACTAAATTATCAATCCAATAACAATTATGAATAAGTTTAAATATTTATAATTCCTGAAATTTTATTTGAAAACTTATAACCCAATAATAATAATAATAATAATAATAAAGTGATGGATTTCAAAACTTATTGATTGATCAAAGTTTTGTAGGGTAAAGTAATTAATAGTTTCCAAATTGACTACGAACTTCATTCATGCATGTGAAAAACGCAGCCTAAACACAGAAAGACAAAAGAAAAGAAAAAAAAAAAAGAAAACATGCACATGCAATTTCACGAAATATATTATGTGTTTTGATGGCATCCATTCCTGGGTCTTGTCGTACGTCCAGTCTGGAGATTACATTTTTGTTTTCTTGCAAGTCATTCCATGACTTTGAACATTAACCTGGCATTACTCTTTACCTGAAAACAAATACATACCAGTGAAAATCTAGGAAAAAAAGGTATGTTTTGAATGATTAAACTAGCTAATTTGAAGCGACAGCGTTTCTTTCACCTGTATGATTTTCAAATTATTAATTAGCAAAAAGTTTATGCTATGTTCAAACTATGCTTTACATTCATAATTAGTGACTTTGCACTGCATACTGTTCCCAGTGACTTTCCTTTATATAGTTCATGAAATTATCTTTTGTAACAACAAACAGAGACCTTCAATATTTTATTGTCATTTATTTTATATATATAAATATATATATATTTGAAAGTTGACAGAAATATAAATCTTAAAATGATGATTTCTCGAAATGTTTACTTTTTGAAAGATATTTTTAGGGAAGTTGTCTTTCAAGAAATATGAAACTAAAATTTCAGGATTTAAAAAAAAAATTTCCTACGCAAGTTACCCAATCAAAGGGTTAATATCGCTCAACAGCGGTACTTTCTCCTAATGATTAATCCACCAATCCCATCTTTGGACAAAATCGAACGGCTCCAAAAGGAAATAATTAATCGCCGATTAGATGAAACACTCACTTCTTAAACTTGAAAAAGTTCAAACTGGATACGTCCCACGGTGCTCGAAACCTGGTCAACCAGTAACCCTCTAGAACTCAAAATGTGGGACCAAATCCTTCTATTATTGAATACACGTGTCGCCCAAAACATGACCTAATTACTATTTGGGTCTGTGGAGAAGCTATTAATGGTGAGAGGATAATAAAGGGACAAAAACGCACAAGACCCACGCCATTATTTTCCAACAGCAAAGTAAAACAAAAAGCTTCTCTTCTTTACAAAAAAAAATATAAATTACCTGTAGGATAGAGACACGTAATCACTTCTTTCTTTTATTTTATTTTATTTTATTTTTTGTTTGTCAAAGGCAAATTGTCTCCCATTACCATAGTTTCCATGCAAATTATTACTTTATTAGTAGTGAAATGACAGTTAACCTACAGGTGGCGAGTACACGTGTTAGCTACATGTTCTCCGACGATTGTTGCCGGGAAGGTGGCCGGAATTTGACTCTGTCGGGATCTCTGAAACAACATGGATTTCTTTCTTTTCTTGTTATGGTTATTACAGATTTCCTTTTTTTTTTTTTTTTAATTCTTTACCCTCCTTAGATTTCTTCTTTATCTTATTACATTGCTTTATCTTTCTTTATAGATGTTATTTATCAATTTAATGAAGAATCATTATCTACTTCTTTGAACTAATGGAGAAAATTAATATATGATTATAACTTGTTTACTATTATTGGGCAAGAGACTTAGAAGTCATCGATAGCTATTATTTATTTTTTGATTTTTATTTCTATTTGAAGTAAATTCTAAATAAATTGATATCACTATGCTGGAAACTTCCAATAAATAAAGATAAAGAAAGAGATATGATCATGCTTGCTGATACAGTAATTAGGAGAGGAAAATTTAAAAAAAAAAATTAATTAGTCATAGATTTTACACGTATCGACGCTAACAAATCCATAGCCAGAAAATTTGGACAGACAAAGGAAAAGATGAAAAAAAAAAAAAGGAAAGAAAGAAGACTTGTTTAATTTGATCAGTTACATTTCTTTCTTCAGATTACATCAAATTGCTAACATCCAAAATATCAGAGATTTCAAATTTCAAAATGTTACTGCAATAGCTTTCCCTCTCATCTTCATTGCTGCTACTGCCATTGATACACGTTGAATTTGAGTTCAATGGCGTTGGACTTGAAGAAGGTGTCGATAATACTGACGTTGCTGCGAAACTAAAATTTTGGTTGCTGTTATTGGAAATGAAAGTTGAAGTTGTGTCAGATGATGGGTCCATAATAGCTGTTTGATCATAATAGTTATAATTTGGTAGAGCCATGTAGTAATGATCTTCCGTTAAATTTGAAGCCATTCCGTTATCGCTTAGGTCGGTGATATTTGATGGGTATTGTTCTAAGTTTGGATCCATATATGGAACAAATGGAGTAATAGTAGCATTAGAAGTAGTTAATGTGGTGCAGTTAGGCATTTCTTGAGTTTGGGTTTGAAATTGGTTTGATTGGATTAGCGGCTGATATTGGTTTTGGAGTTGAACATTATCACACAGCTGATTTTCTTGACCATTTTGAGAAACAAAGGTCTGGTTTTGGCGTTGAGAGGAAATAATAGATGTGGCTAACCGGAGAAGTTCTGGGTTAGCCATCGGCTGGAACCCGAGTAACCTTGAGATGTTCATTTGAGAAGAATCATAAAGAGATGACCCCAAGATAGATGACAGGTCTAGAAGATCAAGCCTAGGACTGTGAGTAACTGGATCAATTCCCATTCTAAGAAGTCTCTTTCTAATGTGTGTATTCCAGTAATTCTTGATTTCGTTATCAGTTCTTCCGGGCAACCGAGCAGCTATGGCCGACCACCTACATGTTATCAAATTAAAAAAGCAAAAAACATGTTTAGAAACCAATATAAATTATATACTTAATCAAATACATAAATATAATAATGAAAGGCTTACTTGTTTCCTAATATACTGTGTAGCTGAATTATTGTCTCCTCTTCTTCAAAAGAAAATCGTCCTCTCTTGATGTCAGGTCTTAGATAATTAGTCCAACGAAGACGGCAACTCTTTCCACACCTTTGTAGCCCTACAAAGACATTAAAGCAAAATAATTAGAAAGAGAAAACTTTAAAAATGATCAAATCTTTCAACTGCAGAAAATGAAAAGCGAAGATACCAGCATTCTTTGGTAGTGTTCTCCAGTTTCCATATCCATGTTTCTGTATATAATCAATAAGCTTTTGATCTTCCTCCGGAGTCCAAGGTCCTTTCTTTAGTCCATTTTTATCGCAACATGGCGCTCTTCCCATTTTTTTAGAGAGCTTGAGCTTGTTGAAGTTACTGTCTTTAGGTGTTCAGAGCTATAAAGAGTCGAAAAAGAGTTTGCAAGTTGCAACAAAGAGATGTAGGGTCCGTATGGCAACGTACTTGTATAAATAGCGAAAGAGGAAGGGTAAGAAACAAATAGAAAGTCAAAATGATTCGGTGCCGTCCTCTGTTTATAAAAATGTCGACGTGTCCTTAAAAATGTGGAAGTCTATAATGCGAAATTAAAACAATTAAGATTTTTCAAAAATAATAAAAATAAAAAACTAATTTGTCATGCAAAATAATAATTGCTCATTAGCATGTCTCTTTCTCTTTCTCTCTTTCTTTTTTTTTTTCCCTCTTTATCTTATTAGTAATTTATTAGAGCCTATGGTTATCATTTTCCGGCTAAGGGTGTCACTCCTCTCTTTCTGGATTCATATTAGCTGTCACCAACGCTGAATAGCCACGTACCCTCTTTATATTTAACATAACCCTTGCTCTACGATTTCTTCATCTTCAATTCATGCATGGCTTCAACTTTAATTACTATTTAATTAATAATGTTTTAATTTGTTTTTCCGCCTTGAAAATCCCATATTATCCCCTGATAAGTTATTGTTAGAATTACTGAGTCGAACATTTCAGGGTTAGTTCAGGCATTTCATTATAGAAATAGGGGTCATTTTTTGATTATTTTTCCATTAATTGATATATAAGGAGATAGCATTTAATTGGCGATATCAATAATAGAGTTGGGTGTGTTTGCCGAAATATAGGAACATTTATTATGCAGATTGTGATGAAAAGGCTTCTCCTCCAATAAAATTGAAGATAAGGTTTTCGTTGGATTATTCAGTTCAATTTTTTTTTTCCCGGAAAGTTTGTTTTTTTTGGTTTACATGGATGTTTTCACAAGTTCTGAATATCCAATCTTAATCTTACGGGTAAAATTCATTTGAATATTTAATTAATTTTTATTGATTTAACTGTGTTTTTTTTTTCTACGTTTATTAATTTTACCTGAAATGAATATTTTATTTAATTGCTCGCAGTTATTGAAATTACCAACCACAAACAATCAAAAAATGTCCAATCGAGAGAGTTGTCAAAAAATGAAGCGCTTGTCAATAACAAGATGCTTCACGAAATTGGTAAATTAGTCAGGACTCAAGAGTTTTGATCTTTAGTCAACAGAAATTAAGAAAGAAAAAGAAAATGATTAGATTGATTGTCCAAACACTAAGGACTATTTATAATAACATATAGCAGCTGGATGACTTCTATATGTGTTATTTAGTACACCTACCTTTGATCTTTCATGTGACTAAGTTTCACACCATTAATGCCTGCTTCAAGAAAACCATAATTTGTCAGAAACACCAAAGGAAAAATCCAAGAAACCGTTTCTTATAATCTGTGTTCGTTTAATGTAGTATTTGTTATTTCCAACATACGAATATTAAACATACCGCTAGAATTTGATGTTTCAATCAATTTGTGTTTTGTGATTAATAAATTAAATGTAACGTGATAATTACAAGAAATTATTTAATAATTATACTTAATTGACAGTTTGCATGTCATAATCTTTAATTTGGATACATTTAGCGTTCAAATTTTAATATAATAATAAAAAATCTTCATACAACTGGACAAAACAGGTCCGTGTTCGAGTCTTCTCCCACCACCGCCACCTGGTAAGAGAAAAAACAAATTGGCATATGTTTAAATTGTTTTGCAAGTCATAATGCAATTTTAGCTTCAATGGTATAGCCGCAAACCAAGAACAACTATCTTTCTATCTCAGCCACAAGTGAAATTAAGCTTTGATGATTTGCTGTCAATTGGCAAAACGTCAAAAAAGTCTTTTCATTGACTATGGCCACCATTATTAATTGATTGAGAAATTGCATTTTCCATTTCTGAACAGACCAAGAAAATTCACGCAAGAAACAACAAAAAACAAAGGAACAGATCAAGAAACTGTAGTACAGTAGCATTAGCTAATGATAGCTTTTTGCTTGGAGATACCACCCTAAAATCCAAAAATAATCTTTTAGCCAACCTTTTACATATATTTCTCAGAACACTTCTTTCTTTTAATTTATTTTTCAAGGGAGGCTCAAATTGATCCTGCAAGTATGAACAGAGTGAAAAGGCTAGAAATTTATATGAACAGAGTGAAAAAGGCCATGGCCGACTAAAAGTAACAGGAAATTCTTCGCGTCAAAGAGGGAGCTAAGTCGAAAAAAAGAAAGCCGGAAAGGAAGAAAAGTTTCAACAAGAAATGTGTTTTTACAACTCTTTTTAGCTTTATTAATATTAAATTAGGCTATGTCCTACTCCTTTCCACCCTCAAAAGTTTCATTTTCAACAAGCATATACATGGCAATTATTTTTTTTATTATATATAGTCTAATTAATCATATATTTTACTCTTAATTATATAATTTTATATAAATATAACGGAAAAAAATGTATTTTCATTTGAACATTTAGGTGAAAATAATAAAACTAATGTGAAATTCGTACAACATAACATAATAATAATTTGAAATAAGCACCATTTAAGGCAGCTAAAGTGCCATAAGCAATTTAAATTAAATTATAACAAACATAAAATAAAAATGAATAATATATTTTTCATGGAAGACCGTTTCCTAATGTACGAACATGCATATTATATAACTCATTACATGCTTAATTCTTCGGTTTAGTTAGGGAAATAAATAAATTAAACTGATTAGCCGGGATTTAAAATCGACTACGTGTCATCAAAAGGACGTTTTACTTTCCATCACGGGATTGGTTTTCAGATCAGACCATACAGAGATTTCCACATTGTCTCATCTGACGTCCAATGTCCGCTCGGCTTATGACAACCTTCGCTTTTGCTTTCCGGACATTAAACGAGTCTGCTCGTAAAATACTAATATCTTATTATCTGTTTTCTCAAAAGTAAAAACTCTATATTAATATTTGTTGAGGATAATTATTAACAAACGGTACGTTTTATAATGTTAACAATCCATCTTGATTTGTGCTTTCATGTGAAATCACTATTCACGCAGGCCATTTCAAAAAATTAAACTAAACGATTTTTTTTTTTTTTTTTTGTCTCATTCTATCCATAAGCAAATGGTTCAATTAATAAGATCAGCAGTGTCCCACGTGTGGATTTAGCCACTGTCTATGTGTAAAATAATAAAAATAAAAATAAAAATCACCATAAATGTAGGCTAATGTGCCTCCATGTTCGTTTAACTGAGACACATGATTTAAAAAAAAAAAAAAGCTAAATCAGCAAAAGTTTAGATTAATGCAGAGATTAAGTATGCTTACATCTTAAACTTGAAATAGTAATTACTTGTCCAACTTTTAGGGTTTGCTTGACGAATGGGTTACCCAAAGAAGGAGCGTTACGTGTCCCCGTTGACTCAGTGATGTTTACACAGATTTGGTAGATCATGTAAATAAATTAAATTATGTGATGACCTGTTTGATTGCTCCGACAAACGTCGAATATATAATATTAGAAATGGGATTTTGTTTAGTTTATTTGCCTCCTCCTCAACGTTCACTTATGGCTATTTTAGGATACGAGATCCGAAGCATTCATACAGGGCTCAACCAATAGTTACTATATGAAGCTATAGGCACATATTTTATTTCTCTTTTTAATAATTAGCACGTAAAAAGTCTATTTTAGGGTCAGGATATATATAATATTAACGGGGGATGATCAAAGCTTATAGTATTGTGTTGGTAATTAAAGAAGCTTATAGTAATATGTACACCTGGCCCTTGCGAGATACGTCCAGAAATTTCTCAAGATTTTGTGTCCTCTAATTGCATATTATAGTAATTAATTAATAAGTGCAATTTAGGGGTAGGGCAAAAGAATGGAGTATATAAGTAGTAGTACATATAAAGTATGAACTCTGATTTGCGAGCTTCAGACGTGCTCAAGGCAGATTGGTCTCTAGATTTGAAAGTCTACGTAGTTAGACTCAGTTTATTGATCCTAAACATACATTAATTAAATTTAACTCTAAATCATACCTTTCATTGGATTACAATATGTTATTTTTACTATTAATTAATTAATATCATTTATCTAGAGTTGTACCATGCATAAAATGAAAAGAAAGCCTAGTCATCGTTTTTTAATAAATTTAATTATTATATTATGTGATAAGCCCAACGTTAATTTGCATTATTAAAATTAATAATAAATAAGAAAGAAAATAAGAATTCATGTTGTATTTTTAATAAATGACTTAATAGTACGAACTAGCTAGAAAATGTTAAGAAAGATGAGATTTTCATGCGTGAAATTGATATTAAAAGGAAAATATGGGCTTGTCTTTTGGATCCATGCTTGAAGAAGGGTGAAGTAACAATAGATGGGTCCAACACCTGCTAAATCATTTTAGCTTGCAATTGGTTGAACTAGAGCTGAAAGCCTACAGCCCTTCTAGAAGGCTATTCTTTGCAGGAAGATATATGAACTAGAGTTCCATTCATTAATTTGTTCTATAAATTTTATGCACTTTTTATATGATTCAAATCATTTCTATTTGACTCAAATAAATTAAATACAATCCAATACATGAGAAATTTTTTTTTGTTCGATTTTTCTGTTAAACAAATGCTGCTAAAGGAAAAAAAAAAAAAAAATACCGGAGATTGGATATCTTCTACTGTTAAACAACTGGTGAACCGGAAGCAATCATCTGCAATATCTCATTATGTATGTTGCTATTAGATACAAGGACACCACCTGACGGAAATATAATCCTCCGTTCAACTTGATCTGCTGCAAAATCAAGATGGTTGCCTTTCCAGTCGGTCACCTGATCAAAAGGAAGTAAAATTGTTACGGATTATTTGCAATTTACTTCGAAAATTATTTGCAATCCTACGACTATTCGTTACAAAATACAAAATGCTAAGCCAAGATGTGAAATTATGCAAAACCAACTCATCTGCCCAGGGAACAGTACTAAAGGCCAGAAGGTGACATACCAGAAAGGAAACCAAACCTAGTTCCCCAAGTAATGAGTTACCTTAGCATGACAATATTTGACTTTAAAGACTCAAATCCCCCAAGTCAACACTTCAATTTGATTTTACTATTTTCCTTTTAAACATATAGATACTGCAAATGCATGAAGGAAGACAGGTAATTAAACACCAAGAAAAATAGCCAAAGACAACAGAGGCTATTTCTTCTTCTTAAAAAGAAATAAAAAGTGAAGTAAAATGATTTTTATTACAGTTCCAGTGCATCCAACAGTTCATTCATGTTTTAGAAAATTGGGATAATTTCGTGTACTTTTTTTATTGGTATGCATTTAGAATATGCATCAGAAAAACTTGATTGACCGACCAAAATGCCAAACCATCAAACAAGATATCAGTTCACATTTGCATGCAACAAAAAGAATATACAACTCTAGAAAGAAGGTGGCAACAAGTAGCATACCCTTCCCCCTGCTTCATGCACACATATCACACCAACAGCATGATCCCAAGCCTGCAGTAAATAAGTCAATGAATTAACTGATGCTCAACCAATTGCTTTACGTGTGTCTTGAAATCAGCAATGTACCTTGATTATTGTCTGAGTTCTTGCTCGTTGAATGAAGACTGATGCCCTACCTGAAGCGACCATTAGATACTTGCATAAACTGCATTCAGCCATAACTCCATCATGTAAGTTTTTGTTATCTCCATTATCATCTTATTCATTTGATAGACTAGGCCTTCCAAAAATTTATATATGGTAAAATTAGACTCAACAGGATGCAGAAGAGCCAGGAAGCAAGAGATCTCAACCATCTAAATGGAAAAACCTTATGTTTGCAGGAGTCCATAATACAAAATCTGTTAGTTAAAACTTCAAAATTCATCGATTAAGATAGATCTTTCCGAAAGTGTTAGAAAAGAAGAGTTCCAAGTTTGTCAAACTAAATCAAATAGAATTCTTAAAATTGACAGAGGACGAGCACTTTACCAAAGAGAATATATCTTAGGAGAGAATAAGACATTCATAAACACAAATATTGCTAGAATATTAAGCACAAAATATTTACTGTAGAAGAAAAGAAATGGGAATGGTGGATAGGATAAGAAGTATGTAAGCGTAACACAATAGAAAGAATGGTATACCATCCCATCACAATAATAAAACTCAAATACGTGCAGCTGAAATGGTATAATGCAGTCAAAATACTGAATAAATATGACTAAACCTTCCACAGCACGCAGATAAAAGAAGAATTTCTTTCTCTCCAACTCTGTCAGCATCATTTGTTGCATCAAATAAAGCTGAAAGAGGCAATGACTCCCATGTTTGACTGTCAGGAATACAGAAACGTGCTTCAGGCACAAAGTAACATCCGTCGACAATGCATCTAGTCCAACCATTTGGAATTTTGGCCGATCTACCCGGCAAATCGAATAGCTTCCTCGTCCATGCTCCACAGCCAACATGAGCCACCATGAGGATCCCTGATCCAGATGGCATGTTTTCATATTCCTGGACCTCAGTGGTGGATTTGTATGAAATATCCTTTGGCCAGTTAGGGCAGCCCATAACACCTAATGCAATCTCTCCTTCAACTACAAGAGCCAAACCTACCTGAAAAATTAGCATATGGGCTAACTGCTTACAAGCATGGAAAATGGGTAATAGATCAAATTACAGAAAATAGATACAAGATCTGCACAATAGAATTTTAGCTCTAAAATGTTTCTGCCAAACATATAGATGCCACTTAAAAAATGCTTCTTGTAAACTACTGAGCAGACTTTTTTGTGTTGAATTTCAGTAAGAAAATAAATGCTGGAACACAAATCCTCTATAATATTCTTTTCATACAAAGCATCCCAAAAGTGGCTTTAGCTGCATCCCCCCTTCCCCTTTTTCTGTCTCTTTCTCCAAAAAAAAAATAAAAATAAAAAATAAAAACCAAAGGGATGCTAGAGACAGCAAACTGGTCCCCAATAAGAATTTAGCACAACCAATAAAAACTTAGACTAAGCATACCTAAAACTTTCTATTTCTTCAAACCTCTCAAGTGAAGAGAACATTTAAAAAAAAAAAAAAAGCAAAATATATACCACATATAGAGCGTCGTCTCCTTTGACAAAACCTTTAGTGCCATCTATTGGATCCAGCACCTGCATTGAATTCATAGACTATGCTATAATAAAACAGGAACATCCAACAGCAATGCTTAATGCAAAAACAAAAGCTGATCCGTCAACAAACTATGACATGACTCCTATAAGAACAAAGAGAGAACATGCTCAATTACATGCATTAGAAGGTACACTTATAAGGCAATGGAACAAATATATAATTCACCGTTCAAGAGGTGTAATGTAAATAATCTGAACAATCAGATATTGCAGAATATATATACATGCCATCAAAATCACAATTACTCAGAAGCTTTACCTACCCAATATGTGGCAGGCCTTGTTCCATAGACAATATCATTCTTCCCCCCTCTGTCAATTGCTTCCAAGACATCAGCATGTTTCAGTGGTTTGTCATTGGAGCTTGTTTTATCAGTAATCACACTTACCACAGAATCCACCAGATTATTTGAGCGTAAAAAACTAGAATCCTCTTCAGCTACCAAGGGAATAGAAGGAAAATGTTTACTCAGCTCTGCGAGCAAAACAAAGCAAGAAAGAACTTGAATTTCCATAAGAATATTACAAACTCAAAAAGCATCAAGATATAGTGATAGATGAATAGCCACTGCCACTTTTTTACCCCTAATTTTATTTTTCATCCATGTTTTACTGAATTAATTAAAGAAGGACAAAATCTGGTCGAATAAGAAAATATTTTTCAGTGGGAACAACATTAACATGTTTCCTTCTTCGAAATCGCACAACAATAATCTAAGAGAAAAGAAGAGAAGCCATGGCCAAATTAATCTCATTAAGGAGGCAAAAGACCACTCAGCATCGAATGACAAATAAACAGTACATAATAATAAAAAAAAAAATTATCAAAACGAAAACATAAATCATTACTAAATAACAAATAGATAAGCTTACCTAAGCTGATTAAGGCCTGCACTCCAAAATCTGCAATTGTAACTGGAGTCTGGTCGTTCTTTTCAAGTACCCGTCCTTCAGTAGAGAAGAGAGACCTTTTCACCTAATGAACATAGTAATTATTTCACTTTACTTTCTCGCATTTTCCTAGAAGACAAACATATTTAAACAAAAGTAAATCATACGTCGACACAAAGACGACAAGCCCTCTCTACAACATCCACTGCAGCTTCAAGCTCTCCGTGGTACTTTGCTTCGTGCTTCGGAAATGGAAGGCTTGACCTGAAAAATAAGCAATAAAAATTAGAAAGTAAAATCACAACGAGTATTTTGATTATAGGAAAGCAGAAGAATCGAGTGGAGTGACCTTACAGGGAAGAATCGCTTGCGACGAGGTGTATTGGAAGAATGATGAAGATGAAGATGAAGGCGAAGGCATCGAACGGTGGAAAACTGGGATGCTGAGTAGAGAAGATCCATTGGCGGGAAAAGGATTGAACGGTGAAGACTGGTAGTGGGGGGTCAAAGAAGCTTTGAAGGTCTCAGCTGTAGAAGAGGTTGCGACTGGTTGGCGGTTGGCACTTGGCAGTGGCAGTTTGTTCAATGGAAGATGGATTGGGTCTGGTTGGCGATGGAAGGATTTGGGTCGTTGTTGTTGCAGCTTGTGGGCCTTCACACGGGTCTACAATGGGCCTTATCCCTTTTTATGTCTCGAAATTCTGCCAGTTGGATCCAAAATCTGATAGTAATCTATAAATCAATACAAATTTTAGACTGTGAGGTAGATAATTACAATTTTCCCTGTAGGTTTATTTTTATTATTTCCGGGTCCAATTTGTTCATCTCCATCCATATATGGTAAAAGTTGAGAAGCTTGCCGTCAGCACCAAGTAGATTTGGCGATAAGCACAAGGGCACGTTGGTTTGGACTTTGGAGACTTCTCCATAAGGCCTTGTTTGCCTGAGTTCCGAAAATAAATAAACTCTCTCCAATTAAAAAATAAATAAATATCTTATCCTTATGCAGAATCGCAAGCATAGAAGCTTCTATCCAAAAACAGAAGTTGTCCTTATCCACTAATCCAACTCTTTCATATAAACCGACACGTGTCTCTACCCACTGGATCAGATCAAATAACAAGCCATCGCCCCCGGTTTCTCATTCACAACGGTACAAAAATGTACCCATCATGGCAGGTTGTTTTTCCTCTCTATTACTCTATATATAAAACGAAACCTTAATTGGAATCAATCTTCTAAACAAAAATCTTGAAATCATATTGCTATCTGGTAATTCGGGGTTGGTCGTTTATATATGAGCTTGAGATACATGAGCAAGGTGGTGTACCAGGCAGGGATGCGAGTTGTTCAGGGTATTAAAGAACCAGTATCCAAGTGTACTGACTCAACGATCAAGTCTTTGAGAGATTCTACTTGTGCTTCTTCTTCTTCTTCAAAGCAGGCAAGACTTTTTTCCGGTGCAGTGTCTGATTCTGGTGCTTTTAAGGCCAACAAGAACGACAAGCTTAAGCAGGCTGAGGAGTCTCTCAGGACAGTTATGTATTTGAGCTGTTGGGGTCCTAATTAATACTATACATAAGTAGCTATGTTTTTAGATTTAAGGAAAATTTGTAAACTGTGATTGCCTTTTGTATATTTCTCTATATATTATAAACATACATGTATATATACACATATTATATATATTTACTTGCAGTCTGTGTGGATTCCACATTCGAGTTCTAAATATTTTTCTATTGATGGTTGTTTGTTTGTTTTTTTTTTTTTTTTTTTTTTTCGTTCCCCTGTTCGTGATTCACTTCCAAAATTCGGAGTAAGGAGTGGACCCGAGTAGGCAGCAGGTATATGGGCCCGATCTGAGTTGGTAAGGCCATAAATGGGCCAACCCGATTGCTTGTTCCTGGTCTAGGTCCAACATGATCCAATCATTTTGTTGCATAATCCAAATGCGTTTCTTCATCTCCACCACATAAACAAAGCTGATAAGTCTGTTCAGTTGTGCTATTTTTTTTTTTTTTTTGGCATTAGAAGACAATCTTTTATCTACTTGAATACTCATTTCAATTCAAAGAGTATGAATTCGCTCAAATTTTGCAAAACCTATGAATCGCTATTTCTTTTCAACTCTTCTAAAGTGCAGAAAAGCCTAGCAAAACAATCTATTTTTGCTCCAAAAAGGGTAGTCCATAGAAGAAAACTTTCAGTAAGAGGGTGCAGTGGCCAAGAACCAGAGAAAAATAAGACAGCTGAAAGGCGAAGTTTCTTGAGTCTTGAAGAAGCTGGTCTCATAGAAATATCTGGATTAAGCACTCACGAGCGTTTTCTTTGCAGATTAACGGTAACAATCTACTAAACTTTCTCTCTAACTAAAAGCCTATTCCAACACGAAATCAAATTCTAATCAAAATCTATATTTTGCGTCGTGTTCAGATATCATCGTTGAACCTTCTAAGAGTAATATCGGAACAAGAAGGGTGTGAAATTGAGGAGCTGAACGCGGGGAGAGTGTGTGATTGGTTTGTAAAGGATAAACAGAAGAGAGAACAGAACATGGAATCTGCAGTGCTTCAGTGGGACGATTCTGAATTCCAATTTTAGACTTTATCCTCTTTATTGTTAATTAGCATTTTGTCATATTAAACATGCCGTTTTTAATAATTGTATGTTTTTCGTTAGCTTGTCGTCCCAGGTAATACGAAGGTCAGTTTAAACAAAGAAACGACTTCTGTTTGTAAACGGCTAATGCGGAGTAATCACACGCTTATATTTAGTTTGCACCCGAGTGTTAACTGTCGTTTTGACAAAAAAAATGCCGTCCAATGATAAAGTTCGGCCTTTTGTGACGAAATTGATGAATTTTGTTTACGGCTCTCCACTTCTGGTCAAACTGATTATCACTAGAAAATTTGCAGTCAACATAAAAATATGCCTACAACTTATAATGGGCTTTAAATGGGCTCAGACTTATTCGACTGGAAAGGTTTAGGACTTTACTCGACATTTAATGTAAGTTTACGTTAACAGTAAAGTGGGCTTCAAAAAAGAGTTGTTCCGATCCACGTGAGAAATGGGATAAGGACAAGGTCAGATGTCCGTTGAAACAAAATTAATTTACAATTACTTTCTTTAATTTACCAAAATTTTAGGACAAGTAGTTTTTAATAAATAGATTATCACTACAAAAATTAATTTTTTCTTTATTATAATTATTAAAGCTTCTGGTTTTGACCTTTTAAGATACAGACAAAAAAGAATGCAATGTACAAACTAAACCACAGGTGTGCCTTGACTCCTGCCGTGATTGACTGGTTACAAATACAGTGTAGAGAAAAACAAAATACTACTGGTAATTAATCTCCAGCTGTCCAACATTCCAAATAATATTACGTCACCTAATGGAAAAAACAGTAAATCCATTTGTATTTTTTTTTTTTTGGTTTCACATTCAATTACTGATATTTTCCATCAATTCAAAACCTGATTTAATCAACTAATCCCACCATCTCCTACAGTAAACACTTCTAAATGAGCCAAAACTTTCCCCAAAGTCAATATTCCACGTCAACGTAATGTTTAACGCATCAAAGGAAAATCTAAAAAAACAAAAACAAAAAGCTCTTTTTTATTGTCATATTCTTACTGGTATTTCATAATTTTATTATTATTTTATCTTTAAAATTTATCTCCATTTTTGAATTATTTTATTAATATCACCTTTTGTTAAATAATTTAATTACATTACACTTGAATAAAATAATAACTTTATTAGAGAAAATTCGGAAATAAAATAGTTAATTACCTATAATGCTACTGCATTTTATATAATTACCTACTGCTACGTGGTTTCCGCGTGAGATGGTCAACCAGCATGGTCAAATACGACGTGGTTTTGGAGCGGTAGAATTGGAAGGAAGAACTTTTAGTCATTTAGAAGGCACGGACGTGAATACGACAAATCAAAACTAATTAAATGCTCTCCCTAATGTCCGGTCATCTCTGTATCTCACAGCTTCAAGGCTGAAATTCGACTCTCAATCTTTCCCAGAACAGCTTTCCTCCTCCTTTAACCACTGCACCAAAAACAAAACTTCTCCTGTCTCTCTCCTTCTTTCTCTTGATTTCCCGAAAGGAAGCTAGCACAGAAAGTAACAGAGAAACGATGCCGTGCTAGATGCTCTGAGAGACAAATTGAAATAACCAATCATGGCTATAGCTGAGCACAAGTCTCCGTCTGATACTAATAATAATAGTACGAACAACAACAAAGTTTGGGGACTCTTCAAGATGCCGTTTAGAGGAGGCAACGGTAACACGACGCCGTCTTCGTCAACGCATCAACACAGTCAAAGTAACTCACAAGTTGAAGGATCGAATACTCAGGCTTCGAATTCGGTGTCTTCTGTTGCCAGATCGCTTTTGCTAACACGGCGTCGTCTTAAACTTGATCCTGCAACTAAGCTTTACTTTCCTTGTAAGTCTCTCCCCTTTTAGTGCTTCAATAAATTTCATTTTTCTTGTTTTGATTTTTTTTGCCATAACTGCGATCTCTTTTCGGTGTTCTGTTTGAAGTCAATTTTGTTGGATTTATAACTTTATTTGACTTAAAGTTGGTTGTGTTAATTGCTGATTGATACTTAATATAGATATTACGCGTTGAGCCTAAATTGGTCCTCAGGTACTCCAAAATTTGATTTCCTTTATAGATGGTTGGTAATTTAAAATTAGAAATTGAGTGTTTTAATGGCCCGAATTTTTATTATTGGAGAATTTTCCGCTTCTTTAGAGGTCAAATGACTTGATTGTTTGATTCTAAAAACTTTCCATTCTTTTCTTTTGGAGTGACGACATATTTAAGCTGGCTGATATGAGGTAGGTCATTTGTGGCAATCGAGTTTAATTCAGGAAATGGCACATCTATGCACCAACTCTTTTGGGTATTTTGCTCTTCTACTGGGGAGGAAGTTTGAAACTTGCAAAATTGATGCGTCGAGCATCAAGGATTTGGTAACATAGAAATAGAAAGGATCAAAATGTTGCCCAAATTTCCGGACTTGAATCAGTTTTAAGAAGAACTAGCTGCACATGAATACTGCTTGAAAGGGGGTTTATACACATTCTTAAACATTTACATCAATAATTACTTTGTGATGGAGATAGTAACTTACTTGTATGACCTATTGAATTGTAGAAAATTTCTATGTTGCGCTCTGGGTATTGGTACCCTTCACCTTTGACACACTTGGAGGCTTTGCCATGGCACAGAGTTGTACCATGGCCTTTGAGACTGTACCAACAGGAAAGAGGGTATCTTTACCTGGTTGTACCATGAGAAGGACCCATAGAGTAGATAAATATATATAATTCACCACATTCCTTTTTCTATGGAAATTAATGCTTTTCTTTTCTCCTTTTCTGTCAGTATTAATGAAATATCAATTGGTTGATTGGTGCCTGATGATTTATTTGAATTTGTATCCTTTTTTTTTTTTTTTTGTGTAGATGAACCTGGGAAGCAGGTCAGAAGTGCCATCAAAATAAAAAATACTAGCAAGTCTTTTGTAGCTTTCAAGGTACTAGCTGGAGTTCTTGTGTTTCTAGGCATGCTTCATCATTTTTATTTTTCATGGTATTGACCTGTGTAGGATATTTGGATTGTGTATGTGGCACTAAATTGGAACTTAGAGCTAGACTATTGATGCTTTTTTACAGTTGCTCACTGTATCACTTTGTGTTATATCATGTTGTTCAGACTGATCTTTTACTCTCCAGAACAAATAAATGTCTGAATTTTCTGATGGATTGCCTTTTTTTTTTTTTTTTTTTTTTTGTCTCATTTTAGTTTCAAACAACTGCACCAAAAAGTTGTTTCATGCGTCCTCCAGGAGCTATACTTGCCCCTGGGGAAAGTATCATAGCGACTGGTAATCACTCTTGATATTCTATTTATGTTATTGTGTTTGGGACAATGTTCATGGTAATCCAGTGCTTACAAAATGCTATTTTATATTTTGGAATCAGTATTCAAGTTTGTTGAGCACCCAGAAAACAATGAGAAACCAATGGAACAGAAGAGCAAGGTTAAATTTAAAATAATGAGCTTAAAGGTGAAAGGCATGATGGAATATGTACCTGAGCTGGTGCGTAGAATGTTCTTATAATTGTTTCTCTCAATGGATACCTGCCGATATATTTTGTCTTGATTCCATGTATTTCTTTTATTTTTTATAGTCATGGGCATTTTTACTCTGGATTGAGAATACTGATACAACTATGATTCTTTAGCATATCCCTATGGACTGGTAAATGAGTACGACATTAGACATGTTATGCATTACTGTAAGTTTTCATACTTATTTCGGCCTTTTGCAATTAAAAGACAATATCTTGCTATTGACTGCCTGATGTATGTAATTTGATGCTTACAAATATGCATAAGGAGTTGCATTTTCTATGATCAAAATTTCCTGGCATCATAATGGTTCATTGTTAATTAAACATGCATCCCATGTTGAGAATTGCTCCAAATGGCGATTTCAATTTTTTCTTTTGGCCGTGAAGTGTTTTTGATTGTGTAATAATCCAATGCCAATATATGGTTGCCCGGCTGCTGTTATTGTATTCACATTCCAGAAGTTCTTCACAAGTTTTTTTGGCTTGCTCTTCTCTGTGTATCTAAAATATTGTTGTGGCATGCTTAAATTTTCTTTGGTGAATTCATGGCTCATCTTGTTGGATGCTTTTTCTTTTTAGTTTGAAGAGCAGAAGGATCACGTAGCAATAGAGCAAATATTGCGAGTCGTTTTCCTAGATCCAGAGCGGCCAAGTCCTGTAAGTACCGATAATATGTTAATAGTAATACAAGTCACCTTTTGCACTTTTAGCAACCAGTTTCTGTTGTTTTACAAATGTTTCCCATGAATTTTAATGGGTTTCCTGTGCATTAGAAGCTAAGAGAATTCCATTTACGTGGATGCATCTTCATTTTTACAGGTTCTAGAGAAGTTGAAGCGTCAATTGGCTGATGCTGATGCTGCAGTTGAAGCACGCAAAAAGCCTCCAGAAGAAGCAGGTCCAAGAATTATCGGGGAAGGACTTGTGATAGATGAATGGGTGAGTCATCATCTGAATGCCAGAGGAAAAATTCTCATTTCCACTTATAACTTAACATGGTTTATTTAATAGTTGTTCTATTCCTTTTGTAGAAAGAGCGAAGAGAAAGATACCTCGCTCGACAGCAAGTTGAAGGAGTGGACTCTGTATAGAGCAACAACAGTTGTCCTCAAGGTGCCTTCATATGAACAAGTAAATTTTATATATTTTCACCATTCAGTATATTCATGCAATCTTTTCATGTAACATGAAAGTTGTTGTTGTATTCAGAGGATCATGTAGGAAACTCCAACATGTTTCTATGTAAAAATTAAAAGAAAATGTGAGGTGAATTTTTTGTGATTTGAGATGTTAAAACTCATGCTGTCACCTTCTGCCTGTAGATAATTGTGATTTTGTTTTCCCTATTTTTTTTCCTCTCTGTTACCAAATAAAACTGTCTTTCATGGGATGTAATGCACAATTTATTTCTTGAGGAGTATTGACCAACTGGCCTGGACAGGAGAATGACAGCAAAACCTGTTGGCTTGTATCTAATTTCATACATTCTGTTGGCTTGTCTCATTCATTCATGGATAAGCGCTCGAGCTCTATTTATTTTTCGTCTGGTGCTACCTGTCTCTTCCTTGCGGTGGTCCTTGTGGCGGCCACGAGCCTCTTAATGTTGGGGAAAGACAAAATTGCTGATATAGTTATACGAAGCCGTAGCTTAAAGCGCTGGAATTTCCGAATTATGCAAAAGTTATATGTACAGTAAAAAAAAAGTGTCGAATGCTAAAAGAAATAGCAAGGGATGAAAACAAATCTGGTGCTATATGTTTAGCCGGCCTGTTGCGGTGTTTGGACGGCCGGTTTGTCACTTTTCTTTAGACCGCCAAGAACTTATCTTTAAACGTCACAAATGCATCCAAACCACGCAAGTGGAAAAAAGCCATAAACCATTTCCTCCACTTTGTATTGTCAAAACCACCGGCTGACACTGTTCACTTTCTTCCCTATATATACCGAAGCCTTATTCTCCTTGAGATTTTAGGTCAGAGACTACATTGAAAAGCAAAAGAAAGAAAGATGAGTTGTATAACCAGAGTCTATAGGGCAGCTGGTATGGTTGCAATTGAAGAAAAACCGGACAATGGTTCCAAATGGAACTCTGCTCTAAAACGTTACAACGCCGGTGATAAAAGAAGTCAGTTCATTGGCGGTAGTGGCGGTGATGATGAAGAAAACAAGAGCAAACAGGCCCAAGAGTCCTTTCAGATGGTGATGTACTTCAACTGTTGGGCGCAGGGTTAGTTGCTAATATATATATATATATATATATATATATATTTTAACACTATTTCTAAAGAAATGTTGATTGAAGATTTGGCGCTTCAAGTACACACTTTCTCTGCTTGATTGGGCGGTTGGTGTCGACGATGATAAGGGTAACATAGCCGCTTGCCGTAGTTATCAACTGTTGTAAGAGTTACCCGCTGCTTTACTAGGTGTAGATATTAAATGTTAGTAACAAGCGGTTAACATCTTGTGGTTAGTTGTTTATAACTACTTCCTCCATATATAAGTCATTTTAAAAATTTCAAAATTAATTATTTATAATGTGAGATAAATATTAATTAAATTAAATTAATAAATTTTTTATTATAATTTAAGAGAATTAATTAATTTTTTAATCAAGTAAAAAAAAATTTAAACGATTTGTATCGGTGTATAAACGGGTATCAATGATTAGCTATTTTTATTAGTGATTTAAAATAGAAGTATTTCAAAAAAATACTTTCTTAACTTCTAAATGGTATTATAATTTCTTAACTTCTATATGGTATTATAAATATTATGCTGCGGAACAGTATAACTAATGATAGTATTTTTTGTCACTAGGTTAAAAGCTACATATTTGATTGACCAAATGAAATCAATAAAATTTTTTATGCTTGCTGTTATTAAAATTTCTCTCTTAGGCACAAAATAAATCCCCATAAGCGCAAAAATCTCTAAATATATAATAGGCGTAGTAAAGAGATTTTGTGATGGGGGCCCAAAAGATGTATTCATCGTCTTTCTTTCTTTCTTTCAGATACCTTGTAAGTCGCAACGGAATCCTACAAAATCAACACTATATTCTCTACCTTGAAACGAACACTTTTCAATTTTTTTACTTCTTCTACAAAATAAAATTTAAAAAAAAAAAAAAAAAAAAAAAGGCCACTTCTTGTTAGCATCCAATGTCTAAAGTCTGAGTAAAGATTCATGCTTGAGCAACACAAGAGAAGACTAACGAAAAAAAGAAGACGAGAGAGCATATGAATATGATTCCTCGACTTCTTTTAACTTTTAATACCCATTTGATGCATTTTTGTGATAGAGAAGGACAAAGTTTCAGTTATCCATGTCAATCCTATCCAAAAACTTATCCAAACAAACCATTAAACACAAGTCATGCGATTCTCCTTTTCATTTTCAGTGCCTTCCGTGACCAAATTGATAATGCAATCCCTCCTTTTGATAACCTTAAAAGATTTGTTCTCTAACCTCTATTATCCATTTACTACATTATTGATTGAACCCACCGCCGATTTTGCCACCGAAAGTTATTACAATCTCATTATTTGCGAAGCTAAAAGAGAAAGAAAGAAAATGAATTGATACTGAAAAAACATGTGAAATTTGATTCTGATCAACTTGTTGCAATTATAGAAAAGGTAGTTGATATTGGCAACGTGAATCTTTATCCACTCGTTTGACAGTTATATTCTGTTATCGCTGAAATGAAATCCCAACTATCTTCTATCTTTCATTTCACCTTTATCCATTACCAGATGATAAGCTCTTACAATTATTTTCTTTCCTTCTTTTTTCTTTTTTCTTTTTTTTTTTTTTTCTCTCCTCCTTTTTGTAGCCAGAAGAATCATCCCTTTTTGAGGTCAAATGGGTGATTCTCTTTTAATTTGATACAGCTTCAATCTTTTCATATCCACTCGTTGAATAGAGAAATTTTGAATTTCTTTCCTAAAAAATTATTAGCTCTTCAATTGATTGTTTATTTGTAATTTAAGAGGTTAATAAATTTATTATTTATGCTTGCATTCATAAATTTGTAATATGAAAAAAAATAATAAAAAGTATGATAAGTTATATCAACGATTATCAAATTTTGTATTAATTTTATTAAGTTTATATAACTTCAACTTCTTTTATTATTAAATGAACTTTAATTTTTTATTTTAATGAGAGTTGAACCACCAAATGCTCAAATAAAATATTTTACTTAAAAAAAAAAAAGAGCATGATGATGGAGAAATATAAGAGAGGGGAAAAAAGAACAATACAAAATACAATAATAGAATGACAAAAGTCATAAAAAAAAAAATCCCTCTTTTTTATTTTTAAAGCTTATTTTACTGGGGGGTGGGGGACATTTACTTGCTAGTAGCTCCCATATAATTAATTATTAAGAAAAAATAAGAAATTTTTGAAATTAATACTCCCTTCGTCCCATTTTATTTACATGGTTTCACAAAACACGCATATTAAAAATTTAGTGAGCAAAAATTATTTTGTCATTGTTTACTCTTAACTCATTGAAGATATTAATAAAAGTCTCTCGTTTAACGAAAGATTATAAAAATTATAATGGAAAAAATAATTATTTACAAGTCTAATTTTAAAAATCTTACAAACATTCTAAAACTTCTCAAAAAGGAATAACAAACAAATAAAATGCGACGGATGAAATAATTTATTTTAGCGTGATAATAGCCATCAAAATCAAAATTTAATGATTCAAAAATAACAAATTCAAATTAGAGAACTTTCATGAAACTAAATACAAAAATATATAGCTACAGTTTATTACTATTTTTTTATGAAAGTTCTTTTTTTTCTTTTCTAATAATAAAGTTGAACATATTTGAAGGAGGAAGTGTGAATAAATTGGATTTTTTTTTTATAACCACTTGCCCATGTCTAGTCAACGGTCCACATAATTTAAAAATTTCTTATTCAATTTGAAGAGATACGGAATCTGATCTGTGGAAATTTTAAGTTAAGAAAAGCTCGAATTAACAATCTTGTGGATCCCTCGTTATCATAAGGTCAGATGCTTTTTTTCTAATGAGTTACCTTTTTAAATTTAATAAGTTGGATTTTATCTTCTAAATACAGAAACAAATCAAGGAATAAAGGATAGATGCTATTCTATCCAATCTAAAGAAAATAAAAACTGAGACCATTATTATTAACCTAACAATTTGGAAGCCAAGGGGCGGTAGCCCCTTAGCCAGTACGGCAATGGACCAATGTCAACGTCCTGTAGAGCTGTTCGTAGACAATAACTACTAGATATATACGTTATGCCTATAAGTTAGGCCTCAGAAAACGGACGGCTATTAATTTCCGTGTCAATTGGAAAATAATACAAATATAAAGGACACAAGATTTCACTCATTGGTGGATTAATAGAAGGAAAAATTACTTACTTTGATCAAGTTTTCTTGCAGAAAATATATCAATTCTTATATATACTCTGAAAATTTCATTGCATAAATAGTTTTCAGACAATTTGATATGATCTTTGAAATACAAATCAGTAGTATGTACTGCTAAATAGCCCAACGAAAATAAAAAACAGCAGCTAAATAAAATCAGGTTCTGTTTACACATTCTTTACTCCATCTTTAGCCATTTCTATCCTTCCATTTGTAAAATCATCTTCAGAAACATATTTTGACCAGTACCAGTGAGTCTTCCATACTTGCCCCATTTCTTCAATCGGAATTCCCTTTGTCTCCGGCAAGAAATAATAAACAAAGATTGACATCAACACCACAAAGAAGGCAAAGAAGAGAAACAACCCGAATTTCAAGTGGCAAAGCATTGTTAAAAATATTTGAGCCACTGCAAATGTGAATAACATGTTTACAGACACATTAACACTCTGCGCGGCTGATCGGATTTCGAGAGGGAAAATTTCACTAGGCACCAACCATCCAAGAGGACCCCAAGACCAGGCGAATCCGGCCACGTATATGCAGATAAAAAGCACAACGACAATTGCATACCACTTGGGCAAATCTCCTGGATTTCCACTTGTTCCGAACTTGGCACCAATACAAGCCGCAACAACTACCTGTACATTCATAATAAACAAGCAAACACAATATTAAAATCAAAACTTCTAAATGCTGAGTTGAAAAGATCAAGACTTTCGGGAAAGCTTAATTACCTGACATATCAACATTTGCACTCCACCTTCTAGGAAAAGGAATCTTCTTCCCCATTTATCAACACCATAGATTGAAACCATAGTTGCAAAGACATTAACACAACCGGTGATAACAGCAGACATAAGTGAAGCATCGCTGCCGAACCCAATTGTATTGAATAAAACAGGAGCATAAAACATAATCACATTAATGCCAGTGAGTTGTTGAAAGAAAGGAATTGCTATAGCCATTGTAAGATGAGGTCTGTATTTTCTCTGCAGCAAATTTCTCCATGGATGTTCTACTTTCATGGATTCTTCACTAGCATGGAGAAGATCAGCGAATTCTTCTTCAACGTCATCAACTCCACGAACTCTTCTCAGTTGAGATCTAGCTTCTTCATGTTGGCCACGTTCAATCATAGAATTTGGTGTGTCTGGAAGGACTAATGATCCAACGGTTATAATAAGAGCAGGGACCATAGCACCACCAAGACTCAATCTCCATCCCCAACCACCATGGATTTTAGCGAAGAAATAGTTCAATACATTGGCTATGAGAATACCAACTGTAATTGATAATTGGAAACCAATGTTAAGTGCTCCTCTGTATTTGTATGGAGCCATCTCAGAAAGGTAAAGGGGCACAGACTGCAATTACAAGCAAAATTAAGATAATTAAAATTTATAATCATTGTCTTAGAGCAAACTAATTAAATTTTTGAGGTAATTAACAAGTAAACTATTTAAAATTAAACCTTGTTTTCAATTGACTCCCACATCTAACCAAGAAAAACAAGGCAAAAATTTCCCTTTCATAATTAATTAATTCAACAAGCCAAATTTTTTATTCAACGCCGTGCCATCAAGAAGTAAACTAAAGCTATTCCACACCCGCCCCCAAAAAAAAAAAAAAAAAAAATAGTAAAACTTTTGCAGAAAAAGTGTGCCAGAAACGTCACACGAAGAAAAATTACTTGAACAAACAAACAAATAAATATATAAATAGTCTCTCTCTGCATGTCTTTTTCTTAATATTTTAAAAACTGAAACTTTGACTGCTAAAGCTAGCATTTTTTTCCTTTTCCCGGCTTTTCTTAGGAGCCAAACACATTGCTATTTCTCATTTCTAAACATCAAAGAGGCAAAAAGTGTTTATATATAGATATATGTCGTTTTATTCAATTCACCGATTATCAAAAAATATTTTTAATAAATTTTATAAATAATTTTTATATATTTCATATATTTAAAAGCACATATCTGAATCAGAAACAACTTGGTGGTGTCAAAAAATTTATCTTTTGTCATTTTCCAAACCAACCCACTTGTCTGATCCGTGGGTAAAAATCATTTGAGAGCAGATCTGGAATAAATCCAGAAAATAAGAAACAAAGAGACAAGTTCAATTCTAAAAAACCAGATGCAATCAATTGAAAATGAAAAAGCCAGAAACAAAAGGAATAAAAACACAACTCGAACCTTTTTTTTTTTCTCTCTTGGACAAACTTGTTAAAGAAAAACAATAAAAAAATCCCAAACCACGCAAATTTCTAGATCCAAATAGAAAAAAGACAAACATTATCGGCAACAAAATCAAGACAAGAACCAAAAACACAGAATAATATACCTGATTGGCAAAACCAATACCAAAACCAAGCAAAATTCTACCAAGAATCAACATCCAGACTGCTTTAGCGAAGCCATTGATGATAGCACCAGCGCAGAAAAGCACACCACCAAAAAGCATAGAAAGCTTCCTTCCAAATTTACGGGTAACCGTTGCGGCTACAACAGAAGCTATTAAAGCAGCCAAGTATAGTGAAGATGTGAACATGGTCAAGGTCTGGCTATCATATTGACAATACTGATTCGTTGACGAGTCCGCATTCTTTTTCCGGAAAACTGAAGGAAAAAACTTTTTCAGGAATGAATCCATGGACGTAACTCCACCTGTAATGAAAAACCCAGTTTTCAAAATCAGTATTTGAAGATAAAAAAAAATAAATATATGAGCAAAAACAAAATAGAGCCTTTGAACGTCTGCACTAAAAAAAGTTTGAAACTTGATCTATAAAAACTAATATTAATATATAACAGTTAATTACCAGAAATCCCAATATCGTAACCAAAGATCAAACCACCCATGGCTGCAACGATACATGTTACAGTCACATAAGGAGTAAGGTTTCCCGGATACTCCTTCTTGCCATTACCAATGGCTATCCCTACGGCAGGCATTTTGCTTCTTTTTTTTTTTTTTTTGCTACAGTTTCTTGCAAAGAAATGAGCAGAGAAAGTGAAATGAAGAGGAAAACTCAGAAACAGTAACAGAAAGCTTAAATAAAAAAAGAAAACAAGGAACGCGAAGGCTAGGAGTGACTGAAGACGAAAGACGAGAAGAAAGATAGAGGTTTTGGACAGGCAGAGCCAGTCTATATATAGAAGTAGATTCTGGCTTTGGGGAGAAAAGTTGAGCTGTCAATAATTAATATTTTATTTTATAAAATCAAAAATATGCATTTTCAGCGATTAAAAAAGAAAAAAAAAAGTAATCTCTAAACAAACTAACTGGTTGAAGTATATTTAACTTGGTCCTCAAGTTTGATTGGCTAGCAACCGTTGGATGGTCCTATAAATTACAAGTTCATACATACTCTACGTATTTTTAAATAATTAATTATTATTGAAAAACTGTTACTCCACGTAGATAAATTCATGTATGTTTATTATTATCTCTTCGTTTTATTTTATTTATTCATTATTTATTTTTTAATGTCTCAAAATATTTGTAAGGTTTTTAAATTTAAATATGTAAATAATTATTTTTTCTATAATAATCTTTATAATTGTTCATCGAAAGAAGGAGTTTTAGTATCTTAATGAATTATTAAGAGTTAAAAAAATAAAATAATTTTTATTGATTAAATTCTTAATATGCATATTTTATCAAAACATGCAAATAAAATGAAAAGGAAAAAATATTATTTACTAATATTTTTCATTTAAGAAGAGTTAAATGAAACAAAATAATTTCATTTATTAAATTTAATAATAATTTTTATAACGGAAGAAATTCAAATTTAATATCTCTAATTCTTCGCAACCTGTAACCAGTAAATAATCAATATAGATAAGTTTTCACAGCATTTAATACAGGTCAAACGGTGATGGTGGGGACATGTACAGTCACTTATTATCAAAGATTTTCAAAGCTTGCTATAATTATTTCACCACAAATAGTATCAACAGTATAGTATATATAAAATCTAGAATATTTATTTTCTTAACAAATACTCATAGCTGCTATTGGAGGAGCAAGAAGTCGGTGAAAGTTTGGTTCAAAAAATAAAATTTTACACGTCAGATAATACTCATTAAGATCCAAGCTGAGTCGACAATATTTTGCCTGATCACCTAATTAGTTTATAACCTTATCAATGTTTGGATAATGGATAATGTTGAGGATACATACGCGTATGTCTATTTTATTCAAATTTTAGGAAAAACGTGATTTTCGAACACTTTACAGCAAAGTTTATGCCTTTTGACACACCGGATAATACCAGACACTCCTTTTTCCCCAGACATTGTGATAATGCTTATGTTGTAATAAATGATACAAAATGTTTTTTTTTTTTTCAATTTAATTATTGGATTATTGTGTTAATTTTGTGATTAAAATGCATAATTTGTGGGTTTTATTAAGAATATTGAATAATTTTGCTTATATTTATTTCAGATTAAATTTAAATGGATAAGGATAAGCTTGTTTAGGCAGGAAATCCCAAGTTGTTGTATTTAAGGAATTTTGGTGGGACTAAAATCTATAATTAGAAGACATTGGTAAAACATTGGAGGAACTTTCAAGACAGTATCCTTCCATTTTCTCTGTGATGCTCACTAAAGTGATCACAATTCACAAAAAGTATATCAACTAACAGTCCAAACTTACCTACACCACCACATGCATGATGTCATTTCTTTTCTTCTATATTTGATTCATCAATTGTCGTTTCGTGTGCTAATGGAATAAGTTCGGACACACTCTAAAAAAATATAATTTGAGTTTTTTTTTTTTTTGGTTAAAAAAAAAAGAATTACACAGATTATGTAATTTATGTTGAAAAAAGGGGCAGTTACGTCATACAAGTTATTAGCTATCACCGATCGGTTTGATTTAAGGAATGAAATCGGTGGAGGTAGTTTCCTGGAGGCTGGAGGGGAGATTACATTACAGAGTGCTGTCAGTATTCCTGAAGTACCGGAAACATTGGAAAGAGACTGAAAACTGAATTGCTTTTCTCTGACAAAAAAAAAAAAAAAAAAGAAGGTCCCATTTTTTACAACCTAAATCCAGGAAGATATACACCGTCTCAAGTGTATGGATAAGCATAACATAATTTCAAATTAGAAACTAATTTTGCGAGATTAAGAGCTGGATACAAAGGGAGTATATTAGCTTTATATGGAAACAAACAACTAAAGATGAAGCTGAAATAATTATTTAATTCAATTAAAAAAAAAAATTTTATTAATTACAATATCAAAATAGATTATGATATGATATGATCTTAATAATTTTTACTCATATAATATTATCATTTTAGAAACGACCATCAATCACTCTATCCTAATTAATATTGGTACTTTAATATTTTTTTTATATCGTTATAGCCTAGAAAATGACATGCCTCTTAAGTATTTAAAAAATATATATATATTTTTTATATTCATTTAAAAATTTTCTTTAATTGGTCAGATTCAACATTCATGATGTGAATAGCCGTGTCGCAGTTTCAAAGTAACGGCTGTATGTATGATATTGATACTGAATCACTGATACCTTTGCAGGGCTAGAAAAGGTAATTTGGTAACCGAGACTTTAGAGGAAATCTTATGGGCCCAAATCCAAATCAACGACCAAATTTATCCGAATAAATTTAAGTTAGGCAAGAATTGTGTATCTCTGTGCTATAATTTTGTAAGATTATCCATGATTCTATTTCTTTTTGAGTAAATATTTGGAATTGAATTTCTATGATTAGTGGATCTAATTCCACAATCAACCAAACATGCCCAAAACTGAAATAGGAAAATACCTCCTATGTCACAAATATAGATTATTTCCATTTGAAAAAAATAAATTTTCATATCCCACGAATTATTAATTATTTTAAATTATTTAGGTATTTTACTCGTCCAATTCTCCTTCATGGGAGAGTAATTTGATCCTAATAGTTGCACAGGATGGGACGTGGCGCTTCCTACTTACTTCCAAACAACATTTTTATTGCTTTAACAAAAGCATGAGAAACATATATTTCATGGAACCTTCCTGCTCTCAAAAAGCAAGGCAAGGAAAATAAGTAAATCAGAGAACAAAAAAAAAAAAAAGAGAGAATAGAAACAAAAGAAAAAAAAAAGGGAAAAGGACAGAATAAAATCAATTGAACTTCTATTCCAGATTTTCTTTTTCATCCTTTATTAATTCTTATTTCCATATTCTTTTTATTTTCCTTTTGTTTTTCCCCGCTCTAAAAATTATAGACAATCAACAAATGTAGCACTTCTTTCTCAATCTCAATATATGATTTTTGATTTACATTAAATTGGAATTCATAATTTAATTTTTAAATTCTTGATTAAAATGTAAAATAATGAAAAGCATGCATCTAATAGAATATATAATTTTTTATTTCTATTAAAAAAGAAAAGAATAATTTTATCTTTTTTTTGCTTTTAAAAAATGTTTTTTTAATCCAACAAAACACCACTTTTCTGCTTTTGAATTTTAAAATAACAAAAAGCAAACAAACAAAATGGAGCTAATTCCCCAAAGAAAAAAGAAAACATATTTTATCAAATAAGCTCTCTAATAATAATACGTTGACAGGATTTAGCATGTGCTTTTCCTTTTCCTTTTTTTTTTTTTTTTTTTGCACAAATATTAAAAAAAAAAAAAAAACCTAGAGTACTTGTTTATCGAGGAATTTGAATTATTAACGTAATTTAGGAAATATCTGTAAGGATTAATTTCCAATAGAATTGAAAATTGTGGTGGGATTTGTTTTGGTTGTCTAGTAATAAGTCCATCATAAGCTTCCAAACCCATTGACCTCATCGAAACAAACATGGCTTAACTTAGCAAGACCGGAACCCCGCGTTCAGCCAAAGTGGAAAACCATAGACGAAGACCAAAGAAAATCTGTTTCGAACTTTCAACATTTGCGTGCAAGGTCAACTGCCCACTGGCACCATTTGTAACTTGCGTTGTTCTGTAAGCTCAATTAATATTTCTGTGCTTATTTCAACAATACAACAAAATTTTTTGGACGTTCAAAAATGATTGGCCGGCTAAATTTTTTTAAAAATAAATACTGAAATAAGTTAATTTAATTATTTTTTGCTTATTTAACTTTTTGGTGATTTGTGAATGATTTAATTTAATTTTAAATTTTTAAATTGATAGTGTTGAACGCTGGAATAAAAACCAGGGTGGGGTTGGAGGTTTCTAATTTTCTATATATAGTGGTCTGTAGTCAATAATCGAAACGACGTGGCGTAAAAGGTATAACCTTGTTTATGGATAACTTTATGAGATTGGATGGGTCCCCTCACTCTTACTGCACTTTTGCGCGCTTCTGATCCTATACTTCACAGACTACAGTATTGTCTACACAGCTAGCATCCCCACCGTATGGTACTTACTATGCTTGTCGTCACACCTACGTATTTATTTGTTGTGCCAATTAAACTGATTATTTCTTTTTTCTTTTAAAATGGAAATTTCGAAATCAATTCTTTACCTTTTTTAATCATGCATCATATGTATTTAGATGAATTGTACTGCGATTAAATTTGAATTCATAATTTCAAATTATAAATAATTTGAATATTATATTATATGCCCAAAGCTTAAACAATAATAATATATTTGACATGTGTGTCATTGTTTTGTTACAGGATAAGAAGATAGAGCAAACTTTTAGAAATAAGTAAATCAATTGAAAAAGAGCATATATTATTGTAGGAATTTAGGTGGAAAAAGAAATTTCAATAATGCACATGAAGACCTTCAATGCACCTTCCATGGCCGGTGAATGTAATGTTTTGGATAAACATTTGGGCTCCCCACCGAAAATGGAAATATGGATATTCAGTAAGGTCCACTGGCAGCCATTTCTCCTTTGGTCTTTTGACTTCTGGAAACTTAATCAACACCTGCAACTTTAATTTACGTATATATATATAATTAGCGAGAATTTGCTTGAATAATTTTCATTTTCAGCTGCTGTATATTTATTTATTTATATAATATAAAATATAATACATACTTCAAAATTAAGCCACATATGCACATATCAATCAATTTAAAAATAAAAAACTAAGGAAAAATATTATTTTTCTCTACTAGAATTTTACTAATTTAAGTTGCAGTACAATAAATAAGATAAAGAAAAGAAAATAAGAAATCAAAACTCTCTCGTCAGTTTGTAGATTTGACTTATTGTATGTTGGTTGCGAAATTAGGTGTTACGTCTATATATGTATACAGATGGAGAGTAGAAAACGCAATATTATAATTAATAAATGAGAGAATCAATTTATTATTTATTTAATAATTATTAAAATCAATCCATTCTTTTATTTATTAATATGATAGACATATGAAAACACAAAATAGTTAAAAAAAAGAAGAAAATATTACAATTTTTTTATCAAATATATTAGAAACATAAAAAGACATAAGGTCAAGAAAAGAAAAGAGATAAGCATCCATGCAAATAGAAATGCTACACATTAATTAATCTGAAAGATGAAACATTAACTACCAGAGCAAGATATAGCGCGTTAATTGATAAGTATTATCCAAGGATAAGGAAGAGTAATATGTAATTGAGTCAAACCCAGATAAACCCTAACCAATATCATACAGTTGACTGTCGGTCTGTTCCCATTTTTCTTTACCTTAAACCATGCCTGATTTTCTGATAACAGGTCACAAGTCAACGACCACCTCTGGTTTAGACGAGGGGGATGTTACACTAATTAATAATAATAATCATCATAATGAAAGAGATTAAGACTGGCAGGCAACTAAGCACGTAGTTTGTTTAGCTAGATATAATTATTTAATTAAGTTTGATAATTTTCTAACTAAAAAAAGAATTAAGAATTCTTTCTCGGTTAGCTTTTATGGGCATAGATGGTGAAGTCTTTAGTTCAGTATATGATTCTGCTGCAAAAATCCATCTAGAAATAAGATAGGCTTTGCTTCACTTTACCGTTTCTCTCTTCACATGATCTCAGCTGTCCTAACTTTGCTAAAATCCATTAACTTGGATCACTTGCGGTGTTCATGGTTTTCCCGCCTTTTATTTTTCTTTGTTATTATTTTTTTAAAAAATTTTAAATTATGATAATTTTTCAATTTAAGACTATTTCTTTTTTTTTTTTTTCTGAAAACTATAATCTGATTAATCAGTAGTTCTTAACAATATGGAGAATAAGAGCTTTAAAAATTAAGTTTTTATTAATTCAGTAATAATTATTTAAAAAAATAATATGTTTTGTTAATATTGATATGATTTTAATAAAAAAATGCGTTTTGTTCCTATCTGTTGTTTGTCGTGTTCTTTCAGAAAAAATAATTTTTAAAAAATAGTTATATTGTTTTCGTCATTCAATCCTCATAATTCTTTTTTTTTTTTTTTTTTTTAAAAAAAAAAATCAACAACGCGTAAGACCTTTTCCCATTTCACAATCACGCATAAAAACGAAGAAAGCCCTTTTTGTTGTTTCTGAACATGGGGGTTTACGTCTTATCTGCCGCTTTGCTCTCCTTCGCCTATTTGCCTCTCTTTAGATAATTAATTAATATTAACACCGAAATTAAAATTCCTCCGCAATAATATTTTAATCATACGTTAATCTAAAAGACATTTGTGATTTTCTGCCTTTTTAAATTAACAATTCTTCAATCATTTTAGCGTGTCAACTTTCATTTGTTTATTGCAATCATTATTCCCATTGCTATTGTTATTATATTATTATTACGATTGAATAATTGTTTTTTTTTAAAATGATTATAGTTTAATTTGATTGTTAATTACACACTGATTATTGATTTGATGGTAATCTAGCTACTTGTTCTTATTATAAGCTGTTATGTTATGCAAGTTGAAAGAATCTGCAACCGATTTCCATTATTTAATGTTACTGGGATTGTTCTGTTTAATTAATTATCTAATTATTTAAACGGTGTCGCTTTCAATGCCAGGGCAGGAGCTGAAAATGAAACACACGAGTCCTTTGTGGTGTGAACTGAAATAAGTGGCGTTTCCTGTTTTCAGGATAATAGCATAAGCAAAAAAACATAAATTTTGATTCATATTTTTTTTAACTTGTTAATTCCCTAAATTTCTGAATCAGATTCTTTGTTTTGATGCTTTTGGCGCAACAATGATTCTAAAATGTATCGGTGATTGTTATGTTTTATGAATTAGTATCGTTCATTTTTAGAACAGAATTAAATTACCCTATGTACTTAAATACCGTTTTTTGAAAGTTTAAAATTCAACGTCACATGCCTTGACAAGTTTAGTTTGGACAATGTAGGACCAAGGAAAAGAAATCAAATCATGCGTAATTCCGGAATCCATTTAGATTCATCATCATCACTAAATTTAGATTCAGTGGCTACAATAACATGGGTTGTTCACACTCAAAATTGACACTACTAGCAAAATTTGGAGATATCGATCTGTCGATAATTAATTGAGGGGACCAATATCTTTCTTTTTCTTTCTTTAAAAACATAAGTATATAAATAGCAGCAGCTTCCTAAACCTACTAAACGCATTCTTGAATGTTTTGAATTGTGTGTTTGTCTTCTTTACTTGACTTGGATTAACATTTATTGAAGCATGTAGCCATGGAAGATTCAATTATGTAGAATAGTAATAAAATTGAATTTTCCCTCTCCAAGTATGGTGACCAACTTGTCTTTTACGCTGGCAGATTACAAGTGGTAAAGATTCTATAGGGAACTAGCAATTAAAAAAGTGGCAAGAACCCCAAGAACTTGAAATCAAAATTGATTAATAAATTCCAGAAACAATAATATATTAATCTTCATGCCATAACCCAGAAGGCAGAAGCACGAGGATAAATAAAATGACAAAAAACCAAGAAAAAGACAATTTCATTTCGTATATATTAATATAATAAAATGGAAGCTGCTATATTTCCAGCTTTTTTTTTTTTAATTAAACTGAGAAATGCAATATACAGAGTCTGAATCCTCTGATAGCAATTTTTCAGTACATCAGTGACAGATTCCTATCGGAGAAAAGCTTATGATGTGAAACTTCTGCTTCATTTCTCTCCTTTTTTAGAGGGTTTATGAGTTCTGATGACATAAAGAAACCAGATAGTTGGGAAATTGCGCTCAATTCGCGCTCAGGAGTCAGGACCTCAGGTGCGCGTGTACGTCTCAGTGGCAGGGATGAAAGTTACAGGTTGCTGTCCTTTTTCCGTGTATGTGGTGGAGATGTGGGCCTTAACGGTCATTTTCTTATATACATAAATAAAAAATATTATATATAATTGAGTAAATTAAAAATTAGAAATAAATAAATCCAATCACATAATTGTTTCAAAGTATTACATTTTACAAGTTATAAAGAATTGGACAAAATTAAGGATAAAGGAGATGAATCATTTGACACTGTGCATATTGACAAAAACAATGGAATGCCAAAATCATGAAAGCAAATAGAAAAAATATATACTAACATTTCAGGACATACTATTTGAAATGATTTTTAGAAACAGAATGCTATCCGCTGCAATGAGAGGATTAATTCTATTGTACAGCTTTTAATGTTTTTTCGAGCTATTGAATTTAATAAAAAAAACAATAAAAAAATGATTTTAGAAGTGTCGTTATAGCATCCACAAATTTTGGAAGTGTGATGTAATGTCCATTTTGAAGCTGACACAAATAAGTGTTGACTATAAATGTAAAAGGACCCAAATTAATTTGGGAGAATTGGGTTTTTCCTTCGATCATAATTCTAAGGGCCCATATAAATCATCCATTCTTTGACAATTGATCAACTGATATCAACTACTCAAATTCAGTTTCTTTATTTCGTATTATTCAAATACAAAATCAAAAATTTTTTTTTTTCAGAAAAAAAAACATAGTTTTATACATTTATTATGACCATTACTGCTCATCTTTTCAACTACCAATTTATCCTTTCCAGCAGTACTTCTTAGGAAAGATTGATATATAAGATCAAAGTAAAAAAAATATCATATATAAAAAATAAAAGAAATTAGAAAATCAAAGCAGTCGTCCCTCTTATATAGAAAAAAGGGAAGCCCATGATCTTCACGTTGGCACTAGCACTAAGGTAATGCATCTATTGAAATTCCAATGACACAGTTGCAGCCATTTTCTTCTTTTGTAGATCACCATTAACTCTTGGTGCCACACAGATGATTTCTTAATTATGTGTTCTTTTTTTTTTTTTTTTTTTTACTAAAAAATGGAAAAAATTGCAAAGTGCAATTGCCCCAACACTAAAATTCTAAAATTAAATGATAGTGGTGGACTAAGTTAGGGCTGCTTTAATTAATTAATTTATTTTCTTTATACAAAGATTTTCTGTACATTTTTAATTATAATAATCTATAATATAAGTATAGAATTTTTTTAAATGAAGGGAAAAAATTATTATAATGTTTACTATAAAATAGAGTTTGAGAAAAGAAAAAAAAAAAAAAAAAAAAAAAACAGATGGAGCGCCAATGACAGAACGCATTGTAAAGAATAAAGATGGAAGATAACCAGCTTTTTACAATGGGCCAGAGGCCCAGAAAGCAGACAATTAGATACATAAATAAGACAAAGAAGTTGGAAAAGCACATACAAGAGCCCAAAAGAGAGAGAGCTAACCAGAAAAGCCCATATTGAGTTGGGTTTTTTTATGCTAATTAAGTGCTATGGATGAGCTCATTCATGACTCGAGGATGAAATGAAATGAAACCTACATTAGCCTAATCATAAAAAATAATGTTCAGACATAGTCCTTAAAGCTCAATCCATCGATTGACATATTGGAAAGTTATGTTTGATAGGGTCCATGAAAAAACCTATCTCATCCCAAATAGTTTCCCAAAACATTTGCCAGTTGGTTCTCATATTCTTGATTCAAAAAGGTCCAACTCCCAAAAAACATAGGTTAGAAATTTACCTGCAGTTAAGACATTGGATCCTACTGACTAGTGTTTTGCCTTTATATAGCCCAACTCAAATAAATGATCTACAATTGCTCTTTAAAAGTCCTGCTTCTTCTTCATTGCCATGCACACTTTATATGCATTATATAACTCTCGTGTCAGAAAAAACAAATGTCATCTTCCAATACCCACATGAAAATTCATTTCCTTTCTTGATAGAGCTTCAAGCATGTGAAATTTAATGTTTGCCTGTTTGGTAAGTTCATAAAACTAAAATCGTGTCATGGATTAAAGCCAGGTCTAGAATGGTCCACTGCCCTTATTATCTTCCAAATTTGTTAGCCGAAACTATCATAAGTCGGTATTGCATACCCTACAATAAGTAGGCCCTTGCTATTAGAGCAGCCAACGAGGGACCAACCTTGTCCCATCTTAGCTCATATCTACATATATTTTTTTTTTTACAGCTAAGTTAGGCTTATCATTCTGGTTCAGTCAAGGATAACTAACACTGATCACGGCTTTAATGCCTAAATTGTGATCTAAGTAGGTAAATTTGGTTTATTTTGGATTGGATGCTTAATTATATATATATATAACATAGTTGTAACATAAGACAAAAACATCAAAACGTGTCTTATTGAACAAAAAGACAGAGATGGAGAAAAGAAAAAGACAAGCAAATACAGCAAGAAGCTCCATCTATCACTATGTTTAGTGACCATAATGGTAAAGATGGACAAAAGATTGAATGCCACTATTCACATGCCCCTCTGGGTTTCATGGGTTTCCCATGTGCTTCTTCACAAATACATACAAAATATCTTTTCGTACTATATTATCTAATCTCTCCAGCTATGTTAATTAAATGCTGCAATTACATTCTCTTTCGAGTCTTTTACGAAAAATGCAACTATTACTATAATCAACAGAGCGAACATGTTCAATATAATATGTTATATCTTTTCACTAGGTACTAAATATAGTTACAAATTAAGCCAAAAAAGTCTATTTAGAAACAAAGTGCAAGACTTCGAAAATTATGTAAATTTGAACCCGCTTAAGTAAAATATACAGTGAAAAAAGAACCTAAAAAAAAAATTTAAAAAGAAATTACATTCAAGAATGCCATATTCCACTCAACATACTACGGAATCTATTTGTAGATAGTTTCCTGACAAGTCTTTTTGCATCTGAAACTTCAGCTTCAGCAAGTTTCTCGATATTCTTCAAATAACCAGAGTTGACAATCTTTCTTCTTCCACTGTTGCTACTTGTCAATGAAATTAATATGGAAAGTAAGAACTTTTTATTACCTGCTGAATTTGCCTCTTCTTGATCAAGCAATTGAAGAAGAAAGGCAATGCTGCGATCATCTTGTATGAATCTTTTCCGATTTTTGGGCACTGAAACCATGCTTGTAAGTGCCTCTGATGCCATTTCTCTAACTTCAAATGATTTTGCATCAAGAAATCTGACAAATTCAGCCATAAAACCGGCATCTCCCATTGCTTTATTTGCTTCCTCTGATGTTCCTGATAGCCTAAATGCTACTTTAAGCGCCAATTCTTGAACTGAAACATCTCCATTTTTGAGAAAGAAAAGCAACTGATCAATAAACCCGTAACTTGTCAATATGCTAATACAATTTGTTGAAGAGAAGCACAAATTTTCAATCGCCCTTAATGCAATCTCTCTAGATTTATATGTGGATGTAATTTTTGGCTCCAGAAGGTGTACTAACGCGCGAATTCCACCTTCTCTAACTATCAATTGCCTAACTGATTCATCTCCAGAAGCAATATTTTGAAGGAATTCAATTGAACTTATTTGCACAGCTTCGTCTTTCGATCTTGAAAGCTTGATAAATCTAGTAACAGCACCTTCTTCAATCATAAATTTTTTAATTTCTTCAACACCAACAAGATTTCTCAATACCCCACAAGCAGGACCAATAAGTTCTGCTCTACAATCACCAAAAGAACACATTTTTAATAAAGCCGTGACACCACCATGAGCTGAAACTGACCAAGCATTATCAGAATTCTCAGTCAATTTCTGTAAACTTCTAGCGGAAGCTTCTTTTCCCAATTCACTACCGCTTTCCAAAACCCTAACCAAAGGACCTATAACCCCAGAACCAATTAATACAGACTTGCAAGAATCAAACCCAGAAATTAAAGAAACAACCTTTACAGCCTCTTCTTGAATTCCAATTTCAGATGAGTCAAGAAGATTAACCAATACGTGCATAATGTCGCCAACTTCAACAATTACCTTCACATATTTCTCATCTTCTGCAATAACCTCATTTAAATTGACCAACGCTTGTCTTTTCATTTGAGTATCACCAATCTTCATCCTGGTAAACAGATCCCTAACATAAAACCTCATGTCATCTTTAGAAGCGTTGACTCCAGGCTTAGACACAACAATGGCAAACCCTTGAGTTAAAATGCCTGCAGTACAAATCCCAGATAAATTTTTCACAAGCTGATCGAACTTTGCAGCCATTACATCCAAATCACTCTGCATCAAAAGCTTTCCACTGTATGAAAGATCCACACATCTTCGAGCAAGATCGTTGCAGTTGTTGGCAGCTTCTATTATAGCAGACATGAGACTTGACAGCAATGTGTTTTGATTGGAATCGCAATTCTCCATAGCGATTAGGCTTGTCTGTAGCTCTTCTAACTTGTTTCTTAATAGTTGCCATTTCACTGCAAAAACTCTAGTTCCATGAGAAAAGGAGATTAAAGAAGATACAACCTCAATAGCTTCCCTGAGAATGGATGTCGACGTCGATGAAGATTCTGATGAGGTCTGGTCGTGTATTGGATTTTCCTGTCTCATTTTGTTTTCTCTTTTTTGTGTTTTATTAATGACTTTGAAACAAACCCATATGGTATCTCCAAATGCAGAATCTAAGAGATGAATTTTTCCGTCAAGAGAGAGAAGCACATGAGATACTAGCTGCACATCTATCTATTCTATCTGTTATCTGTGCTTATCTTCTGACTAACAGCAACTGAATTGGATGTAACAATGCATTTACGCAACTGTCCTTACGAAGTCAGGGGCATTTATGTCATTTAATCCAAAATCAATAGCTAATTACTATCTTAAAAAAACTGTCACACTATATTACTATTTTGTCCTAGTTTTTACCAAGAACTGATTCACTCAGGTATGGGTAGGTGTTCCCTGCGGATTTTATATGATTTGCCTATTGTTCATGTGGATTAATCAAGTACGTATTGGGATTACTAGAACGTTGTTGGTTGTCGTTTTTGCCTGTAGTAAAATGCAAAACACAGAGTGTTGTGAAAGTTACTATACATGCTTCAGAAACTGTATTATTTTTGTTTTTACTTGGACTTAACGGTGGAAGGTATTAGTTAACCTTTCCCTTCATTACTCTATATTGAGAGTTACCAAACTTTTTTTTACTCTTCTCAACAACATTTTTCAAATACCAATAATCCACCTGTGCAGTTTTTAAGAATGTTGCCGTTAAGAATATGAGCACTCTGGTTCAGTAAATGCACTCCACAGGTTTATGCATTGTTCAGCGAAGATGAATTAATTATTCTTTTTTTTATTATTATTTTTTCAATGAACAATCCATGTAATATGTAATATTAATTTCATTTTAGAATTCGTAGTTATTCTTTTTCATGAGTGGTTTTTTTAATAATCGAATATTTAATATTGCCGAAAGATGATTTATTCATTTCAATCAATGAATATAAATGATATATTCTCAATTAGATGAAAGAAATATAATTAGTCTTAAGGGGACATTCGCATTTTATAATTTTGAGACAGTAATTTATTAAGATCTTTAGGAAAAACATGTACATAGTTAGGAAAATTGCTTATTCCAGGCTGCTAAAGGGAGGTTGAGAGAAAACAAAAGGCCTGGGGGAAGGGCGATGGACCACGCCCTAATAAGAAGAGAGTGCTTAGATAGGGTGAAAAGAAGAAATGAGTAGCTTTCAATATTGTGGGAGGATAGAGAAGACATAAAGGTCACCCCACCATGTGAAGGGCTTTGTTGGATGCCTTGAGCTAGCAGTCACCTTTTTAATACCAAGTGGAGATGAAGCCTTCACTCATGGTTTTCTTTCCTTTCTATTCTTTTCTGTCTGTCATTTATTAAATGTTTAAAGTCTAATTGGCCCAAATCTAATTTATTTTCATTTTAATCTCATAAAGTGTACTAACTTATTAAGTTTCTTTAATTAAGTCATGACCTTTGTGGTTTTTAAATTTAATTGACTTTGTCAAGGTCGCTATGTTGTTTGAGGTGGTGCTAAACCAAAAAATAAAAAAAAAGAAATCCAAAAGGTTCTCTCATGTCAACACAATTTTACAAAAAGAAACCACAAAGCATGTTGACTATTTATAAATTAAGCTTGAGGAATAATCTTTAACGGAATTTCTGGTAGTTGTTCATATAATAAAATTATATAATTAAAAAAAAGGGTAAAAAGAAGATTAAAACCATAGAAAATGACAAATGAGATAATATATAAATTAAAATATATTAATAAAATAATTAGGAGACTAATTATGCTCTGAGTTTGTCTCACTTCAAGACAAAAGTTTATCCATTATTATTCTGCTGGTCACGGATTCTTATTTTATGAATCTTTTGGCGATTAGCATGCTTTAAATTAGCTGGAGTTATGTGGTTTGGATGGACATTAATTAGTATTAACTTCTGTTAATCTACTTTAGGACTTGTAAATGTACGTACATATATACAAAAATTACAAATTATCTTTTTCGAAAAAGAAAATAAAAATTAAACATGTGGAAAATTCAGATGTTAATTCTTTCTGGGTTGTCTTCAGCGATGAACTTTCTGTAAGTAGGCCACTGTCTGCTGGCCTAGTGACTGCATCAGAAAATGTTTGTTGCCTTCCTTCTCTTCATAGCATATAATTTTAACTTTGCATCTTTACTACTCTGAATGTAGTGGTAGTGGGGTCTTTCTTATTGCTTTAGAATTTATCTCTGACATTTGTGAAGTATTTCTTTCACCTTTTTCTTTCGGAAATATATCCGACGGGTTAACTCAGGTGGAAAAGAAAGAATACCCTTAACTTTATAGGCAGTAAAAAATGATATTGTTGGAAACATAGGGATATATGTGGAGTGTTAGGTACATATCTCCATTTGTATACAAAAGCAAGAAACTGATAGTTTGGGATACATGTAACTTTGAGTACAGGAGAAGGGAAATTCAACAAGGAAAAAGTTGTGGCTACTATATACCTTGGCTTTGAAGAGAAAGGTATATACAGCAAAATTTTCATGCCCATCTACTACTCTGTTGAGAGAGAGAAAGAGAAAAAAAAAAAACAATAACAACATCAAACCTTTTATAAAGTTTGATAAGAAAAGAGATTGCTTGATGTGGATATAAAGATTTGGTGTCGCAATTCCTTGTATTATATTTTCCAACTATAATAAAAATTTTCAATCTTTCAATTTCCATAATTAAATAGGACCCTTTAGTGGCAAGTTCCGCAATTAACCTGTAAACTATCTATTTATAAGAATAAACGTAGCTTAAGCTAAGTTGTATTTACCAATACGTAATCAGATTTGAAAATCTGCTGATGTACAGCTTAAATTAAGGAAGCTACAGGTGCTGATAATGACTATTTTCTTTTTCATTAGTCTTAATCTAAAGATTGTGAAACCATTAAATAGTTTTTGGATAATGTGGAGCCAAAAATGTCAAGATGTAGTGTTTTTTGTATTTAATAAGCAATCTAAATGATATGGGTTGTCAAGTAATATTGATCTTAATCCGAAAATAATCTTGATTTTACAATTGTGGCAATGGAAAGTGTTCTCTGAGCAAAATGGGTTAAGTTGAGATGGTAGAATCTGTTTGATGATGAAGAACATAATTGCTGAATCTGGCATTTTGGAGTAATAATGAAATGATAAAATTGATGGGATAGTGAGTGAGTGGCTTTGATTTCGCAACTTACAATGCAAGAAAATGATGTGTCCTCACTCCTCACAACATCAGGCATGGACCTCTGTCACTCGTACTATCGTCACTCTTATTAGCTTTTCATTTGAATGACACAGATTAACAATGTCAAACACTAATTAATGCTTTGTAATTGCAAATATAGTAATTAGGGCTGTACGTACCAAGAAATAATTCAGATTTCAAAGTTACAAAATTAGCTAATATGTTATTTATTTTGTGATTTGATTAATAAATAATAATAGTAAATATTAATAAAAGATAGAATAATAATAATGATAATAAAATAATCGATTGGAGCACCTTCCTTCCAAAATATGGGTATCGGAATTGGGCTATTGCCCGAAACTATCAATGAAACAAATAGGCTTTGATTAATCGAGTGGGACCCATGGTAAGGAAATGTGACTGAATTTGATGTGAATGATAAAAAAACAAAATAATAATAATAACAATAAAAACAAAGGAAAAAGTTGAATTTTATAATATTTTTCGATAAAAAATAATAGAAAAATATACAGTGTTATGAGTAAAATTTTGGAAGCGATCTGATGGCTTGCCTGAAGATATTTGCTACCTACAAAACAATCGTGAACCACCGTGACTCTGTATATGAACTACCCCCGATCACAAATCTTCTTATATGGCCCAGCTAAGAGCGGCCCAGACCAGCCCAATATAATTACTTTTAGGTCCAAAACACATGGATTGCAATCAGCTTTCCAATGGCTCTGTAGAAAGATGCTATATATCAAACCAATAAAAATAGAGATATCTCGTTTTACTTTTGGTTTGGAGAAATTCTCCGGTTGAGTTTGTTTGTAGCAAAATCGAAGGATTTGAAGGTTCCAAGTAGCATTTTCCGCAAGTTCACTCATGAAATGAATCATTGCAAAAAAAAAAATTGCAGCATTTAAAATGTGAAATGGAATTATCAACCATCAGTATAAACTATAAGAAAGAGCTTCAAAAGTATCCATTCCTGTTAACTTCCAAGTCTCCAAATTCTTAGGAAGAGAGTAATTGTGAATCAATACAAATGAATAGACCTAAGAACAAAACATATTCAAAGGTCTTCGGAATCAAATAAAAATAAAAGAAAACGATACTGAATCAGAAGCAAAAAGACAATCAGTCATCGACCTTTGAACATTCACAGGGAAATTATTGGCAAATAGTAGCCATTCAGCCACATACATCCCACATCTCCAAGATAATTTGGACCAGCAAAACAATTAGCCTCTTTTGCCACTGACTATCCCACAAGCCGTTGATTAAAAAATGGTCCTTTGTCTACTGCACTTGCATATGCCATTGGGTGCATCCAAATGTATTTATCCCATGGGCCTATAAGCTGATACCTTATACCTGGCTTCAATCAATTTGCACCCTTTCCTTCATTCAGGGCTATAATAGTCTCACCACAAACCTTGCCTTGAGTACTCACTGCTTTCTCTCTTTTGATCTCTTCCACCACACTCGAGAACAGAGCCATGTTAGAAGGTAAAGCTGTTGTTGGTGAGACTGACATGCTTCAAACCATGCAGCAGGATGCACTTCACTTAGCTGCAAAGGCCCTTGATATTTTTGATGTCACGGAGTCCACTGATATTGCCCGCTTTATTAAAAAGGTGAACTCCTGAATCAATTTGATTTTAGCTCAATATTGAATTGTTAAGGAACGCAAAATGACATCCTTTTGTTATGCCTTGAAAATCATTGTTGCAGGATTTTGACATGCTCCGTGGACCAGGATGGCAATGCATAGTAGGGACAGAATTTGGTTCCTTTGTGACCCATTACCATGGCTGCTTCATCTACTTCAACATTGGCAGTATTGCAATTATGCTATTCAGGTGTGCTGTAAATCAAGTGGACGAAGCAAACGTGTTTCCAGCTCTGGATTGATGAATAGGCTTTGTTTTTATTGTATCTTTTTCACTTCCATATTCCACTGTTCACTGCTTGGAGAAAATAAACAGCAGTAGAAATATGGATTCATGTTTCTTTGACCCATTTTATCTTCTTCCCACTCACATCACAAATATGAATTGCATATCCAATGAAGCTTTCTCTGCAGAACCTATGAAGTAGAGGATACAATTGCCATAAAAAAGAGATACAAGTGACACTATGTACAGGGCAGGAATAGTAATACATGAAAAGAGCCTCATGAAGACAAAACTTGGTAGAAAATTTGAAGAGTGCATTACTTCCATGGCAAAACAGTAACTTAATTAATCACTGATGGGCATAAATACATGTCTTCAGCACACACTCTTCAGTCTAGTTGCAAAGTGCTTCCTGATAAATACTAACCTATACTGCAGTCACTGCATAATGGTTGCCAGGAGAATAGTTCAACTCAACCAACCACAAGAATTATGCAGGCAACTCAGCTACCTATGATCAAAAGGAAAAAGCAGGGGAATAAAGGGGATTTCCCCTCCCATATTGAGCTTGTGTACCTTCCCCTCATAAAGGAGAGGCACTAACAGGCAACCCATGCTCTGAAGTTCCTGCCAGCTAAAGAGTGCCTGTCAATGTCACTTAATGTATGTGAATGTGCACAAACCTATGCATGTACTTCTGTGTATATGTAACTGAGTGTTTTATTTGTTTTCATGTTGTGTACAAGAGAGAGACGGGTTACCTAAGTTATAAACCTGAAAGAGTGAGGACAGAAGGAGGGGCATCTCTTCTTGGTCCGGCAACAGAACGGTAAACGTAAACTTTATCAGCCTGACTGTCATCGCTCCATTCTTCCTTCATTACCTCCACATTCAATCTAGGCATTTCCCTTGCCAATAGCCGACAGCCATTCATTGTCACTTTGCAGGATGACATCCAAAGTGACCTCATAGATTCATACTTCTCTAAACCTGAGAGAAGAGCTGCATTTCCAAATGGGCAATCCCTTATCTCAAGTTTTCTCAACTTTGGACAACCTCCTAGTACACACTGCATCCCCCAGTCGCTGCTGCCAGCAAAAGCTACGGAAAGAGTTTCCAAATTTTTTGCATACCTCCCAATATACTCGAATGTCAGGTCTGTCAAGAGACCTGAAACTGAAAGTCTCTGAAGTTTATTGCAAGTCTTCACAACTGCACCAAAAGCCTCATCCATGGGTTCATTTGTCGTGTAATCTGGTTGACCAGGATTCATTATGCAGAGACGGAAGTGAGTGAAGTTTGGACAGTTTTGCACAATTGTAGCTACTGCAGCATTCGTCATCTGCCGGCAAAAGTAGAGAACATAGTGAAGTCTCCGACAACCATAAGACACAGCAACAAACCCTGCTTCGGTCACCCCATGTATAATTTCCTCATCGAAGGGATCCGCAGGGAATACACGGAGTTCCTCCAGCAAAGGGCAGTGTGATCCAACAGCCTCCAGCCCTTTGTCCTCCACAGTGTCCAGGACCTGCAACAAGATTACAATTAAACCCCCAAGAGAACTGAAGTTGTGAAGGCTTGTCTATGACTTACTTCATGCTCAACCAGTGTTTTAAATGATAGTTTCAAAAGTAAAGCTAGGAAAAGTGCCAGGGTAAATGACCTGTCGGGTTTTTATTCTTTGAATATCTCAAGCTCTTATATATTCCATGTACTCAGGACAACGATATATATCCAGACCCAAAGATTGATGTAATATGCATGATTAAATTATATAAAAGATGTGTAGCATACACAGACAGCAAAATATTCAGGGTGTTTCCATAAAAACATTAAGCACAACTGGGAATACAATAGAACAATCAAGAACAAGAGAAGCTTTCTAGGACTCTGACACATTTGAAACAAAATATCCAATTACAGAAATAGTGATTGTTGAATAGCTAATCCAAGTTGTGCAAGATAGGACAAACATATGGTATAGCGAAAGAGAATGAAGGTATCCGTCTTCCAGAAACATAAATGGATAGGGAAAAAAGAAAGAAAGAAAATGGTTTCTTACCCATAGTCGGCGAAGTTGTGGGCAGTGACGAAGAAGATTATCAAGTTCAAGACTTTGCAAAGCAGCATAGCTCAAATTTAGGAAGGTCAAGTTTGTACAAGCAGGGTAGAGAACTGGTAAATATAGTGCCATCGCTTCCCATAAACCAGAAAGGGTATCTAGGTTCTTACAATGACTGAATGCATTTTCGAGATCAGTGTACTGCTGGGTAGACAGCTCTTGTGAGAAAGAGCCAGTACCAAGCTCTGTTAACTGTGGGGCACCGACGAGCAGCCTCTGTAGTTGGTCCAAGGAAATATTTTTGTTGACCTTCAGGACTTTTAATGATTTGCACCTAGTCACAAGTCTCTCAAGGGCATCAAAATTGACTTCACTATTTAGGTTGGCAAAGTTTAATATTTCCAATGATGAGAAGTTTTCAGGAAAGCAGCTCAGCCAACTGCCACTCTTGTCATCAATACCATTCTCCTGTATGTCAAGCTCAGTCAAATTCCTGAAACCAAACAAGAATTAGAAATTCCCTCACATACAAGATATCTAGCATACACCATCTGAGGCTGGCAGCAAGAAAGATAGCTGAAGAATGGCCAAACAATACCCTAAATAGTACAATTTCTATGAAATTGAGGAGCTATAAACTTACAATAGATCTTTTAGGGAAGATGAAGAAAAACAACAGCAGCTCGATATAAAGTACTCATGAATCATTAATTATTATTTCAGCCTTTGTAATTTATTATCTTTCTGTTTGAGCTATACAAAGTTCGAGGGGAAAGGATCATATTAAAGCAAAATAATTGAGCATATAATGTTGCACACTTGACACAAGGAAAATTAATCCTGCTCATGCCAAGTGATAACTTCATAACATGTCAATAAACCAGAATAACGAATCCATAACAATTAGCTGGTGGTACATCAGCACAAAGTTCTCCAATTGAATCAGCAAGTATCTAGATTATTTATTGGGAGAAGAGATTAACTAGGGTAGTTTCAGTCGCTAAAATGAAATAAAAATAACCAGGTTCTCCACATCAGGTTACTGCTAAAATAAAGAAAAACCTCTACCTCCACCGGTCTTCTCTCAAATGATGCCTATGTAGCCAAACCACATTCAAGGAAATGACCGTGCATTCAAATGTATGTAAATCATTAGAAAGGTTATCGTGGCTCCAAAAATTTTAAAAAAAGAAAATGCAAGCTGGCCCAAATTTATTTGTACTGATATCACAAATTAAAAAAAAAATGCTACCTTTTCTTTTTATTCTACTTTTTATTTTTCTAATAGTCCAAGCAGATGTTGACAGAAATAATTCCCATATTTATCACCGCCAAGAAGATATCCAACGCTATACAAAGCATCTTGAGTATTATTCATTCATTCATATCCCTAGTCATTGCTTACTGCTCAGTGAACCAACCAACCACCAATATATGTGTGCGTACTTGTGCAGTGGATGACAAGTTGACAAAAGGATTATGCCATCCAATAAATGCGTATTAACAGGTCAAATGTCACATCAGAACAAAAGAGAAATAAAGCATTAACAAGCACAGGAGAAAGGAAGTGGAACAATAGAACCATAAGTAATGCCATTAAGCCCCTGCTTTTCTGGCAACGTAAATAGAGTCAAATAAATTGTTATGATCCATAAGGCCAAGAAGGTATTTGATTTATGGCTGCAGAGATTTATCCCAGAGTAGTCCTTAGTTCTAGAGAGATCTTATTAGGGAAAATGAAAACGAAAATCAATTTGAGAATCCTGAAATGGGGAGGGAAGGAGGCAAACAAAAAACAAAAAAAAACAAAAAAACAAAAACAAAAATACAAGAACCATATCAGATCCATAATTGACCCAATAATACATACAACTGTATCTACTAAGCAACCAAGTAGCAGTAGCAAGACCAATGTCCATGAAAATAATTGACCCAATAATACATACAACGAAACACAGAAATTTGTATTTAAAAAAAAAAAAAAAGGATATTTGAGCCGATAACGACATCAAATATATGCCATAAACCAATAAATGCCCTTCAACAGATCAAACATCAAATCAAGAAAAGGAAATTAGAGTTAAAAAAAAAAAAGTGTAAACGCAAAATAGTAGAACCACTTCTATCAATTTAGCACTGGTACCTTTTACAAGCGAAAACCAGAAACCAGCCCACTTATTTCACAAACTCAAACTCAAACTCAAAAACAATGAACAGAACAATACATTCAAAACGTTTGTCTAATACCCACAAACAGATGATGGATCTTAACCCAATAACAGAGACAATAAATGCAAAGCACACAATTAATACTAATAATTAAAAACACAAAACACAAAATTTTAAGCGAAAATTGAATAGCCAACAAAGAAATAAGCAGCAGATTAGAGGAAAATCCGTACTTGCAATGAGTGGCAATGGCTGCAAGCCCATCGGTACTGAACCCATCACAGCTTAAAAGCGAGAGAGCTTTAAAGTTGGGAAAGTTGAAGGCCAAAAACTCTAAGCTCTCGTCAGTAATAGACATTCTTTTAAGCCTAAGCTCCTCCAGAAATGGATATTTGGAGGCGAAAACAAGCAGCCAAGACTGAATATCAGCACCCCAATTCCGAGGGACCAAATTGAAGTCCGAGAATCTCGGTTTCCCTTTAAGGGTAACACTGCGGATTTTCGGAAACCGACGAGCAACGATCTCGGGAGAAACTGAGTAGCAATTACCAATAAAAACATGAGTTCGCGACCAGCTCTCAGCGTTGTACCAGTCCTTGCATACCAGAGAAACCGAGCTCCGGTCTTTAGTAGATTTCAGTAGTCCCAGAACGCGTTCTAGTACCTCGTCAGGAAATGGAGATGACCGAGTTGACTCGATTGGCAACTCCAGCGATTCCTTCTTCCTCTTCGAATTACGATCCATTATATAGTTGGCCAAAACACAATCCCCTCCAAGTCACCGTAGCTCAAATCACCATTAACACTAAAATTTCTAAAAAAGAAAATGTAGAACACAAAAACTCTGATGGATAATTTTTTAAGACAAAAAAAGAGACAAGAAATGATTGGGTTTACACCTTTAGGTGGAAATGTTATGCCTTTGAGACTTTCCAAGTTAAGAGAAAGAGGACTGTCTTATGGAAGCACTAGAAAGCTTTCTCTCTTCTCTAAATTTAGGAAGCTTGTTGTGGGTATAGAGGCCAAAGAAGAAAGAAGCTCAGGCACTTGCGTATTATAGCAAAAGCAACAGACAGAATATTTCTAATAAAATACTAAAACAAAATTATTATCAGAAAAAAAAAAGTTAATTATAAAATAGCGATTTTTTACTTTTTAAAACGATTTTATAGTATTATAATTTTATTTATTCACTCCCATTTTAGCTGAAGCTAACACAGAGATGGCAAATGAGAGAGGGAGAGAGAGACGAGGATATCATAGCCTACGACACCTAACCTGTGCTATGGTGCGCAATGCACACAACGTCCCATTTCCCGCCACGTACGTGATTTTGGACCTTGCAATGCGCACTGCGCATATGGTGGATGTTAGAATGTAAACTCGAGGATTTGAGTCAAAGGAGCTGCGAATTATAAAAAACAGAAAAAAAATTTGGCCATTTATTTGTTTTCCTTTTCTTTTTGTCTTGTTTTCCAATTATAACCCCGCTCGCCGTTGGTGATTTTTCCGTCGGATGGTGAAACTGAAAAGTAGAGGAGAAAAAAAATTAATAAAATAACTGTCTTTCTTTCTTAATACTTACTTATTTCTTTTGGAAAAGAGAAAATTTTGGAATTGCTTTTACTATGAATTATTGTGAAAAATATCTTTTAAAATTTCATATTTTTAGATTTAAAATGAACTAAAAAGTTTTTACTCTAATAAATTTAGATTTAATTATGAGATTCAAAATAGTAAAACTAAACCAATATTCATTGTCAATTTGAGAGGTATTATTTCAAGTTCATTGATCGAAACATTTATATCAAATAAAAGAACTAGTCAACGGAAAATAATTTGTGAAAAAATATTTTTCATAATTTTTCATTGTTTCGGACGCTCAGAAAAATAAGTTAATGGAAAATATTTTTCTGTTCAAAGGAAAATTAAGTCATTTTTTAAGAAAAATATTTTTCGGATTGACAAATCTTAAAAATCCATATTTTTAATTTATTAATCATTATAGTCACTACTACTAGTCACTATTTACCACCGACTATTACCACAGGCTACCATCATCGGCCACCCGCGGCTTTCATCACTTATATTTTTTTTCATTCTTTTCCTATTTAACAATAAAATATTTAAATTTTAAAATTTCTATTATTATTAATATTTTTTATGGTCTTGTGAGATAAAAATTTTAATATTTTTAATTAATTTTCAATATTACAACTAAACAAGAAAAATAAGTTATTTAAAAAATATTTTTCAGCGAGTTATTTTAAAAAAATAAACAGAAATATAAAATAAAAAAAAAATTCAATTAGTAAAAACGATTTCATGGAAAGAAAAAAATTTTGACACGCGGAACACAAGTTATTCGTAGAAATTGAAAACTTCCAATGAACTGTAGGTTCATGGAAGTCTGAAAAATTGGCAGAGATTTGAATCTGAACGGAAGCTGAAATTTTCACGGAAATAGTTTTGTACGCAAAGTTTCAACTCATTTACATTTTGACGGAAAAAAGATCCAAACACAGGTTATGTGATATCTCATCACGCTGCCATCAATGATATCCTGACCAATCACTCTTCTTCGAAAACAACATTCCACTTTTTAGTTACAGAAATGCCCTTTCTGATGTTCTGACCTTCAATTCATAACCAGAAAATACTTATCTTTTATTGATATATATATTTTTTCATTAATATTTAAGAATTGTTTCTTTCCGTTGCGCATGGTGGACCAGCAGTGCAAAACTGGACTAACGATCGGTCCTGTGATTAAACGAATTTGCGTCAGGGCCACTTGTGGTATCAGTTCGGCTCTGAAGCTCTGACCCAGGGCCAGAGGATAGAGAAAAGGAAACCAGGCTTCAGCTTCAGCGTTTATGCATGTTTAGGAGCTGGGGGCATTTTTGTAAAGTTGTGGGGAAGATAGGGCTGTTGGGGGGTCATTTTTGGTAATTGGTAGTTTAATAGGCTCTTTAATTTATGATTGGGCCAATTTGGTATCCGACCCAAATTTCCAATTCAACAACTAAGCAATTGGAAAAGCTGGGAACGTGCAATATTGCCATCCCAATCTGCATGCAATTTATTTTATTACAATGATGTCCATGTGTTTCTGTTAAATGACTTCAATATCCTAGGTACGAAGTTCATAATTATATCAGTTCAAATTCGTTTCAAAAACATTAAAGCAAAGTTTAATAAATTTTTAATTTAGAGTACAGATGAGTTCAGCCCGTTCGTGAAAAGTTTGAACTTAAAATCAAAACAAATTCAAAATTATTCACTTGAATCAAGCTCGAGCTCCTATATTTTATATAATAATAATAATAGTAATAATAATAATATTATTATTATTTTTTTTATTCATACGAGGTTAAATGAATAGAAATAATATTATACGCTACACAACACGGATAACCTTTCTTTTTAATAATATCTACTAAATTGATAATAATTTGTACTATGGAAATGATTAAATCTCAGACACACTTACCACTTTTTCTATGATATATAATTAATTCAATCAGACCATACCTAATTAGCATAACACGTTTATTGAGCTTTAGATATTCAAAATAAATAAATTTAGATAAATTGAAATCGACTTTCAAGTCTCAAACCAAGTTTGATTTCAAAATTTTTAAACTCATTGCGATTCAAAATATGTTCGGCAAAATTAATTGTTTTGGTTGTCGTTAGTTATTTTAGTAACGTTAACTGTTAATTGTTTTAGTATGATTTCATAAAATGCTAAAAAGCTAAACGTTACACGATTTAACTTTTTATAAAACGCTATAATACTGAATACTATAAAAAATAATATAAACACTAAAAGCTATTTAAAAAATTATTGCATACGAAATATATAATAAGATTATAGGGTACCTCCCCAGTGATTTAATCAATTAATTGCACAAAAGAATGACATTTCGGAAGCAAAACCAAAGAGTCTAAGATTAATGATCTGACGCAAAGACAGAGAATCACGTGGGAGGTCACGTGATGTCTTCTTAAACCCACGTTTATGGATTGGTGGCATAGCACGAGGGCAAAAAATTTTTGAAGCATCTAATCGTTACTAACAGCTAATGCTCTCGAATCTCTATAATTAAAGATAATAATGGAATAATTAACAACATAATATACTCGATTTCAGTTTGCTACTACTAACTAATACTGGTATTATTGAAAAAATAATAATAACAAGAAAAACAGCTGGCAGTCAATCTTCCATTCAGTTTAGCTGGAGACACGTGGTTCTCTTATTTTTTTAATTGAGTTTTCTCCTTAATTTCAGGAAAGTTTTGTTTTTATTTTTTGCAAACCTTATTTTAACTAGAAAATCTTTTATGTTAATTAAGGAAATATTCGACCTTAGCAATTAGTGTTTAAATATCATAAGTTGGCACTTGAGATTGTGGAAAACAAACTTAGATAGTTGCTTATCATTTATAAAATCGTCTAATCAGATCTTAACTTACTCATATATAATTATAAATTATATATTTAAATTTTAAATAAAAATTTAAAAAATGGGTTCGAGATTATAGTCTTATAAAGATTCCCTATTTGATTTCAAAATTTTATCATAATTATATACTCTTTAAATATCGAAATATACGGCATTTTATTGTAATTGTTTTTTCAAAAAATATAAGATGTTTTAAGTGTTTTAAGAAATAATAAAAATAAAATTTTTTAAATGATTCAAATAAAACGTTTAATAGCAAATATTTCAAACTTTCAGTTCTAACTAACTTCTAAAGACATAAATTTAGGTTTTACTAATGACTAACTCTTGATAATCATATTTAATTTTCAATAATCGAAGGAGGTGCATCGAAAGCAATTATACAGAAGGACCACATTTTCCTCTGTCCTAAGGGATTTTCATTTTGAAGAAACACCTTATGCACTCATCATTAATAAATTGACACTTTTTGTACCCAAAAAAATTGGCACTCTCATGATTAATTAGAAAATCGTTGGACCCTGTTCCCGGTAAAAGCGCAAGGTGAGGGAGATGCCATTGCCCGCACTCACTGATGTGCAAAACCAGTAATAATGACCCAAAGATGGTCCATAGCCTGCAAGTACCACCACCATCACCACCTCCACCTCCACCTCCACCTCCACCTCCGCCTCCCCTCTTCTTCAATTATGGCGTTACAGTCTTAAATTTTCTGTTGCATTACGAGATAATTATAGGATAATGAAATGGGCTGTGATTTTCCTATCAATAAACATAAAGCAACTAATATTTCTCCTGTATACCATTAGGAAAACCCAAATCAATTTCATTCCATTATTATCAAGTGCATTAGGCAAATATATTATACAAAAAGCAGTTGAAGGTGCCACGTCATTTCTTGCATAGATTAATAAGAAGCATGGCTCATGTAATAAATGCAACAGTGGCATATCAACTGTGTGCTCATGTGAGGAGAGACGTTGGTGGGCCCCACTAGTAATACCCAATTTGCTACTTAGTGGGCTCCTTATCTGAGGCGGGTTATTCAGCAATGCCACGATGAGTTAGGTTATACTACTATAAAACACTAGCCAACTTGCATTGGATTGGACTTAGTGTTCATCATTTTTTAAATGGCTAGTGGTGAATAATAAGAGAATTAAACTTTTTTTTTTTATAATTTAATTGGTGATTGTTACTCTGTAAACACCATGCCACGTAATATCTCATTTTTTCCCTTAATGTACATGTGCAGTCCACCATCACCAGCTCTTAAATATTAGTATTTGCATATTTTTTTAGCATTGAACAATGGACCAATAGCTTTATTTGCATGTTCTGAAATAATAATAATCCCCAAAGAGGAGAATAGTACAAAGTTTCGAGTTACTTAGAAAAATGCTGATGGTGATCACTTATGATTAATAAGTTTTTACAAATAGATAGATGATTAAGAAATTTGAAAACCGAATTTTGTTAGATAAAAGAGTCCTTTCACCTAAAGTATTAATTCTCTCAAACAAGAACCCACCATCAGGATAACATCGGTTCCTCTAAAATGAAAGGCTATGCTTAAACATCTCTTCCATTAGAAATTTAGAATAGAGACCCTTACCCTTTTGTCCCCTGAGGATTAAGAACCCCATGTTCTACCAACCTGCTTTATCTTTCGATGTCCACATCATTGTCCAATCTACGTAATATTGTCTATTACCCACAATGTACCACCAAAAGGAAAAACAGAGGAGAACTAGTTTAGGGGTCTTACACGTGGCAGCTGACCTGCAGGACAAAAATAGCCCGGCTTGTTGATAATTTCGTTCTCGAGTCACTAGGTGTTTATTTGCTTTTAGTTAAAATTATTTTTTTTTTGAACAAATATTTGCTTTTAGTTAATTATGTATTTATGGTTAAATTTAAATGGCAGGTGTCTTGATCTGGCCTAGGCTTTGGGACTCCTTGAATGCTCTATGAGAAGATATTTCTAATTTAATTGAGCATCATTTTTTCCATCTATTAGGCTATTATTTTGTCACTTCATGTGAAATAGATTTTAACTTAGATGAACTTATATTTTAGTTTTTAGTTTTTACTTTTTAGGGACTTTTCATCTTAATTAGTAAATGGTCATTGATTGGCTGAACATATGGATATGGGTTCATGTGATGAGAATGACAGTTAACTAATTCAAGTTCAGTATTGTGCCTAATTTTTCCTAAATAACCATACACACTGGCTTAGAACAAATGTGTAGCTATGAACACAATGCGGGCCCAAACAGAACGATAACGGCCCAAGGCTCAAGCATGAGATAAGATTAAACGAGATCTGTGTTGGGCCACCAAAGAATATGAGATAAAGCGTACACCCTGAAGCATTCAAAATTCAGATCTTTTCCTTTCAAAAAGAAAAATTCAGATCTTTAATTAAAATATCTTAGCAGCAAAATCAGGAACAATAAGAATATTACCGATGTAGAGGTGACAACTCAGAGATTTAACTAAACATCCAAATATATCTGCCGAATTACTGGTAAACTAACGACGGGTTTCCATATATATGGTCATTAAATTAATTGAATAAGGCAAAAATGTGAGCAAAATTTTTTCCGTTGCTACCAGTTGTATTAACAGCACGTGCTCAGGTTCCGCAGGTTCAAGAATCTGTTGTTAGCTGGCCTCAAATGCCGCTGGAATCCCTCCCAAAAATGAAACGCCTTGTCCAGTCCGTTATCACTAATGCTCTTGTGCGCCAGCTCACTAGCTTGCTGAAGAAGGGTAGAAAATAAAACGGAAAAACAATGATGTTAAGAGGAGCTCAGAGTTTGGAGCAATTTGAGGATTTGCAAACAGAGAAAGATTGATTACCTGGCATAGACAGAATACCAAAGCCATTGACTACTGTGTCCAATTGAAACCCAATCACCAGGTAGTTGTGCTGCCGTTTGCTCACCTCCCAGTGGAGCGAATTGCCCAAGATGCCTATACCTGGAAAAAAAATTGACCATAAAACAAATCAGCATAAATTTCTTAACCGCTAAAAAGTCTCCATGAAGCAATTCCTAACAAATTCAGAAAGTTCCAAAGGCGGCGGCGGCTGCTCCGAAGAAAAATAATCACCACTTTGCAATCATAAATTAAATACATCGGGCCCCAGGAACAAATAAATTAATGCCCATGCACAAGCTTGCATATGGATGAAAGGTTATCGAGATAAGAGATAAACCTGAAAGGTTGAAACCGATGGCGACCTTCTCCCCTGAACCTAATAGGGCCTTCCGGATTTTTCTCAGCCTCTTCCATGCGGTTGAAGCATTTGGCAAGGTAGGCACCTTGTTGAGATGCAACCTGAGATTGTTGGATAAACAAAAATAATCAGCAGATAATTTTTTGAGAAAAAATACAAGCAAGCAGACTTGTCTGTGACTGAAGCATCATAACACCTGTGCGGTTGCTGGGAGATTCTTCATCTGAGAATCCACTTCAGAAAGAGCTGTTTTAAACTCCTCAATATTCAGTTCAATGGATTCTTTTGCAACGTCCCCTTTGGCAGCCTTCAGCAGATCAACAATATTGCTCATTTTCTTGTTCTTCAGATAAAGTTCCACTTGGGGATATCTTTGAGAAATGTCTTTAATGACTTCCTGAAATTCTTTTACCGTAAGTGTTCCGGAATTGTCCTTGTCTGCCTTCTTGAATATTGCTGAGATATCTTCCTACAAGCAGAGCAAAAATAAGTAAGAATAAGCCAAAAGAAAAACAGATGGGTGATTACTTTGTCATGGGGTAAACTAGAACAACGTTCAATACAAACAATGGCAGAGTATAAAGATGCTAACAGAAGTCAAAAACCACAACATCAATAATTATAAATTCAATTAGAGGTGATATAAATTGTAACAGAAGAGATACAAGAACAGGTACCATGACTTTGCGCTGGTTGATTGTGGCACAATCACCGAGTGCATAAACATTGTTACATCCCTCAACTCGCAGCCACTCGTCAGTTGCTAAAGCACGCCTGTTGTTCTGTTTACAGGAACAGACAAATGCATTGAAAGGGATTGAGATAAAAGACTGCTCATTGTCCGTAAGATTTTAAAGGAACTATTGGAAGAAAGACCCTAGACAATCAAAAACAAAGCATTACATCAATTCATATGCCTACAACATACCTGACCAATTTGCTTCATAAAATCCCTTACGACTGGACGAGTTCCAATTCCAGTTGACCAGACAACCATTCCATAAGGTACGGAAGCAATTTCTCCATTCCCCCTTACTTTAGTGGATATTTCTTTATCAGATACTCCCACAACCATGGAGCCTAATTTCACATCAATGCCATCTCTTTTGAACTTTTCTTCAGCAAACTCTGTGATTCTTTTGTCAAACCTGCAAATATGAACTTCCACAAGTATAACACATATTCTTCATGAAAATGTAGGGTGGGGGATATCCAAATAGTTTGAAAGCCAAATAGGAACTCATATGTGCAACAAATTTCATAACTAGGTGAATCAAAGAGCATATACTTTTGCTTTACCTTTTTTAAACTCCAATAAAAGAGGTGAAAAATAAGTACTTAAGACAAATTAACTAACTATTTTGGGAGTTGTCCTTATACTAGTTAGCAGTTTATGCAAGAACTTCTCTACTGTTTATAATCCAAAAGCAAATATATTATTAAGGATCCCATAATCTCGAGGACTTCATTTCTTATCAGAGTGGTCTGAGGCCTCCATTTATATCCTGCTTCGATGTGCTGGTCCTCTATGAGAGGATGGAATTAAACAAGGAAAGCTTCTTCCACATGCCTTTCGTTCTAGGTTATGCAGACAACAACATGATTCAATTTCCTATATAATGCTTTGAAAACAAGGATGTATGCATCCAACATGACAAAAAGATCGAGTTTCTCTGATCCTTACATGTTCAGAATATGGTCTGCTGCCTCGAGAAGTGTTATTTTTACAAAATCTTTGGCTGCAGGATATAATTTGACCAAGTCCTCATTAACAAAATCATGAAGCTCTGCAGCAAATTCCACACCAGTGGGGCCACCACCAACCACCACAAAATGAAGAATTCTCTTCCTCTCCTCCTCAGTTAAACCTGGCAGACTTGCCTTCTCAAAGTTGTCAATGACATTCCTACGAATCTTCTGAGCATCTTCAACCTCCTGCAAGTGAAAATGCATTGCATAGAAAATTAGCAATGTGTCCATAAAAGACTTGGTTCTATCACCAATATCCCAAACACTGCAGTGATATCTTTCCTTTGACATTTTTTGTCTTCCACTTCACGGTGTTGGACATCTTTATTAGCCAAAGAATTTTCCAAACAGTAAAGAAAGGAGGAATGCTTATATTTGAAAAAGGTTTCTAAGTAAATTACTTTCAAGAAATTGCAATGCTCCTCGACACCAGGTGTGTTGAATGTATTTGGGCGAGCTCCCATGGCTATTACAAGGTAGTCATATTCTACCACAAATTCTTTTTTCCCATTCAAATTGTTATATTCATTCGATCGGCAATAAACTTTTTTGTTTTCTGCATCAATCTTGAAACACTCGCCTTCCGAGAAACAAACATCCATTTTTTTCTGCACAAGGAAAAATAAGAACCAATCAGTGCTTTACCACATAATAACCACAAGATATTGGTTATCAAACATAATATTTCATATGAATGATAAATTTGAACAATTTTCCTTAATTTATGTTGTTAGCCTCTAGCTCTTCTTTTTTTCGAGAATTGACCAGTTCTGCTGCCCATAAATGGATGTTCCATACAGTTATTTAACACTTCAACAAAGTTCCCTTTCTCTTTTCCACACACCAATATATGATGTTCAACACTCAATACATGAACGACAATATGCAAAGAAAATTTAATCGGATATCTGAACTAAACAGTCCACAGGGCATTCAATTTAGACCTAGACTTAATATTGGATGTCAGAACACCAACATATCATTCTGTTCATGTTCAGAAACATAACATCATGTGCAAACATTGTCAGGAGAATGGTGATCAATTGGCAGTCACTGGGCAAAAACTATTAGAAAACATTTAGAAACAGAATAAGAGAATCTGAAATCTGAAATTGTGAAAGGGCACTGATTATAGAAACCACAAGCAAACAGTTTACAGAGTCAATTTGCTTACCTTCCTGACAATATTACGAATAGGTTCAACAATGCTGCGAGCTTCCACTGTACCAACCGTAACACTTGGTAGCAGGGGAGTAAATGCAAAGTAGTTGCGAGGCGAAATCACTTGGACATCATATGAGGGGTCATTTAGTTTCTTCAAAAAACTTGTTCCTGCCCAACCAGTTCCGAGCACCACCACTTTCTTTTTCTTACTCACCGTTTCGGGTGGTGGTGCCCTAGCAAGTACGCCATTGGATGAGTTCGCATCAGCATAAGCCACAAGGCCCCCACCACTGCAAAATATGGCATTGGCATTTGGAACAACCAAGAGAGAAACAGAAGTAAGAACAAGGGGCAACATATTGAATTACTAATTTACTAAAATTTTAAAAGAAAGGGCCAAAAATAATTGAGGAAGAAGCTCGAGTTGGCAAAAGCTTAAAATCTTCATTATTAACTACAATGGCCGTTTTTGCAACTACTTAAAAATTAAAATTAATTCATATGAAAAATAATAAGCAGATGATACAAACAATTCTGAAAATTGAATTGCATGTGCAACTCTTAAAAGTAGTGCATTTTCAAGATCTAGCTTAGCAAGTAACCACTATCCAATTAAGCAAGCAATTCAGTTTGCCTAAAACTATCATAGCATGTATTTAACAATAAAACAAAAATCAACAATATACCTTTCAAAAGGTTGTAAAACATAAATAAGAGAAATGAAAAAGCATAGACATGTACAAACTTTTCTTCTATGTTCTTAAAAATTTAAGAAAATTCGTGTGCCAAAATGTCAGAGACAGAAGAGCACTTTCACTTTGCTCTGCTCTGCTCTCTCTCCACCGTAACTATGTTTTTTCTCACTAGCGCATATTTGTATCAGGTAGTAAACCGAATTAAGGAATACAATAATACAAATCTCTATAATTAATGGCAATCAAAGAGTTCAAAACCTGCTAACACACGACACATGAAAAATAATAAAATAAAAGAAATGTATATGATGATATTAATAACATTAATAAAAAATAATGATTGCTGTAGATGAAAAGCCAATAGCATATTAAGAAGAATAATAGGCAAAAATTAACAGATCAAATCACGTACACAAAACAAATCTGACCAGAAAAAAAAAAAAAGGAAGAAGCAATATATGGAATGGAATTGAAAAAGAAGAAGAGGATGAAACAGAGCATATACCTGACGGCGCAGACCACAACAAACTTGGAGAGCAAAGGAGAGTCGCGGAAAGATCTAGATACGAATATACTAAAACCTCTCATTTTCGTTTCCAAAAATCCTGGAGAAAGCAATCGATAATCAGATAGCAACAATCAGCTATATTGTAATGGAAAGTTTTCCAATAAAACAGAGGAAAATCAACAAGAGAACGTTACACAGAGAGACGTGGCTTTGCTTCTTGAGTTATACAGCAGGAGAAGAAGCAATGGAGAAATTCTGGCGAGAGAGTCCAAAAATGTGGGAGAGAGCTCAAGCTGAAAACGTGATGGCTGTGAATGTCGTTGTCGAGATGGTTCCGGACCTTTTTGAGCTTTGATTGACTTGAAGGGCAAGGAAATTGCGGCACGTGCTGTGCATTGGCGATCCGTGCTGCGCTTTTATTATTTGTCGTTCTAATAAGTGAACGCGTGTTGATTCTGTGGCCCACGTCGTTTTATATTTTAGGGTTTGATTTGTAGGTCTGTACTGTAGTCTGTTCTGTATAGAGGTTGAATAGCTGTGAGCTGTTGATCAATAGCCGCCCACATGCTGATCAACGGAGTATATTTTTTATGTTCTCTCCTGCTGCACCTTTTTTTTTTTTTTTTTTTTAGTTAAGATTTTCGGTGGCAATCTTTAAGTTATTACTAATAATTATTATCAAATGCAAACGCAATCTGCTTAGCCAACTTACTTTAAAACGCAGATACATTTGGACGGAAAAAAATATACATATAAAAGGAAAGAAAATAATAAGAAAACGTTGTAAATTATATTTAAAAAAAAGGATTATATAGCCACCGGTAATCCATTATTGAATTCAGCGGTGGTTAAGTGGCTTAAAGAAATATTAGAGAAATTGTCAAGTTAAAGGGCATCATGACATCACATTCGCATGATTTTAACCCAAGCAGGAGTGTGTTTCTGCCACATGATTGGAGGACTCTTTAAATCTACGAAATTGGAATTTGCATAAATGTCTTGATGAATAAGAGAAGAGAAGAGTCGTGCTGGTTGTGATTTCTAGAAGAATGCTAGACTGTATTGACTTGTACCAATCGCCAACCACTCGTTAATAACATCTGCCTTTCGCCACTTTGACTTTCAACATTGATCAAATTCGTTTCGAACAATTGCATGTGGAATGCCCTTCCACCGTCATTTCACATGTCAAAAATTCTATTCTTTTTCCGAATATTATTATTTTTCAGTTAAAGAAACATTGGTGGCACAGATACGAAAAACCAAAAGATGCTTGGGTTTATACAATTAATAATTAATGAACCTAAAGCGGGCCCATAAAAGCTATGCACAGCAGTTTAGGCCCATGGACCTTGACGTCCTTTTGTTTAGTTCAGAAGATACGGCTGGTTAAAACAAAAGCACGAGTCTTATTCCAAAAGTGATAAAAATGAAAATTAAGGAAGCATTTGGCGAGAGAAGTTTCTCTCAGCATTATTGATCAAGTCATTGTTAACTGAACAGTTGTTAATGTTGATTGAAACTGTTTAATCTAGATGAGCATTTAGTCAAGTTTTTGGCATCTAATTCAGTCTTCCATGCTGATAAGACTGAGACTTTAGGGTATTCTTTCTCAACCACAGTTTCCTTCCGTTCAAAGGATCACCTTTCGCATGCACAGAACTGAATTCAGACGTCATTGCATTGTCCAGTGCAGTCTATCAGCACGCTTTGCCATATACTCCAATCTTATTCTCCAAAATGCAAACTAATTAACTAATTTTTGGAATATATTTCTAGGAATAAGACTGTATAAATTTTAGATTTAGTGACTTAAACGATTAAGATAGAGTAGTTGGAACTCCTTTAATCTTAATCGAAACTCTCGGATAGCTCGATATTCCCAACAATTACTTATTTTCATAATAACGAAGAGTATTTTTGGCATCTGTTTTATATTTTGATAAGATCAATGTTAAATTATTTTTTTGGTCATGTAATTTTTAAAAATATGACAAAGTTTGAGCTTGGAAGCATGAATTTCTGGTCTGCATGTGACTGCCATTGAGTAGAGGATTACCAATAAGATTAATAGTGTGTACCTGAACGCAAGTGTTGAGTGTATGACCAAACTAGTAGTTGATTTTTATTTTTCTTTATGCGTGAGATATCTCAATCAACCAAGTGTCCATGAACTTGTCAACTTCTTTGGATAGGAGACAGGCGCCCTCTCATTATCAAATGCTACAGTGCATTTCTGGACCGCATTGCCAAATAAAATCTTTCACTTCCATAGAATCGACACTTTCCACTTGTTACGTTATTATTATTATTATAACTTTAGAGTAAATAAAAATGATTATAGGGGTATGTTAGTCATGTCATGTGATAATAAACACATTTAAATCTTTGGATTTAGTGATTAACTGTGTGCTTTTGTCATCGGTTCGGTTTATACAACGCTAATTTGCTTATCATCCAAAAAAAGAAAAAAAATCCAACAGGACTCTAAAGTCTAAACACAATTTCCTTACTAACTGCTTTTTAATTAATCCACATTAACCATAATCAAGACCTGGCGCATCAAATCAAACACGTCATTTTTTATTTTTGGGCCTAATTATATCTCACCTGAAGGCATCGTTTCTGGGGGGAGATATATCAATTTCTATCAAATTATCTTCTTCAGCCTGAAAATCAAAACACGAATGCTTCCTGTTATTGTTACCAAGAGCTATCTCTATCAGTAACCCTGCTCTATCTTCCTCTTCCCATCTAAAGCAAACGCTTTCAGGGGAATCCCATCCTCCATTCATCGGTAAATTGCCGTCGGAGGAACTATCCGAGTCTGTTTCCGGATAGTACATTGACAAAGATGGGTATCTCTCCAGAGACAAGCTCCCGGCAGGATCAAAATCCTGATTCTTCTCATTCGAATCCTCTTTGTCCTCTTCTTCACCTTCGTAGGCCTCGTATATCACTTCCAATGGCGCCCTTACGTTCCAGCCAACGAACGTCTCTTCAAAATTTGATTTCGGATTCGGATCGAAATTCGCTTTAGCGTGGCATGCGACCCATTTGTCAACATTGGCCAAGAAAACAGATTTTTCTGCTTTATCGAAATTATCGTCCCTGTTTTCCTTTATTTCAGCGGTCTCTTCATTCTCAATTTCCTCCAGGTTTCGAGTATGGACTCTCTGGATGGCGCCGAGGCGGAGGAGAAAGAGCAAGAGAAGCACAGTTAAAATCAGAACAGGTAAGAGGACTTTGAGAGCGTGAGGGAAATAGAGGAGAATTAGGGTAGAAAGAGTGATAATGCAAGAGCAAAGAGGATCAGAAGAGAAATAAGAAAAAGTTTTTGAGGGAACAGTGTTCATGATCTCGACAGGAACTAAAACTGAAACTGAATTCAATCCCCACGGGGTTCCATTTCCTTCCATAAAGAAACAAATAAGAAAATAAGCGTGGACTCCGGAAGTAAAGATTTATGTGAGCGGAAATTTAAAATCCATTAAAGACCAATAGATTCACAGTAAGAGAAGCATGCAAAGATATTAAAGAGAAAAGAAAGGTAGAAGGAGAGAGATAGAGAGGGGTTTAAAGAGGTTCCTTGTGGGGTTTAAAGGCATTTTTTTCTAAGCAGAGTGCGTAAGAGAGAGGCATGGAATACATCAAAAAGAGACGAATGGGTGATGTGGGTATCATTTGTTTCCTGTACAATTTGTCAATTACCGAGATGGCCTTTTGTAGTATTATTACTATAAAAATCCACAAAATCACCATTAAAAGTCTAAAACAGAAAGTTTATTTACTGTGTGCATGCATTTAATTACTGCATGAAGCCCCCCTCGAGTCAGAATCTAATCGGACGCCCGTAATTATTAGTCTTGATTCAAGGTTTTGGACCACATATTTTTCTTGGAAAATCCAGCATAGAATCGAATTTCACTTTCCATCTTGATTATCATTATTGGGTTCGTTTTACCTCATGAATTTATACGTTGGTATTTTCTTCCGTTTCTGGATTGTTAGTTGATACTTTTTGTTTTGATTCCCAGATAACGTGTCATTCGTGAACAGATTCGTGTATTTTGTTTTTGGTACTTGAAATTGTGGAAGGGAATGCAGCGTTAAGTTTCAGATATCAATTGTACAGCCGACAGCTTACGAAACAGCTAATTTTACCGATTAAAATCATATATAGTATTATGATGGAAAAAAGTATTTTTTCTTAGTGCCTTTCTTGCCAGAACCAAGTCTTATGTGCCTCTAGGTACAGTCTTACATACACTTGAAAAGGCTCATCTTGAGCAGATTAATAAGGTTGAATAGAAAAGGTTAATCAATGATTAGAAACAGCAACAGTAATTTCAATGGACAATTGGGACTTGTTGATAGAACATTTTCAGAATGTGGGTAACCACACGTTACAATCAACTTTGCAGGATTTTTTTTCCCTCCATCCAATTAACTTTTTCAACAAAATCCTTTTCTTGGGTTATCTTTCTTCCTTTCTTTTCATGGCCTTATAGCTAGCCAGGAATCAATCTCCTTTTGTATGAGATGGTAGTTGTCTTGTAATACTGGGGACATATTGGCAAAATTAAATACTTTCTGACCTGCCAATTGCATTCTTCCATGAATTGTCTAAGGATTTTTCAGATGGACGCTTGCAGTTGATTTTGAAATTGTTAGCTGTACGATCAAAAACTGCCGCTTCCCATATTAAACTTAATTTTCAGAATTGTAGGTGAGACTAATGTGAAGGAAAAATGCCAAAGAAAAATAATTTGAAATGAATTATTTTAAAGTCATTAATGAAATATGAAAATATAAAATCATGTTCGATAAAGTTCACGGAGTCACAAAAATAATCATATCACTTTCGGTTTTATATTATATTTGTACCATTAAGGTAATTATTGACCTCAGTAAAGGAAGAAGGAATTGGAAAATCCAGTTAACTTTCAATGGAAGGACTTTACATGATTGCTTTTACCTTATTAGGTACTCTAACAAACAAGACATCCCTTAAACAAGTACTGGAGCTGCATAAACCGTTAAGGAATTTATTTACTTTGACATTTGATAGTACTTAACGAGTTAAATGTCTATTGTCTAGTTAACATCAGGTGTGGTGGGATTAATTCAACACTCAACAACTTAATTAGGCTAATTAATTAATTACAAGACAAAGTCACATGCAATTCCCAAAATCTAAACTTGTCCTATCTACGAGTAATAGTCCCCAACAAGCAATCATGACAGGTTAACAAGCAATGCATGCCAATTACACTTTGCATGCTTAATTAGGAGTTAGATAGGAAAGGAGAGTAAAGAGAAAATAATTAAGAAAATTAAAAAGAGAATGAAAAAGGGAAACTAAAAGAGCCGTTGTTCTTAATTACACTATTTATACATATTGAAAAAGGAAAAAAAAAAAGGATTTTTCTTTTTTCTTTTTCCAATTTTTCTAAAATAAAATTCTTTCAAACATATGGCATGGTAATTAAGTAAATAAATAGATTTTCTTTTACTTCAATTAATTTTTTCTTTTTGAGTATTAGAAAAAAAGATGATTTGGTAGCACACACACTTACTATTAGATTAGACTAGATGTGTAATTAAATATTATTAATCTAGACTGTGCGGAGGGCGAATTACTAAAATTTGATGGCTGGATATAATAATAATAATAATAATAAAAACATAACTAACACAATTAATAATTTTTGCTTACGATGCACGTGCTGTGGACAAAAGGAGGTGTCCCTCATAAAAAGCAATAGGGTCGTTGATCATTGAAAAGTTAAACGGAAAAATAAAATAAAGCAAAAGGCTTAGCTTTTAGGTTCTCTGACTATAGTTCTGGTCAGGTCTGGCAAAGGAGGTAGCTAGTAGAGTTCTCTCTCAACTATTATAAGATGGTAATTTGGGTCGACCACAAGATGAAATGCATGTTAGCTTGACTTTCAAGAAAAATAATGCATTGAAGTTTAGGTACAAGGTCCCCCAGATAGTCTGATTTGGGTATGGGTTAAAGGAAGTGTATCTCATCTTGATAAGAAAAATCAGGAATTTTGTGTAGTCAGAGAGAGAGAGAGAGAGAGAGAGCCATATCCAAATGCACCCTTTTCGATCTGCTATTAAGAAAGTATTTTTCAGTGGAGTTATTAGTTCTCATCAACTCTATTGGTTACTATTTGGACTCTAATTGAAATTTCAAATATGTAATTTCACAATCCTACAAATTATAGTAACGACAAAAGTCGAGTCATTGTCCATAGAAATGTATTAGAAAAGAGTAAATGTATAAAACCTTCCAAAGAGTGGTGCTTTTTCAACTCCCTCTAAATGGAGGTTAGTTGGTCGTCAGCCGCTCTCTGGATAAGGATTTTTGTTTTGGATTATTACTATGGCTTTAATGAATAGAGAGAGTCTCTAAGGAGAAGAAACGAGATTCAGGCACAAGAAAAATGAGTTGCTTAATGGTGGGAAACCGCCGTAACATAAATTTTGCACAAATAATAGTGATTATTAATTGTGGCAGACAACAAATCTAGACCGTCAATTCAACGTTATAAGTTGTAACACAAGAGAACCGGGGCTGAAGCTTATTTTATCCGAGGCAAATATGCATATTGTAGCTCATAATTCCAAGTTAGGGACGAAGGAAGAAGGTAATAGTGGTGGGGTTCAGATGATGAACAGGTGATAGAGAATATAGAACTTTGGAGAGGCTTATCACATGGTACAGTGGTTAAGGGTACAATGCATTGGGACCTATTGCTTTCCTTTTAGCCCTAGATGACTCCTCAAATTTGGTCATTTTTCTTCGGAATTCAAAAACTTGCAGCCAACTAAGAGAGACTCTGTGCTCAGTGACTGGATCCCAGTCATGGTAGCTGAAAATGACATCATTATCTATCCTAGATTTTTATCAAGTTCAAAATAATCTAAATAAGCTCAGCAAGGGCATAGTCTCCTTTTTATATTACAAGATATTTCGGATTATACTCGAGTTATATTTACAGAATCCAGTGGTTCAGCTCTTACAAAAACTAAGCAGTTCCACGTGAGATGCAACTTGTCCTCAGGCTTTTTGCTTCAATTTCGAGAGATTCTCTATCTCCTGAAACTCTGAACAAAAACCCGTAAACAATTAGTAGTACCTTCCAGGGTAGTTTCCATATTGAGGCCTTGATGGAGTTGAAGATGGAGACAAGGACCAAGGTCTTCCATGACTTGAACCTGAAGCAACAAATGAATCAATCATAATGACAACAAACCAATTTAAAGCAAACAGTAAATGAAAAGTTCAAATCCTTCCTAACCAATTAACCAAAAGTTCACATCATTACTAGATCAATGTTATATAGTAACTACCATAGGAAGGATATGTAGGCGCTCTTGTAGCCTGCGGCCTAGCTTGATGACCTCCAGCGGTGTTACATGCAAATGAAGATGACAACAAATTTTCACCAGGGTTAGCTTCAATTAGGTTACACCTATAGGCGTCAACAGCCCCATAGCTCTGGTGGTAAGTGTCAGGTCTACCTCCAGGAATAGCACCATAACCTCCAGAATACCCGCTATTATGTTGTGGAACATAATTTTCGTAAGTACTGTAAGGAACAGGTGCTCTAACTACAGAGGGATATTGATAAATTTGATATGTTCCAGACGAAGAAGCTTGTCCTTGATTTACCTGCAGTATTTTAGCAAGAAGCACTAAGATGTATATTCTGGTGCGGTCAAGATAAAACAACTAAGAAGTATAAATATTAGAGCCCAAGAGCACTCAATCTTCCTTGCAGAAAAGCAAAGTAAATTGGGCCAGGACAGAATGGGTAATCCAGCTTACTTGGTTGGCAACTTGATACCCATTATTAACTGGACGCGGAGTTGGAACCAATGGAGGATGAGGTGGATAAGAACTCTCCCATTGTCCACCACTCACTATTCCAAGGGCAATGAGATCAGGACTTCATTCACATGATATATGCATAAATCAATAGCAACAAGCTATGCAAAAACCTGATAAAGCTCCTTCATTTTGCCCTGAAGGTCCAGTAGATGAAGTAACAGAACTTTCCCAAATATGAGGTGTAAAGTTGGTTTTTAAAGTAAGTTTCATATCCTCCAAGTATTCCTGCGACTCTTCTCTACCAAGTTCGGTAAATATAACCTTACAAAATGTCCAAAAGCATCAGTCATATGGCAATCTGCAGCTGCCAAATGAAATAAAGCATAAAAGTTTCCCTATTCACCTGGTCAAAAAACTCATCTGAACCAAGCATATCCTTGCTCGTGGGCAGAACATAATTAGCTGCCAAAGAATAATCAGAAAAGCCATAATAAGAAATATCATGATGCAAATAACCAAAGGGACTGGAGCTAAAAATCAAATTGATCATCCAAACTATGCAAATTATTGTAATTGAATACCTAACATATTATTCACAGCATCAGCCGGAACTTCCTTTCCCATTTCTTCAAATCTTCTCTTTGCACGAAACTTCAGCTCCTCTGGTTTCGGAAATACCACAACCGCAATCTGATTTGTGATATAAAAAAGATGAAATAAAAAAAATTAAATTAATATGCCAAACTTCCTTCTATAAACAATAAGAATAATTTTTTTTAGCAACTACCTTATGAAAATTTGCAAATGGTCTCAATTTACGTTTGCGTGCACTCTTGAAAACATTAGTCTGATCGATAACATAATTGCGGGGAGTCCTAGCTGCCCTGGTTAGTAGGATATCGAATATTTCATTTGCTTGACTAATCAAGCGATCAAAACGTTCACCATAGTTTTTTTTCCGCAATAGTCCAGGAACCTATAAAAACAAACCAGTTTTATAGAGCCGTAAAACAATTGAAGAAACACTCAACTAGGAACAGATGACATTCAAAGCAAAAGGTTATAGGAAATGGGAACCTTCATTTGATCCAGAACCAAGTTTGTTCCAAGCAAAACATATCGCCTTTCAGGATGTTCTTTCACCCATTTCTCAGCCCATGTAGTCTTACCTGAAGCAGGTAACCCCACCATCATCATTACCTCACAGTCCTTTATGTCAGGGAAAACAGGTCCCATTATTGCATTTCCATCTTCAATAGCTGAAGCCCAGGGTTGATATCCTTCTTCAGGAACGAGTCCATCTTCAGCACTGAACTGCAATTGAACCTCTACATTTTTCAATAAAACATGAGCAAATAGTGCTGATTCCCATTGCAGCTGTTTTGTAGGAGAATCCACCACTCCAAGACCTGTTGGACCAGCATTAAATTCCCTTGCAATGCCTAACCATTTTCCATTCTTGGAGAATCCTATAGAAGCTAGTGGTCTACTTTCAAGATCTACAGCACACACAATTATATCTCCAACTCCAAAATTTTCACCATAATCTGAAAATTTTCCAGCAGTAGAGAATTTTCCAGTTCCCCCAAAACCAAAGCTGTGCGAGGTCTCGCCAAGATTTCCTACTGCATCATCTCCTCTTGAAATTCCAATTCGACAGACATGCTGCTGATCTGGGGGTGTGTCTTCCATATTAACTGTCTGCGCAGCGATAACTTTGCAACCAAAACAGTACTTCCCTGCAGTAATTCCAACATTTGCACGAGCACCAGACCAACAATAAGCAAACCCTCCTTCGTGAAGTGCAAAGCCCTTGACACCATCGTTTTCAATATTGAAATCTGGAGAAATGATAGAATAAACACTGATTATCAGACACCTAGGAAAATAATAGCTTTTTAATTTTACACGAAGTGACAAAATAAATAAACAAATAGATGGCCAGCCATTTTCCTATCACCTATATTTCACTTTCTTCTATTATTTAATCGTTCTAACAATTACTTGTACTTCACAAGAATAATTAATAACTGCAGGTCTCAAAGCATACAATTTTAGATATCAGATGCCCAATCCAATCCCTTCTCATAAAGCTACTCAATGTTTCAGCTTCTTTGCTCCTTTCTCATATTCTGTATCGTTTATCAAATTATTCCTCTTTTGATGATTAAGAAAAAAATAGAATACCTAAATTGCAATCAGCAGGGTTGAGAACCACGCGTTTCCGGTAAGACCTTGCCTTTTTGGACTCAGGCTGCTCAGGTTCAGATTCGCCTTGAGGTTGGAGCTCGCGTTTCGCGGAAGCCATTGATAATGAGAGTTACCTCTATTTTAAGCAACACAATTAGAAGAAGCGCTAAATGAATCGAGAATTTTTATAGTTCAACGCACGCAGTGTAAACTATTAAGCCGTACGTGGCGACAGAGAGAAGAGAAGTACAATTTACAAAGGCCTGGATGGACTGTCGTTTTGGTTTATCTCCTATACCGGTCAACCGACTTATGACGTTAGGCTTTGGTTTTAGAAACACCATTGTAGTTGGGCCAACATTGGGCTGAGTCCCAGATATTCTATTCGGATAGTCTGTTGTCCGTACACTCATAAAATTTGAACTGAAAGTGGGGAGTTCTGATTGATGGTCCAAGACTGAGTAGGCCAGGCCTTGACCAATAAAAATTGAAGATACAAGAATCGTAGAAAGTAAAATAAAACACTGTAATCAACAGGGACGGGTCCCCATGCCCAAAAAAAGAGAAAGAAATCCTTCAAATCAAATTGTATGCTTCAGAGAAAGGAAGAGCATCTGAAACAATCAATGGTTTAGATTAATGGTTTAGATTAATGGGAAGATTATTCTCAGTATTTTGAGCTTTAAGTTGCTCTGCGTCATGCTACTTGTACTTGCTACGAAACCCTTTGTCGCTACCAGCAAACTTTGCACCCCTTTTGATGTTTTCTATTCTTTCGTAGAAGTTTGACACCTGGGGATTAAGAAACTAGAGAACAACTCAACTAAAAACTGATCATTCTTCCTTTATTTAGGAACTTGTGCTTGAACATTGGAGGAAGAATTGTATATACAGTAAATGCATGCTGTCTTCGATATAAGTGGAATTCGCAACAGCTGTCTGCCAATGTTCTCCCACATTCTGCACATTCAATCCTTTCCACTTGTCAAGGCTAATTAGCTACAATTAAGCCCCTTCAGTAGTTGTCAAGTCTAAAACTGCGATTAATTAGCTATCCTTAGCAGTTAATGACTCCCAAAATCTAAACTACCCTCACGAAAACATAATCCCCGACTCAAAGAAATGATCCATAATTTAAACATTACATAAAACACTAATAAAAAGAATTAAAATGCAGCGAATTATTCTTCATTTTATTAGACATAAAGCGTATACAGATCATAAACACTATGACATTCATTCTTTTATCAAACTAGAAGGGAAAAGATTGCCCTTAAAAAGAATATCTCAGTAACCACATGTACACCCACAAAAGATACAAACAAGCCCAATACTTATCTTCAATGGAAGATTTGAAGAATAAAATTTGGCCTGTAAAGATTCTTGTCATGTACAGAACCTACCAAAAACGAGATCCGATAACAAACAAGATCTCCACCCCCGTCTTCTTCTATCTACAACAAACAACAAATTCGTGTTATTTACAAGACTTGCTCTGCGTTCACGTCTCTGTTTCCAGGAACAGCTCCTTCCTTGGGGAAGCAAATAATGCCACTGATATGTCGGCGAGATTTTTCCCATTTAGTCTCGACTTGTAAGATCGTGGAACCTTTGGTGCATTTGGTGCCTCAATATCTTCGAATTCGCTTGGATTTTCGAAATCGATTGAAGTTCGAAAAGCTGGAGTCTTTTTTGGCGTACTATAGGCGAAGTGCCATTTTTTAGCAACCAAAGTCTGTTAATCCAAAATAAACGAAATAATCAGCAATCACTCACTCATAATCAAAGCAATCAATAAGTTAATCAATGAATAAACTAAAAATGTTCAAATGCACTTACAGCTTCTCTAATTACTGTGGAGACATGGAAAAGCTGCTTCAGATCATCATGATCCACACCGCAGAGAATCTTAACCTGCAAAACAAAATTAGAAATATTATCACTAACAGTCACTAATAGTTGAATTAGAAACCAGAAGAGAATTATCCGAGCTTAAGAATCTAGTATTAATACTAACCAGAATATCCTGAGGCAGGCTTTCAAGAGCAGATTTTTCAGGCTCTAAATTGCAATGCCTTTTCAATGGAGTTTGGATAGGCGAATCGAGAGGCAAAAAGTCTTCACTGTTTGAAATTAAAATCCTTTTTCTTCCAAAACTTCGTGTATATTTCACGAACCCAAACCCTAATCCCTCTTCACCAAAAATTCCAGTACGCCTTGACTTCATTGAATTGCATCTCCTTCCCAATGCCATTATGAGCAAGATATTCAAATTCAAATAACAAATCTTCTTTCCTAAATCTGCAACCAAACAAAGGGAAGCCAAAATCAACATCAGATTAGGCTAATCAGAAAGCAGAAACGAACAGAATTAGAAACAGAAGCCAGTATCAAAACCAAATCAAAAGAAGACCTTTTTGAGTTTTTCAAAAACAGAAGGAGATCGATAGGAGAATATATGAGCAAATCTCCAAGAGAGAGAAAGACAGACCTTTATAAAACCCTAAATTTGAGAGAGAAAGCGTTGCTGTTAAGGTAAAACCCTTGTTAAGTGGCGAAAATGGAGTCAGAACCGTGTTTGAAGTAGAGAGAGTTTTCAGTTTTGCTTTAAAAATGTAAAGTGGCGTTTATATAGCGTGGAAAAGATAGTGTTCTACTCTTTTTAAAATGGAAAAAATCCGTAGCACTGATAATAAATATAAATAATAAATAATAAAACAACAAATAAATAAATAAAATAAAAATGAACATCTATTCGGTAACGCGGTTAACGCCAGAAAGTACTGGACGATTCCAGTGAAAAAATCTTCCTCCGTGCGGGTTAAAGTTATCCTTTTGGCGGTTAAAAAAATAAAATAGTGGAATAGGGGAAAACTAGCCGTTTGAGTGGTGTACGTGGCGAAAGATAACTCGAGATAGGAAGGAACTTGTGTGCTGGCTCCTGTGACGTGGCTATGGTCGGTCCAAGTCGGCTGCGTCGGTGTCTTCTCGAACACGTTTTTGTGTTTTTTAACTTTTTTTTTATTTGATAAGGGTGTGCCGAATATTTGTTTATAGTGGCAGGTGACTGGGCAATATGTACGTGGCAGAATGGTTGTGGATGGTGATGGGTGGATGTCTGAGTGGATGGTGGGGATTTGAAGTGAATGTGCTTATCGGAAGATGAGAGAAGTAGCTGAACCGTGTCCAATGGTTTGTTTGACTAAAGATTCCGAAACGGCGGCTGACCGGTGGTCGTTGGTTAGCTTGCGGGTTGCGAACGATGCTAATCTAAAAAGTGAGTCAAAAACACGTCAATAAAGCTTTTTAAACTTTAATAAAAACGAATGATGGCTAAGAAAAAAGCATGTCTTTTCGCCTTAATTAGCAGACAGATCTTGTTTTTTCGTCGGGGATTCTTGATCCTAACAATAATTACTTTAATTAATTAACTGAAATTGCAATATAGTAGTAAGTTTAAGACTCAATACCAAGTAAACCAAAAGAAAACTGGTAAGGCCTTCCAAATCAAGCTCTTAAACGCCTTTCTCAGTGACTAATTATTGCTCAATCAATACTTCAATATCAACTACTTGTAAAATCTCCTCGGAGATGACATGTCGCAAATCTTTTATCCAAATTTAATCTGCAAGTGAACAGCCAAGGTTTCTTAAATCTTCTTGACAAAATTCCGATTCCATGGCAACTGATAGAGACGAATGAAGAGTATCATCCCTACTGTATACGCTGTCAAGACAATTATGTTGTCTCTTTAGTTTATGAGAAGGTTGTTCTCTGGTTTGGCTCTTATTTTAGAAGGTGCAATTGAAGAGAGTTTCTTTAACTTCTCTGTTATGAAATTTGTTTTCCGCCTCCTCTTTGAATTAAAGAGTGATATGAGAAACTAATACAGGAGAAGCTTTTAAATCAGAGATTTCCTCGCAATGTGAAATTTATAGGGAAAGTTTTCCCTCGGTTTGTGTCTGACCGAAAGCGGAATTTTCAAGTAATAAATGGGCCTACACAGAAAACATGATTGGACAAACTTGGGCCTCTATTAAATTAAAATGCTAGTCGACTGCAAATGAAATGAGCTGTAAACCACATGATGAAAGTTGCCACGTGGCTGTCTCACGTCCAGATATGTTGCCATCTGGTAAAAGTACATTATGACAGTGGTACCAATCTTCCACGTCGCGTGGATCAGCGTCACACTCTGCAACGTGGCAGAGACACGTGGTAGTGCCACATCAGCAGACTGGCAACTGCCACACCATCAATGTGAGCACACAGATGCTAGTCTGACACGTGGCTTCTGACAACAAAAATGCTGCCGTGTGGCAACTCGTACGCACCTGCCACATGTAGAGTTCCCTATCAGCATTATTTGCCGCGTTGGGGCAATATGCCAAGTGGCAACATCCATGTCATTTGTGCTTGCCACATGGATAGTATCATGCCACATTGTTGCCACATCATAACATACTGCCATGTACATAGTTACACGTCATTTCATGACAGCCACGTGGATAGCCACAACCTCAACTTTCTTTATGTTCAAGTCTACCGTATTTCTAGTCTAAAAAAAAAAGAAAAAAAAAAAGAGGTCTACCATATCTCTATCGAAGCCTCTATAATGTAGACTTATATTTCTATGGAGTATCACTTGTTTTGCATGGAAACGAAGAATGTACAACATTTAGGTAAACGATGATGGTCTCTGTTTAGTTTGACATAAGATTAAGTAAGGTGTCTCCATTTCAGCTGCAGGGCACTGCAGAGGGACTCAAGAATCCTGGTGGTGCAAATCACTTTCTGATTGACTGTTAAAATCACCAACTTGGACATCGGTACCATTTTCCATTGCAGAAGCATAGAAGAAACTCCACACTGAGGCGCAGTTTTCATCATCTGCATTAAACAGAATCAGCATATCAATTAATATAATGTGTATACATTTACAGCTTCAAACTCGTCATAAAGATTTCACCAAGAATTCGATCTTGGAAATTTCACTTAAGCTCATCAATGTTTAACTAACAGCTTCAACATTGAAACAAAAGGTTCAACTTAAACAATGCCAAAACTCATTTGCTCATTATTACATGGTTTATGAGTTTTTGCCGTGGAACTAGGCCGTCTCCTCTCACCTTTTTCATTGAAACAGCTATAATATTAAAATATACCATGCAGCAAATTCACACAATGCAAACTAGAAGGGCAGGAAAAATATTGCATTTGCATTTGGCTTAAAACATGTCTAGATAACTGTGGAAAGCATTGGATTACGTTTAATACCATTCAAAAGCAAATTCTCATGGCCATCATCAGGAACTTGAAATCTTCGATGTCCTGATGAAGAGGCTGCCATAGGCAGGAATGGATGGAATGAGAAACCACTGACTGTGTCTGTGTGGTATAGAGAACAAAAATTGATCAGAAAAGGAAAGACTAAGCATAACTAAAAAGCCCAACTGTATAGCTTGAAAGGATATGGCTGAATACCTGCTGCAGCCTGAAAACTAGATGTCCATTGTCCAGTTTGTAGATCATATATATGAACCAACCCATCCTGAAAGCGAAGATTTAAAAAATATATATATATATATATATATATATATATATATATCCGCTGGTAAATAATGACTATGGATATGTCCATAGCCTTTTACTCCACTATGGAAACAATGATATAAGCTCAAATGATACCTGACCACCTGTGCCAAGATGTCGGCCAAAGGGTTCAATATCAAACAATATCCGCTGGTTGGTTTGTTCTGATGATCTGTATAACCTTATAATACAAAGCACATATGAAAATATAAGTATTAAATGCTGGCACATTTATTACATATTCTATCACTGAACTTGCCAACTTGCATTAGAATTACTATGAACTACTAAAATCTTAAGTACGCTAACGTGGACTATCTTTTCCCATAACTTCCACTAGCTTCATAAATACTTAATTTTTTGTGAGAAAAAAGAAGAGCGAGAAAGATAAAACACTTACTTGTACACAACTTCAACAGTTTTTCGCAGATCCCAGCACAGGATATATGGATCCTACAAGGAATATGAACATAAAGTTGTAAATTAAAATATTGGTATAAAACACATTTGAAGATAAAATTAAGAAGTGGTTGCTTATGTGTGTGCAAAAATGCACATGTTTGTCAATGTTTTGCTGGGTTAAATATCCTGTTATAGATTGTAGCACATGTGCGTAAGCAGCACCATGGTAAATAATTGTCATAGAATATATTACAAATAAAAAGTGCAGCTGTCCTGCCTCTGACATGGAAAGAGCTTGAAACAGTACAAGCTTGGATTAGCTGCAAGTTCTAGTCTGATCTACAATTCTTCCTTTTGTAGATTAATCCAAGAATGCGAAAAATGATCCTTAAATCAGCATTGCTAGAAAAAATACACATTTTGTGTTCTGGGCATCCATCCTCCAGGATACTCAATGTGCTAAATATAGCAACAAGAAACAAAAGCAAGAAAAAAAAGGAATAAATTTAGTTTATTTTACGTACCTTCCTTCCTCCAGTATAAAGATAGTTTCCATCTTTTGAGAATTGGACCTGAAAGGAAAAACAGTTAGAGCCTTATTCATGGCCACCATGATCAATATCAAAATAATAACAATTAATTCTCACTTACATGTGTAATCCCACCTTCTTGACCATGTAAAACATATAAGAGTTCCATGTTATCCTCCCTAAAGATTGCTGCAGTCTGGCTATAAGAACCAGTAGCTAGCATTCCACTACGAGTTGGAGAAACAGCAATGGCAGATATTATACCTATAGATATCAAAAGAAATTGAGGACATCAGTGCTTTATCACTTCTATTAGCTATCAATGATCATTTGTGCAACCAAACTAATAAATAAACCTGTTTGCCCCTCTTTATTTCCTTGGAGGGTCGAGTATTGCTCAAAATCTCTGCCAGGCCGATGAATATCAAATACTCTTACTGATTTGTTGTATCCAGCAAAAATCCTATAAGACAAAGGAAGGATTGAAGAAAATAAAATTCAATGTTGTTGAATTCTGAACTAACATCAATAAAACTAAACAAATGAACCCAGACTGATGACAACTGGCAGTCTACCAAATGACACAGCTCTTTGTTTCATTTTTTGCTATGTAAACAACATTTGCACACCAACGTAAGACTCAAATCCATAAAACTCCAAAAGACAAAGTTCCAGTCCATCAAAGAAGACATTCAACATATGGTTATGACAGATGAAAACCATAATCAGGCAAAGTATAAACTTTCCAAAGAACATTTTCTTACTTGGTCCCAGCAGGATTAAATGCAATTGAAAAGGCAGCCGTAATTTCATCCACAGCATCATAAGCACGGTATGTGCAACGCAGCTGCAATTGTCAACATTTATGATCAAAGATCAGATGAACATAATAACATAAATGAGCTGAAAGGAAAAGTTATTTCTTTTTTCTATAACAGGAACATGTAGAATTTCTACTCTTTGCTAGTCAAAGTATACTTATAGCAGCCAATTAGGCAAAAGCAAATAAACTATTTAGAATCTTAAAGAATCATTCATCTCATCTAAAAAGATGGCAATAAAAACCATAAAACAATAAAACAAATAAAGAACAGAATACCAGGCCAGAACTAGCATCCCAAAGATGAATTGGATGGTCACGAGTAGTACTAGCGAATACACAACTAACAGGTTCTGAAAAGCGAAGCAATTTGAAGTCAAACATACACAATATAACATCAGAGAAAATTGAAACCATGTAGTATAAATTGAAAATTAAAAAAAAAAAAAGTTCAACGGAAGCACCTGAAGCAGTCATATATGGGTACCAACAGAAGTCATAAACGGACTCCCCTTCATTCACAACAAGGCTGGCATCATAGGAATCTGAGAGCCACATGAACACCATAAACATAGAATAAAGGAAACAAAATGAAAAAAAAAAACGAAAACTACTTGCTAATGCTTTAGATTTGCTTCTTGTATGAACAATAAACCGTAAGCTTACCTTCATCGACATTTATAGAACATGCATTAGAATCACTACCGCTTCCATCATCTGGTCTAATCATAAATAATATGTTATTTTATTATCCATAGAACAATTAAAGAAAATATCTGATCCCATTTCTGTACTATGTATTAAAACCGATGATAGCATAAAGACTTACAATGAGAATAGACGCAGCGTATTGTCCTCCGTGCTCGTTAAAAAACACGACCCATCTGGAGACCTTAAAAATTAATAAAACAAATTAAAGTTAAAAAGAAGAAAAACAACAGAAGTGTAGAAATGGACAAAGTAAATGCAAGACATGATACCATTTAACGCCTTTGAGGAAATTGTTAGCGTTTGAACTAGTCCTGAACTGCTTGTAGAAATGGTGGATTCTCCGTGGAGGCAAATCGAACCTAATTAAAGGCCACGAGTAGTCTTGTTCAATCGATTGTGTGGTCTCTGTAGCTACTTCCATAGCCTCCTGCTGCTCTCCTTCTCCCATTGGATTCCCGGTTTCCGATCCGAGAGCGGGTCGGATTGAGAACGAGAAGCAAGGCTGAGCTTTAAATTGGGAGCCGGAAGGGTTTATCTGAGGTTCCTGCTTTTGAGATTTTGCAATTAGCGCCAAAACTAGTACTGTGAAGGAGTAATCTTTAATTTTGCAATAATTGCATCTACTGAAGATCAAGTAAATTATACAACTTAACTTGTAGAGTCCACAACTTCAGTGGTCGATGATTAAAGCGCACTTAATCCCACCATAGTTTTATAGAAAATATTTTTTTAAACTAAAAAAAATTTAATTGGTCTCTCACTTGATTCCATTTTGATCGTATAGAAAATATTTTTTTAAACAAAAAAAAATCCGGTTGGCCTTCTCACTATTTATAAAATATATGTTACAAAGAGTGTTTAAAATTATATTTTTTTTAAATGATCTTTTTCATAAATAACAAATGTGTTCCAATTTCAATTTCTTCTTGATGCATGTCATTCTTAAATTGAGAATAGTACCTAATTTACAGTCCCTTCCCTGATACGAGAATAAGAGAACTCGAAATGTAGTACTGTTAACTTACTAATAGGAGCGAATGCAAACAATCTGATGTAATTGTTTTAGAGTGATAAAGATACTAACAATCTTAACAACTCTGTGATCTAGTTTTCTCCTTAAACGTGCATCAAAATAGGCTCTTGAATGCAAAATCCGCACTTTGCTAAAATAAAAATGTCCCTTCCAAAATCATCACAACCTCTTAAGCACCTGTTAAGGAATACGGAATGAGCAGAGTTCCCCTAAACATATATAGAACATGAGCAACGATAAAATAATATAATTTTATTCAATGAAATTGTGATTACAGTACATAAACTGTCACAACTATTTGGATTTGCCAGGTTGTAGTTTCATGGCCATTATGTTTATAAGAGAAGATAACATCTCAATGGAATGAGAGAAATTTCACAATCAATGTTTTTTCTTTCCAATTTTCCATGAAATATATGAATCATTGCCATCACAGTGAAGAGCCTCTCAAATATGGATCATCCCTGTATTTTGAGTACAACGGAAGATCCAAGGCTCTCTCTGCAATTCTTCTGTCCTCGTGAATCTTCGCTATCAAGCTCTCAAGTGATGGGAAATTGGCCTGTTATTATCCAAGCCCAAACTTTAGCACAAATTAAATGAAATATTGAGACTGGTTTGAGAAAAAGGGGGAAAGAGATTGCAGAAAGAAAAAAGAAAGAAAGGAAACACTAATCAGCATTAGTGATACCTCAGGTCGAATATAGCCAACTATAACAAGGCGCAACTCCTCACCATAGAAATCTTCTTCAAATTCATGAAGCAGCCATGGTTCCTGTAAAATTAACTAGAATTAGAAAATAGCAAAAACACATGCTTAGCCCACTTTTAACCTGTTTCTACACTCACTATAGTCTTCTCTGTGTTGTTAAAATATGGGTTCCAACCAATACTCATGACCATTTTATACACGCCACGTGTTGATAGTCCAGCCCAACCAAAATACACGCCCGAGGGATGTTGTGAAAGCACTGTTGAATAACCTTCTGTTGATATATTAGCTGAAACAAAGATATAACCTATTAGAAGATGAAACAGAATAGAAATAGGATTTACTTTCCTTTAGTATCAAATTCAGTTACAACCTCAAGGTCGTCATAAGAAAAAAGCTGATAGCCACAAGTAAATTGACATTTTAACCAAAGGAACAGAAAAAGATTAATTCTCAATACCAGTGGGTACCCCAAGAACCTTTGAGCCACGACCAAATCCCTTAATTACAGGACCACCAATATGCCAAGGTTCCACAGGTAAGGTATCCTCAATCCCTGCGATTAGAAATCAATTTTACCAATGAGAACTGAGCTGAAAAGAAACTTGTTATGTTATTGAAACAATGATCAAGGTCTTTGATATTTACAATCTTCAAATGCAGGCAGGCCCCATTTTTCAGGACGTAAATCAAGTAGAGAGTTCATCACTTCATCTGCTGATGTATAAAGATGGGACTGTTTTGGAAATGATGGTACAGCAACTACTGCCATGCCAGCAGCCTTACCACCAGTAACACCTGGCCTGCCACATCAAAATGTTCAAATATGTTAAACAGGACAATATGATAGTGTAATGTGCTACTGTAGTTAACAGTTTTTTTGTAAAAAAAGTGCCCAGAGCCAAGAAATGTCCATCGTAAAAGTAAATTAAGCAAATTTCATACATATAAAAGGAAAGAAGAATTTCACTGCAGGCTTTTTTTCACTATCTACCCAGTTTAAACTGTTTGCTGGACTGTTTGACGGTTGACGGCCACAAAAAAGAAACTCATTTTTTATAATTGTAACCTCTCCATATGCAATTGCAAGCTAATTATCATAGGATACATTATTGTGCTTTCTAAGAAATAACACTCCCCCCTCCTTATGAAATGGCATTTGACCCCCTTATTTTTTTTGTCCCCCACAAAATGTAAAATAAAAATTAACCTAAAATTCTTGCCTTTTTGGGTGCAAAATATTATGGCAAACTATAAGGCTAAAAAAATAGAGAATATAATAAACAGCATATTTGATTGTGAGGCTTTGGTCACTAAATTTTAAGTATATTTGCCAATAACAAAATCTATTTTGAAATCTGATTTTCTTTATTCTTTTCTTTTTTTTCTTTTGGCAAGAGTAAAGAGTTTAATAATTAGCATACTGATTTTAAAATTTTATAGTCTCTTATATATGGTTAACCAAAATTGTTATTTTTAACTTTGGTTCTTAAAATTGTTAAAATTTTTCCTACAGGTGAAATAGAAAGGACAGATGAATAAAAGTAAAACTACCAAGTAATTTATTTGCTGCACTTACAAAGAATCTTCAATGACTAGGCAACTGGAGGGATCAATATTTAGCCTTCTAGCTGCTTCCAAAAATCTTCAACAGCAAAATACAGAGTTATATTTAAGAACATATGAATATTTCCGAGACAAATAAAAGACAATCCAAAGAAGAAAATATGGAATTGTCATATATCTATCTTACATTTCTGGAGATGGTTTACCAGTTTTCACTTCATCACCGCCAATAATGACAGAGAAGGATTCCTTCCAGCCTATATGTAGGAAAAATAAGCAAACAAGTTCAAATAGACCAGGGCAATCGATTTATCCTTGGGATAAGTAAAAAATTATAATATTCACATGATAAAAATAGAAAACATCAATACATTAAACTGTATAAAAAAAGCTAACCCTGGTGATGTGAAATTTTGGATTCTACATTTGCCCTTGGAGAGTTTGATGCTAATGCCATAGGCACATTATGACCCCTCAAATGCTTAATTAAGCGATTGGCACCGGGAAGTGCTTTAATTTTGCACATCCTACAGGTTTTAAAAGAACAGTTTTTGTTATTTCAACCACTGGGAAAATACCGTTGCTAAAATGAATTCGAGAAAATTCATTTGTTTATTAGTCAAAAAAAAAAAAAAGAAAAAAAAAGCATTGTGGTTCAACAAAGATCCCTGATCCATACAGATAATATTCAACAAAATTGAGTGTAGAGATTAGTATATTACTGAGCGGAGAACATAGGGGTGAGCTCTGTGATAAATTCTTCTGTTGAACAAGGAAGCCCATAATCTTCCACAACAGCAGTAGCAGCTTCCAAGGGAGTCTTTCCTACTATTCTAGTAGCTTCCCTCCCATCCCACTGTTTCCCATACTTGATCAAACAAACTTTTAAAACATCACTTACTATTCCATCTATCATGAAATTGAAAATCGAACTGTCAGCAAACAAGGGAAAAATGGCACAGAATCGGAAGGTAAGAAGAAAGCAGATGGCAAAGCATTAATGAAACAAAGAAAAGAGAATATTCAACAAAACATGGATTTTCAGTATATGATATTTATGTGTGAGAGGATTCACAAATATAATGGTGATGCTAAAAAGCATAAAGATAGTGAAATTCAGGTTAAAAGCATAAACTGACCTGTATTGATAAGGGTACCATCTAAATCAAGGATAACAGCAGACACAAACTTCTTCACAGGGCTTGCCATAAACTATTTAGAAACCATGCATCACCAAGATTGTACTCCCATTTTAAGAAGAATGCATCTGAAACATACCAGCAATTGGAAATACCAGAAATAGATTCAAAATTAAAACTTGGCTTCAATCAATTCCGCTAATCCGTATTCCATTAGTGCCCAAAAAAATGCATATTCGACATGGATTTTTGCGAATCGTATTTTTTCCTGACTTTCTATTAGTCATTTTAGCAAACAACATTCGTTCGGGAAAAAAAAAGACAGTAAATATGTAAAACAAATTAAGCAAATTAGCATAGAACTTTTAAATCAGAATAAGAAAACTGTACCTTGAATCAAATGAGAAAAGGCAAAGGATAAAACTAGTATCAGTCTCTGAGCTCTGCACAAAATTTGTCTGTTTCTAGAAAACCGTTTATAGAGAGAGGACTGAGAAATCGAGAAGCCAAATATGGGATTTTCTAGTTTGCTCGCATACTACTTCTACTCGTACCTATGCCAATAAGAAATGATGGCCTGTCCACAGTAGTGATTTGTGGGAGAACCAAGCAGCTATTATTTTCCAAAGCCCACAATTCTAGTCGTCTAGACTATGTGTAAATTCTAGTAAAGGATAAAATTAAAGATTTAGGACCAAAATTACTTCCTCCAAAACAGGGAAAAGTATATAAATTGTAAAGCCAGGAGCTTTCCTACTTTTCATTTCCACCCAAATCAATTTACATAAAATTGTACTAATAATAATAAATAATAATACAAACATGGTTGATTGTGACACGGCGCATACATAATACGGCGATGAGTAGTATATTCCATTTTTTGTGCTTCACGGGTCAATTGGCTCACGTCCAATCCTAACAAGAAATATAGATGGGCTTTCTATTTGGTGCCACGCGCTGCATAATTTCGTTTCTTAACAATTCTTCTTCAAGGTTGCCTTACAAAAAGAAGGTTAGTTTGAGCCCGAAATACGGAGAATACGAACACGCAGCCAACCCTGATATTGGGCTGAAGTCAAGCTTGGTGTAAGACCTCTGCCTAGCCTGAGACAGAACTTAACACAGTCCGGTTACTGGACAGTTCTTTTCGGCATATAATTCTGGCACAAGAACACATGCATTTCAAAATGCCTTCCCCAACTCTTTTACAACAGGTTAATATCATTGTTATATGTTAATTGCTTGAAGTTAAAATTTCAAACTAACAACGACAAACTTTTTGTGCAGAGATATGTGGGTTGTAGATTGAACAGAATGGCAGTAGTCCTATCAATCATCATATCAGTACAAGCAATATGTGCCCGGTAAAACTCAAATAAGCATGAGGATTTAATAATAATAAAAAAAGAACGTACAAATAATCTGCCATTTACAAATATCAAAAAGATGTGGAGTGTAAATTAAATAGAGGGGCCTCAGTCTTATCAATCATCATATTACACAGGCTACATATGCCAGGTAAAACTTCAATAAGATGAGATTGTAAAGAAGAAAATATAGAGAGACATTTATTCTTTATAAAACTTGTACAAAATTCGGGAGTTCCACAGAAATTTCTTCTTAAGAAGTGAAAACTGCTTCCTTTTTACACAAGAGAGTCAAGAAAGTTCTTGAACATCACTTGGGAAGCAGAACCACAGCATTAGGAGAAGATCTTGGGAAGCTTAATAATTTTTCAGCTACTTGAAGTACATTCTCTCTTCTAGATTGACGGTGTTCACCAAATGCATCGACTATGACCATCTTCTCTAGCCTCCTTGCATTCTTAAGTATAAACTCAACAAAATCAATTACTAATACATACTCACCAGACCTTGTACGAAAGTCGATAATCTCAACTGTCTTTAGATGCAATGACAAACAAATTGTTTTTAGTGATGCCCAATAGTTGTCTCCAAAATCATAGGATTTTGCAAATTTGCGGTCAAAATTGAACTGCAATCAGAGATGTTGTTAGGCTATGAGTTTATGCATATGATTATAGTTTATATCAATGTTTGTTGCAGGTTAGAGCTATCTCCACAGAATAGTTTTAAATATTGGTAGTAGTGTAAGTTAACTGTCATTCTTTTGAAAATTCATGTTAGTTAAAATACTCAGAGCAAATGATCCTCTGGCCTTGATTATAAGACCTGCAGAAACTCAACCTCTATCAAAATCTTAAGTGAAGTTCCTAACGTAGTTTACCTGCAAAGTTGTGGCCCGATGCTTCATAATTAATTTCTCTAACTCAGGTGAACTGCGAAGTAGACTCGCAATCCCGGGGAGGTGCCAATTCTCAAAATCATAAACGCTTAGAGTTAAGCATTTGCGATTTGACAATGGAGAAGGCAGACCTTTGACCTCTAATATTGACAAAACCTTTGCAAATCAAGTGAAAAAAACGAACAACAACAAAGTGAAAAAGTCAGTTTCAAATTTCTAATAGTTCTATCAAAGAATTGCAATCAAGTAATAATTTTCCATTCAAAAATAACAGCAACAACAAAGAAATTATCATTTGATATATACTAACACATATAACAAGAACAATAATATTTACCTGAATACACCAATTCCCAATTTTTAGCTCCTTAACATGATGAACCTTCTCAAGAAGCTGCCTCACAAGATTTTGATACTTGACATACTTATACAACTTATTACCACGTTCTTTGTCAACTTCCAAGTAAAAATCGAGTGTAACACTGACCAAGGATGACACATTCATTAACTTACACTTCCTTTTACCCCAATCGGCAAGAATTTTCAGTTTTTCCACGTAAGGACTGGAGATTTCAAGCAGTGAATCATCTTCTTCATCTTCATAGCCTTCTGCAACTCCATCTATCACCAATTTTTTCAAACATTTTGATGAAACATCAATGCGATGAATCCTTGGACACCAGTGCAGTTTTAAAGATTCTAGCATCGGACTGCCAGATAGAATATTTTCAACAACTTCATCTGTCAAATTAGACTCGTATATATCCAAAACCTTGAGTGACCTCCACTCCACATTTCCATCAATCGCGTAATCACAACGTGTGGTCTTCAATTCACGCAACCAATGGTTCTTGTACAAGAATTGGGGCAAAGTATAATGATCCCAATCGTCGTGTTCAAAAAGGTCCAAAGCAAGCTTTTCCACTTCACGTTCAGTGGCAAAACGAACCCACGATTCAATTCTTGGTTGCAGCTTGCTAAGCCACCTTCCATTATGATCGATGTCAATAGCAAAGTTCTTGATTTTCGGAGAAGCGTACTGAATTAGGGCTTTGTCAACGAAACTGGCGAACTGTCTAACAGATTTGTAACTTTCGCCGAGTTCGAAAGTGAGGTTTGGGACATGGGTCCATATGTATTGCCACCGTTTAGATAAAACGCTAGTTTTAATAACGTCTTCTGTTGATGGCAGAAAGGAGAGGATGTGATGGGTGAGGGAATCATGTAAGGCACTAATGCGATCTTCATTTTCAGGAGATTTGAGTCTTTTGTAGCTTCTATCTTCAACAAAATCAATCGCCTGCGAGCTTCCTTGAGTTCCTTCTTCTTCACTTCGATTATGGCTACTACTTTCCTCTTCCATGGCAAGAGGATTTCAACGAAGAAGTCAAACCCTGCAGGTTCTTACAGCGAGGGGCAGAAGGGACCAACACTGTGAAGTGTAAGAGCAGATTTTACAAAAACTTTTTGGGCTTATCTCTTGGACAATAAAATAGGGCCTACCAAACTTTAAAATAGCCGAACTTATATTTGTTACCACTATTTGATTTAGGGATCATATAGAATACGATACAACTAAACTAACTCGATGCAGCTCTCGGAGGGACACATACAGCTCCACTCCCAAAAACATATAGTCTTCACGTAGAGATTACTTACTAAACCGTATTCATAACGCCACTTATAAATTAAATAAATGAAATTAATAATTTTTTAAAAGACAATCTGATTTTTTTTTTCAAATATATAATCAAAAATATATAATCAAAAATATTTTCATTTGATTTCAATAAAAATTATTATTTTCATTAATTTGATTCATAAGTAGAATCATGAATTCGGTTTAGATAAAATTTTTCTATCCTCGCATATGTTACACTGATGGTCATATTTTATTTTTGTCTAGAAGTCAATTACATTAATTAATTTCATATTTGCGTTACATAGGCCATTACTTGCAAATAGGAAACAAAACCACAGCATGAGGAGATCTAGGGATGCTGAGCAATTTTTGTGACAGTCGAAGAAGATGATCTGTTTTATTTGCAACATGAAAGGGATAAGCATCAAGTATCGCCATCTTCTCTAGCACTCTTGCATTTCTAAGCAAAAACTCTACAAATGCAAGTGCACGTTTATTCCCAAGTAAATGTTCTTCCCAGCTGACAATCTCTATGTTCTTGAGATGCAATGACAAGCACCTGAAAATTCTTCTCTGTGATGTCCAATAATTCTCTCCAAGATCATAGCTGTTGGTGAAGTTATCATCAAAATTGAACTGCAAAGAATGTTTAGGCCAACAATATATCTAAACATAGACATTATTAATTTATTGATGAAATTTGAAATCAGGATGTAAAGTCATACCGGGTAACTTTTGCCATAGGATAATTTTATAACTAATTTCTCTAGCTCAGGTGAATTGTGAAGAAGATTAGCTATGCCAGGGAGAACCCAGTTTTCGAAATAGCGAATGTTCAGAACTAAACATTTGCGAGTTGATTCTGGAGAAGGCATAGCTTTAACCTCTAGGATTGACATAACCTTCAATCACATGAAAAACAAAACCATGCAAATCCAATTTAGATATACTATTAGTAAAGGCGTGAACACTGAGATATGATAAACGTAAAGTTTTTGCTATGTTCTGCCATTTTTGGGACAGAGCAATAGGATTAATACCAATTAGAAAATGCAAAGAAAACAAACCTCAATACACCAAGTCCCGATTTTAAGCTGCTTAGCATGCTTAACCTTCTCAAGAAGTTCCTTCACTGCGTTTGAATATATGTCATACAAATCAGTTCCAACTCTCCCGTAATCACCGAACTTAAAGTCCAAGACAGCAACTACCAAAGATGACACATTTATTAACTTGCACTTCCTCTTTTCCCAATTTCCCAGAAATTTCAGTTTCTCAAGGAAAGGACCACAAATTTCAAGAACAGAATCATCTTGTCCGCCTGTAAGATCGAAAATATGATATATCACCAACTTCTTCAAACATTTTGACGTAATGTCAAGGCGATGAATCCCTTGGCAGTAGTAAAGTTTCAAATATTCAAGTGAAGGACTACCACATAAAATATTATTCATTACTTGGTCAGTCAACGTGGCATGCCCTATGCTCAAAACCTTGAGCAATCTCCAGTTCACTCTTTCTTCAGGTAAGAAATTGCAAAACGACGTTGTGAGCTCTTTTAGGGATTTGTGACTATACAAGAATTTTGGTAACGGGTAAGCATCAGAATAACTATGGATCACTGTATAGTTATCTAATGCACAGAATTTCAAGGTTAGCTCCTCAAGGTCACGCCTCGTAGCGAAAAGAATCCATGATTCTACTCGCGAATAGAGTTGGCAATATTGCGGGTAATCAAGCTCAAGGTGGAATTTCTTTGTTTTGGAAGAAGAGTAAAGAGTCAGTGTTCTGTCGAGAAATTCACAGAAGTTTTCGTAGAAATCAGAACTGTACCCATCGATCCAACGGAAAATGAGGCTGGGGACTTGAGTCCACTGATATTGCCATCTCTTTGACAAAACGGAAGTTTGTACTGCGTCTTTAGTCGATGGCAGAAAGGAGAGGATGTAGTGGATGACGGAGTCGGGTAATGCGCTAATTCGATCTTCTTCATCATGAAGTTTGACATTTTGGCTGGTTTGTTGAAGAAATTGGATGACTGGTAGATCGGAATAGAAAGTTTGGTCAACTTCTCTTTGACCTCGGCTGTTCAGTGGAGAGAGATGATTACCTTGGTTCTCCATGATCTCTTTTCTGAAAACAGGGGAGTTGAAAACTTCATATTATGACCCGTTCATTTCAATGTTTACAATATGTAAACTTCAATAAGATGATTCCAAGATCAATTCATAAAAAAAAACAAATATGATGATTCCAAGATGTATAATTAACGTCAATTTCACCTTCTCGATGAAGTGGATATTATAAAAAAAATTGATTAATAAATTATTTTGCCATGTTTTCTATGAACATTTTTTTTCCTATTGCTCTATATCTTAATTCTTGACTCTTTTTACTTCTAGTAAAACATTATGTCAACAGGTCGTTGTAGTATGGTGGTGAGTATTCCCGCCTGTCACGCGGGTGACCCGGGTTCGATCCCCGGCAACGGCGATTATTAGTATTTTTTATTTTTAAAAACATATTAATTCGCTTTTACGCATGGGCTTCTTGGTAATCGAGCCCATAATTGCTTTTACAAGAAACGGCCTGTCGTCCGGAAAGAAAAAGCATTGATAATTTGGGTTTGTGCGAGCTATAAAAACCCGCCCTGTAGTCTGTTTCCCACTTCATCGCCTAGCAACACTTCTGCTCCTACGCCACCGGCTACTTATTTTTTCTCCTTTAGTTCTTACTTCTACTTCACTAAATTCTTATGCTTCCACTTCTATTTCACTAAACGAAACACCGGTTACGGTTTCTACAACAGAATTTCTTTCGCATTTTTCTTCAATCATGGAAACTGACGAGGAGCAACCAGTGCTTCCATTTCAGCTTCAATTCGACAAACCCGTAGCCTCTCAGGTTTTTTATCCTACTTCCCAAATGTGGTTGTGTGTATATATCAGTGCACAGTCACTCACATTTTTTTTTTTTTCATAAATACTTTGATAGATTAAAATTGCTGAGTGGAACCCAGAGAAGGATTTATTAGCAATGGTGACAGAGGATTCAAAGGTTTTGCTCCATCGCTTCAATTGGCAGAGGTTATGGACCATCTCCCCTGGTATTTTATTTTTTCTACTATTTGATTACTTATGTATAAGAGATTGCTGCTTATGGAGTTTTGTATAAGCTTAGTTTTTAGATTTTAGGATTTTTATTTTCAGAATTCGCTTGTCATAAGCAAATATTTGGAGAAGGCAAGATGTCAACGACTGTAACCGTTTTTCTTCGCTGTGTTTCTTTGATCTGCTCTGATATATTGTTTAAATTTCCTAAACTGCTTGCGGTGCTGTTTACTTCACAATGGTGTCCTTCTCGTTTAACTTTATGTAATTTATTTGTCTATGCACAAGCAGACTTCAACCAGGCTAAAAGGCTGTTTAACGAATTCATGTATATTGTTTAGGAAAGTGCATTACATCATTATGCTGGCGTCCTGATGGTAAGGCGATAGCCGTTGGACTTGAAGATGGAACCATTTCCTTGCATGATGTCGAGGTGAATAGACTTCATTTAACTTCTTTTGAAATTTACTGCTTTGGTTTGGTTGGGTGGTCTTAAGCTTTTTTTTATACCATTTTACGTATTCATGGTGTTTGGTTGCTCTTATTCAGAAAATCTGTACTATGTATAATCCTTTTTTTTATTGATTTATTTGTTTACTTTGGTTTTATATTTTACTGATCTCCAGTACTATATGTCAAGCAGAATGGGAAGTTATTGAGGAGCTTGAAATCTCATACTGTTGCAGTTGTGTGTCTTAACTGGGAGGAGGATGGACAACTAAAAAGGGTATGCTGCTTCTTCTTCTTTTTTTTTTTGGCCATCCATAGGGATGAGATCTATCAACAGAATTCTTATCACCTTCTATTTGAAATTTACTCTCTTAAATACTAACAGATGAAAACATCTTCATTTTTTTTTTTCCAATTGGGTTGATCTGTTTATTTTTCTGTCTATTTTCTTATGAGTAGCAATTTATATCATTACTCCCATTCTCTTTTCATCTCAATTTCAGATTGATTGTTGTAACTTCTCAACATATGAAGACCGTACTCCTCGTTTCTTCCCTCCTGCTCCAAGGCCACCTAGGATGCCTGGTGTGGTGTCTGGGGATGCCGGTTTCATGGATGACAACGAAGATTCATACCAAGAGTTGTCAAATTCTTCATACCAGCAATTTAATATTTTATGTAGCGCTGACAGAGATGGAAGCATTTGCTTTAGTATTTTCGGAATATTTCCCATAGGAAAAATAGTAAGTTATTGATTAGTATTTTCATTCTTTTTGTAGCTATCTAATGTCAATTGTATCTCAACTTCTTTGAACCCAGTGGAATTCTATTCTGAAATAGTCAGTTGATTCTGACGATGTGATGAATTGTGATTTGTGAGACTATTATGAGATTTGTTAGTTCAGCAGTGTAGGAAACCATGCAGATAGATGAGTCCTTATGCTAAGTCTTAGGCTACAGGCCTACAACAGATGGATAAGAACAAGTCTAGGCTAAGGTAGTGAGTTATCTAAAGATGAGCAACTTTTGAATATATTGATTAATTCACAAAGGCATGAGTTGGTTGGAATATATTAAAGCTACCAGAATAACAGTTTCTATTTCTTAGGCCATTCAACACTTTTTCTCCTGCATTTGTTATTTTATTCGTAGGGGCTTATGGTAGATATTATTGGTATTATTGTGAGAAAATGTACTTCAGATTTTCTTGAAATAAAGTTCATAGCTGAATAATTGCAATACAAATATTGCTTAGTTGTTCCAAGTTTTTTATCAGTTAAAAGAATATATCAATTTATTTGCCTGAGAATCAAATTACGCTGTTCTAACACATCAAATTTCTCTGTTCTTCAGTATCATGTTTATTGTGTCACTTAGTTATCTCTAATACAGAATGTACACGACTTTTCTGTTCCTGCTCCCTTTGTGGATAAGCAATCTGTTTACCAGCTTATGAATGCTTCGAGTTGCAAGGTATGCGTATGCTGTATGCTGATAGCATTAACAAGTATATTTACCATGCTGAGGCAAGATAATGTTAATATATATATTTGTTTTCATTAGGTCGCTTTGTCAAAAGACCTTCGTCATATGATTGTCATGTGCTCAGGAGAACTTAATGATAATATGGTTGGATCGAGAGAAAATCAAATGGCTGGGGATGTTATGCATGGGTCACATGGCTTAGTTCTTGATACTTCCATCTTCTCAAAGAGGTAAGTTTTAAGGAAAGCACGATTACTCACTCTCTGTCTGTAGAACTATACATTTGTAATTTTCCCTTGTTGTGATTCATTCATCATTAAATTTCAAGCTTTTGACCTTTATGAATATTGGACTTGATATGAATATACAACACGAATAATTTACTCTCTTTATCATTGTAGGAAAAGTGAGCTCCATCAATTGGCCCAACAAGCTTCTAATATTGAGGAGTTAACCGAGGTTATCCGGGCATCATTATCAGTGATGTCAACACAGTGGTCAGATGCCATGCGTGTGTTTCATGAGAAGTTTGATTCGCTATCTAATTTGATTGTGGACCATGGTAAATGCAGATAAGGACACTAGATATCATTTTAGCAGTTGTGCAAACTGTTTGTTTTTAGTAATTTATTTATTGATTTTTGTCATTTGCATATAGCCCTGGACTCATCTCCCCAAGAGGAGTTTCTGAGCCTTTTAGGTGGCGCTCGGACTAGTCCTGCAGTACATCAATTTCTGGTTAATACTCTTGGTGAAGTGGTATGCTTGGCTTATCAAAATTTATTTTTCTTAAGAGGAAATTGTAACTATATATTTGGCTCAATCCTTTTTAATGTTTCTTTTTCTTCTTGGTTGACAGGGTGTGAAGCGTGTATCAAAAGTTGTTTGTGGTGCTGGGAAAGAACTTCAGCGTATTGTTCTTGATCATATTCAGGTGCATTATTGCATTCTTTTAACCTGTTAATTCAGTATTCAGGTTAGGGAGCATTTTCTAGAATCTGGTGGATCAGTTAGTACATTATCATCAGGATATAACCAAACTTATTGTGCATGTATGCCAGAGATATTGACTTTTGACAGTCAAGATATTTATGAATACATATATCCTAGAATAGTTTGCTATTTGCCAGCAATCTGATTCACTGAATAAAATAACATATCCACACTGCACATCTATATGAACTATGTCTATGTTCCATACTGCACTTCTATGCTTGTTACTCTTATATGTATGGTATAATGTATCATTTTGCTATATTTTAACTGTTGGTTTGTGTTGTTTGCTTATCTCATAAAATTATTAAAGTAGAAGCCTTGTTGATGGCATATGAATTATTAAGTCTTTAATTTTCCTTTGGCCTTCTATTTTTTCATGCTGATTTGGCTTTGTTTGTTCTGTTCCCATACCAAGAAGGCTTGAGTAACAACTAAGATAAATATTTATTTCCCAGCCTGCTGCAGAAATAATTGCATTTAGAATGGGAGAACTAAGAGGCCTGTCAAGATGGCGTGCTCGCTACCAAGGTATTGGTTTGGATGAGATGCTCATCAATAATGCAACAGAAAAATCAGGCATGATGCTAGTACAAATTGAACGGTTTATGAGGGTTCTTTCATCCGTGGAGCAACAGGTATTGTGATTTGAGGAAGTTAAACTAGTTTCTTGAGGTGTTTCGAACTAGTAAATTAGTCTTCTTCAACTCTATGAAAGAATGGAGATTAGAAGGAACTGAACTGCTGAAAATAGTTGCAGTTTAGAAATGCATTTTTTTTTACTAGAATGCTTTAAGTCCTTATTCTTGAATATAAGATTCAATTTAGTTTAATTGTAGATTTTTTTAAGAACATTTGCTTTTAATAATATGGAGTCAATCAATACTGAAATGGATGACTAACACATGAAAATTTTGTGGCAAGGCTACATGCCCCAACATACTTGTGTGAGATGCCTGAATCAAATTTGGAACAGTTTCTAGATTTGCAACAAAAACCTTTAGGTGGTTGCACTGGATTTATATGGCTTTTAGGTAAGTTATATTTATGTAGGCATTAATCACCCTTGCTTTCCAGGAGGATGAGGATTGTGGCATTACAAAATTATTTGTTATGGGATTAGATAGATTTCTATGGAAAGAAGTTGTCCAAAATCGAAGAAGGCACTTCCCCTTTCGTGAAATCACAAACTAACTCTGTTTTACCTCCAATATTCTTTTGTCTTTTCAGTTCTCAAATTTCTTCAATTGGCTGCTTAAATGTATAAAACTACTTATGCAAGAACCAAGTGATCAGCTTCTGCCATACAACAGGTGGTTTTTTTTTTTTTTTTTTTTTTTTTTTTTTGTTCAATTCAGACATCCTTTTTCACATTCAATCTGGTGACTATCATCAATTTTTGTGGTCATTTTCTTTTTACTTTTTGGCAGCGAACTTGTTGTCATATTCTTGAAGTTCTTATATGATCAAGATCCAGTAAGGCAGTTGCTAGAACTATCTGAAGTCAGTCATAATATTGAAGTTGATTTGTAAGCTGTCTATTCAACTGAAGTCAATTTACAGCTTCTTTTCTCCCACCAATCTTGCCTGTAACATTTCACAGATTGCTATCATAAGCAAACCATGCAAGATTGTAAAATCCTAAGTTGGACATCCACATCATGAAGTAGCTTTGTAAGCTATATTTAACAAACTAAAAGTCTAGTGAAATCTGCTTTTCAATCAAGCTAAAACTAAGATACAATGTTTCAGCATAGAACTGTCTACTTCTATCATTTGATCGAATGTTGAAAGATGAACTTCCAGTTAAGCTCCTGTGTCTAAAGACACTCTCAATAGCATGCTTTTTTGCTAAGGACATGCTTTGATGTTTCACATGGATGCAAATGTTTATAAATTTAGTTTAGTCCAAATAATTCAACACTGCTAAATTTTTCAGGGAAACTATGCAAAGAGTTAAAGAATTAGTTCAGTTTGGAGGCTTTTCAGACTCTGAATATCTGAGAAGGACATTAGCTAAAGAATTTCAGCAAATGGAGTCTAGGTATATCTTCTTCTTTTGATGCATAATCTATCGAACGGTGAATTGTGGTGTTGGGGAGGTAACCATCATGAAATATACAAAATATACTTCTAAGGCTACTACCAGCAAACAAATTCCTAAAATGGTGATGATATTGTTGGGTGTTGAAGATACATGTGACTCTATTATCAGTTTAAACGAGCAAATCAAAAGTAAACACAACTAGCTTAAGCAAGCACTTGGTTGTTATCAGCTAATTTATATTACATTCTTCTTTGTTGACAAAATTTGACTTTTCATACTTACAAGCTATGAATTTATGGCTCCATAAGTTTAGCTTCAAGGAGGCTTTTCACATGCCCTTTAATACAATCTCGAGAAAAATACTATGCAAGGATTTGCTGCCGCTGTTTCCACTTCCGTCCTCATCAGCATCTACATCCATAACAATTCCTATGTCAATATCATTCTACGAGGTACTTTTCTTTTCCTCTGGATAAATTGCTATGAGCTGCCTACTAATTTCATTTTTGTTCTCTCCCTCTCTTGCTCAAGTGGGTGTTAATTTGCAATTGCATGACAATTGGGTGATTAATGCCAAATCAATTTGTAATGCTATACCATTTCATCCATTGTACTATATATTTAACCTCATCCATGAAAACTTTTTGTTTAGTTCTAATATTTCTTTTTTTCATTTTTCTCCTGTAGGAAGACTCCCAATCAGTTTCATCTAATCAGACTTGTCAACATGATCTTATTGATTACATATGCTTCCAAGTACCAAATGAACCTTCTTCAGATATTTCAAATTGTATAGGCATAATGAGAGGGTTTACGAATGATCCGAGCAGTTTAAAGGAGAGCTATACTTCATTGGAAGCCATATTGTTGTCTATTCCTGCTGGTTATGACTGTGTTGATCTTTCTTTATATAAGGTGAAATATTACAAAACGTGGTCTTTTAGGTCCATTCTTGTGTGATTGCTATATAACCTGCATTGCTTAAAACAGGATACTCAAATTGTCTTGTTACTAAATGGGACTGTCACATCATCTGAAAGCTCTGGAGATGCATGTATGATGATTTTGCAAGCTAATGACCTTCCATTTATATCTATTTCAAGGTCGACTTCTTTGAAGATGTGGAAATCGCATCAACTTAGGGTAACTTCTGCGACTTGTACTCTTAACTGCAATTCTTGGGTTGCATAGCCTGTGGCAAAACCTCAATGTTTTCTAGTGCTATTGCAGTTCATCTTTTCTATATGTGTCGTTTTCACGTGTCTGAAACTTTTGAATCTGTTTTAACTTATGCTTAAGCTACTTGGTAGTCCCTCCCATATCTAAGTTTTGTAGCTTATTAGAGCCTTGAAGTTCTATATTGTTTTATCCCATGCTTAAGCTTCTCAGTCACCACTATGCTTATAATGTCATCAGTCAACTTCTTGTGTAGTGTATTAAGATCTACGGGAATATGTATTTGACTTATTAACTTGTGTTAGAATTCTCAGGTTAAATGATATTTTCTTCTTTTGGGAAAAAAAACAAAAAAGACCTTACTCTTCCAATATTTTGGGTATTCAGGATGCTGTCGTGCAGCTGCAAATGGAGAATGAAAAGGTTCGCTATATTCCTCATTCTGTAATTGCTCCCTTGGCTGTCAGTGGTAAGCTTTCCTCATGGCTCAGTTTCATATTGTACTTGTAGAATTTCATGGATAGCGGTTCTGGAGTTTTACGGATAGAAATTGGAAATCTCAAGTGAATTAATTGACTAATGATTTTAATGTGGACACATCTAGAACATTTTCAACATTTACTCATTGTTTGGGACAAATGAATTCCACAAATTCCTAGAATTGAAATCTATATTTTTTTTTTTCATTCCAAACACAAAAATATGGAGTTCTAAATGAATTCCACAAAATATGGATTTCTAAATGAACTCCACAAAATTTTGTGGAATTCATTTAGAAATCCATATTTTTGTGTTTGCAATGAAAAAAAATATAGATTTCAATTCTAGGAATTCAATTCCATGGAATTAGACATGATTATATCAAATTTCACAAAAATAGATTAAATTTTCAAATGAATTTCACAAAACTAAGGAATCTAACTTTTTATGACAAAACTACCATTCTCTATCTACAAATTTAATTTTACAATTTTTTTACTTATTTGAATTATTTACTTTATCAAATTTGACCAAATTTTATTTTTTTGGAAACATTTTTTTCTTATTATTATGTTTTTATTTTAATATTTTTTAGCATTTTTTACTATCGATGAGAAGATTCAAGTTAAATATCCATTTATCACTAAATTAAATTCAACAATTTTATTAATATTATTTTTATTTTATATATTTATTTTAATAAAAATATAAAAAATTATATAGCATAACATAAATATAATTAGTGTTTATCATTTATTTTTGTGAAATTACTATTTGAATGATATTTTAGGAAATAAAAGCAAATAAATTTCAAATTATGAATTTGTTTCATACATGTTTACGTGGAATTCAATTGAATTACATATTTTAAATTAATCATGCTAAACATGAAAATTCATTTACAAATGAATTTCATCTTTTAAATTCATTTATATCAAACGGAGCATTATATTTGTGCTTTGATTCCATAAATCCTTAATTAATCAACAAATACTGGAACTTTTGGTGGTAAATTTATCATTTGATAATCTCATCATCAATGTCTATTAACATATTAAACATTTATATTTTCCCGTGGTTATTATTTCAATAATTTTTTAGTATTTTACTGCTACCTTCCAGTTGTAACTAGTTTCTTGATGTTATTGTGAAAATCTTACGTAACAGCATCCAGAGGTGTAGCCTGCATTTTTGCTGCAAGAAAACGCGCCTTGGTTTACATCTTGGAGGAAGATGAAGATGAAGTTCCAGAAACAGAATGGCTGCCTCCCTCTTGGTGAGTTCTATCAGAACAAATCGGTAGTTTTATAAATTTGGCTTATTCTATATTCATTAAAGGTATAGCTCTGTTATTTGCAATAGATATGAAATTTAAATTAATCAATATTTTTTATCAGATGATTACAATTTCATGCTTGGATAAGGAAATCGCTAAAATGCCATCGTAAGGATGACCAAACTCGTAAGAAGAGGCGCGTGAGATGAAGAGTTGAAGGAGATATTTATTGGCACTAAACAACTTCTGCACCCTTTGGAATGTCGTTTATTTTGTATTTTATGTAAAAAATAAAAAATAAAAAGTATAACGACTGTATGAGCTTTTGTCGTTTATACGACCAACCCTTAAGGGTTTAGAGTAACAACCGTGCGCCATTTTGTTCGTTCTTATGGTTCTGCAAGTTCGGTTTGTTCAGTGTCTTTTGTCCCAAATAAAATATCCTTTTAGAAAAATTCGTCATTTTGGCCACCCGCTACTCAAAAGGACCAACCAATTCTTTGGAACGCAGAAGGTCCTTTATTATTGTCGTTTCTGTTAAAAAAAAAAAAAAAAAAAAGAAAAAAAGAAGAAAACGAAGTAACAATTGCGTCGACTGTCGAGCAAACAGCTTGGCACATGCGATAAAGAATTGATTGAGCTTTTTGATGGCGAAAGCCCTAAACTGAAATAAAAGCAAAGTTTGTGGATTTTTCTCGATTCTAGATAATGTTTATTGTTTTCATCTTAAACGTATTTTAGATCGTAATGCATTGGTCGCTAATAGCCTGTAACTGCATGTGATGTCGCTCATGAATTCTGTGAATAAAATGCTTTGGTAAATATAATCTGCCTTCCATGAATTCACAAAGAAATCGATTAGGACTGCTTGTGGTAAAAACAGGTTACAAGTTAAAACACCAGACATATATCATAAAGGTTACATTGGGCAATTTCATCCCTATCACCAATTATTTTATTGCTAAAAAGGAACAATAAATACAAGCCGTTCATTTTTGTTGGACTTTACTAAACACAACAGAATAAGAACGTAACAAGATAAAGTAAGTTGCAGATAAAATTAGCCTCTAGATTCTATCCTATCTGCTTCACACGCTAAGTTTTCCAGTTACAGGAAAAGCCCAAGTGAAAAATATTAGAACAAATATCACCAATCGAATCAGTTGCTCTTCAAAACTCAACACTGAGAATGCTCAAGGGAGCATCACCTTGAGATGAAGACAACTACTGAACAGCTAGATAGACGATATGAGCTTACTGTGCGGTGAAAACTGTACAAAGAGAGGGCTCCAGATGCAAGGATTATAATCCAAGAATAGCAGGAAGACCCTACCCAGCCCTGGAGGCTAGAAACCGTGGAAGCATTAAGATAGGAATTGGGCTGGAAAGGACGAAGCTTGCTAACACTGAAACCTGGCCAGTATCGCTTCGCAGGCCATCCTTAAGGATCATCTAACTCAACAAGCTGAGCTCGCCTCTCAGCAGCCTTTTTCCTAATAAAGATGCCCCATCTGAGGGCTGCCTTGAGTTTGAGCCAACCAAGGACAGCTTTGCCTGATGAACGGGATTGATCATCACCCACGCTGTAGTTTGGAGATAGGGCAGGCATGTATGCTGATGAGTAAGGGTACCCATCTTCAGTTGTGTTGAAGGAGTTAAGGCCCTGACCTCCCATGTTAAATATGCGAAGAAGATGCTGCATATCTTCACTTTCAAGCATCTCATGGCTTCTCATTCGAATATCTTCCTCTTGCAAAAAGTCCTCAGCTCCCCTATAAGAAGTAAGGTTCGGTGCACAAACACCTTGAAAGCTGGATGTCGATGACTGTGGTGGGCCGAGTGCCGGTATATTGTCACTTCTTGGTAATTGAGCTTGCTGTGAAGTACTACCTAGGGGGTTTTGCAGAGGTAATGAAGCAGCATCAAATTGAAAAGGCATGTTTTGATTTCCAGTATGCGGCTGCATTGAAAACCTTGCAGCCATACTCTCATTGTAACCTAGAGAGAGAGAGAGAGAGAGAGAGAGAGAGAGAGAGAGAGAGAGAGAGCATTCAGTCAGCAACGGAACCAATGGTGAACTTGGTACTAAATTTCAATATGAAAAGCTATAAAATAGGCACCAAGAAATGTATCACGTCTTTCAATCCCATTTACCATATGTTATAATACATATGATGATGATTCTGAACTTAAAAACTGTACCTCCAACAGTTGGACCCGAGTCCATAGCAGGCTGCTCTGGAGGCACTGGAACTGATATGGTCGGTAAAGTAACTTGATGGTCATAAGAGTTCAAATAGTCCTGTTGACTGGTAGGAATATCAATTTGGGAAGCAGCTATGTTCTCATTCTCCTTAAAGTCTAGAAGTGTTTTGCCATCATACTCTATAACATGCATCCAATTCTCATACGCCTTCTTCACCAATTCATCCACATGCACCTGCAAAAACCAAATCCCTCACAAATTTTTCAAAGTTCACCTTTTTGTCCCTCTATTTTTCTTGGTTCATGAGGGATCCTGAAAAATTTTTTCTTAGCCAGATTTGAAAAATAATTATTTATTGCATACTATCATAACCAAGTTTATTTAGTTTTAAAAAGTGCAAAATTTAGGAACCCAGTATCATTGGGAAAAAAAAGTCCCATCAAAATTAATAGGGCATGCACAGTAGTTCCTATGCTAGCTGTGCCCTGCTTGGTCCCCCAGCACAGTGGAGTTTCCATTGCAGGATTATGTACCTTCTGGCTGTCAGAAAGAGATTCTGCTGAATAGTACTGTCCATTAGCAATTAAGCCACTCAACTCATAGATATTGTTGAAAACAACACCAACATTCTTTGCATCATCAGGATAGTACACGTAAAGTTTCCCACTCAGAACACAAGTCTTCGCATGCTCTACAAGAACATCCCACATCTTATTTGACATGCCACTTCCAAGAATCTGCAGAAAATGAGCAAAAGATAAATCATAAATAAGAATACATGAATTAGCACTCAAAATTGACAACCAAATTAAATTCTTACATTCCTCAATCTCTGAGAGTCCCTGACTACAAGCCGTAAGAAGTCTTCAACAGTAAATATCCCAGCTTTATTCAGCCTCTTGTGGAAAGATCCATCCTTCCCAATCTTCTCCAATCTCCAGACCTCATCATTTAATGCAGGTGGATAATGTTTCTTGTATACTTCGAAAGAAATAAAAGAAGAAAAAAAAATGGGGGAGAGGGGGGAAGGAAAGGAAGATTTAGAATCTCTCAGATAGAATAGTACAAGCAAAAGGATAAAAACCATGAAATATGTTTCACAGATAGAAGCAATAAATTATGAGCTCACATTCTCCCCGGTGATCCTTGACAGTAAAGGCATCAGTTTTGGCTTCACGAATACGAACCCCTTCACAATAGCCTGGGGAAACCTTCAATCCTAGCCTAAACTTCCTGCTTCTAATCCAGCTTGAGTTGTCAGTAAATGTCAACTCTCCTAGAGTTCCTACACCTTCTTTCAGCGTCACTTGCAAATCCCCAGTTAGGAGTGGCCTCTTCCCCTCACGCTCTTTAACTATATGAGAGTCAAATTCTTCCTGAGTCCAGTTATCAACATCTTCATTATTAAAATCACCTTCAAGAACAATAACATCTAATTTCACTGAGGATTCAGGACCAAATGTGACAACATGGCCTGTATTTGCATCAATCAACACAATATGGATTGCAGCACCCTGCTCCCCTTCGACTTTCCCACCAGTAAAGAGAGGAAGGGACATCCTGGATCTGAAGTGCAACTGCAAGTTTCTTCCATCAGGCCCCCCTATACATTTTGGAGAAGATCTGCATTTTCTCAACCATTAGAGAAACAAACTAGTAATGCAGAGGCATATAATGAATTCAAAAGAACAAAACGCAACCATCTAATTCACATAGTTAAGAATCAATCAATTAGGAGTAACGCTCGACAATTCTCAATATGTAACAGAAAAAGGCCCACATGAAAAGTGTAGAAGGAATATCTAGAAAAATAATATTATCCCATTGACTTTAGGCTCTAAGAGAGCCAAGTTCCACCGTTGAAAAAGTAAAGCAGATTTACCTGTAGGAAATTTCATAATGTAACTGAAAATGAGGTGGAGACAATAGAATTGAACTGATTAAAGCAGTACAGCAAACAAAAGGGGTGACAAGGTCTATCTTCACACTGATTCAAGCAATGCAAAATACAAATTCAAGTCCTAGTCACGGTAATGTTGGTGTCTATAAAACGTCATTTTGACATATCTAGCAGAAATGCTGAGATAGAATCTCCAATCCTTCATGCATACTAGTCAGTAGAAGAAAATTCAAAAATATGCAAGCATAAGCACACCAAATACATAAAGAAAGCACCATCAAGTCTGATTCTGATTCAGTAGAGTATTATTTTAACAAGCAGAAAAATGGTGCATACTTTCCAGTAAGTTTGGCTGGGCCTCCTAATTTTGCTAGAGCACGCTCCACTTCTTCACTAACCTGCTTAGCATTGAAGACAGGTAAAAGTAAAAAATCTATCCACAAAGAAAGAAAAAGGCTTGACTAAAACTAACTGGTCATAAAATAAGTGTGATTAGCCCTTGGAGATGTTGTAATTAGAAAATAAAATGATGAGAAAATAGTTGCTCTAAATCCTTCAACAGTATAAAAAAACCACAAGGATGCAATTTATCTTACAACTCTCCTAAGAATAGGCTCCAGTGATGAGCAAAGTTTCTGCAGACTATCCACCTTGAGAGCTTCAACAATAACGCTGCAACACAGTTGAGAAATGTGGAGGATTTTAAACCAATATTCAATAAATAAAATGCTAACCATAGAACACAACCATTCTCCTCAAGCAAGAAGGAAAAGATGCTTATAAAGACAGTTTGAAACAAACGAAGTCAGACAAGGGCTGTTAAACAAATTTGCATTTCGAAAAGTGCAATACAGGAAAAAAAAAACCATGCTAAAGAATTGCAGATAAATATTGTATAAGTAAAGACTATAAGTACAAGAATGGATTCCAATTTAGTATGTTCATAATCACAAACTGAGAAGACATGCTGCCAAACTGAAACAAGATAACAAAATTTGGAAAAAAAAAAAAAAAAACACACTACTAAAATTAGGTATTTTTCGTGTAAGCAATCCAAGTTTCTGGTTCATTTCCCAGTTGATCTCGTTAGAGTTTCAATCCAATGAGAACAATACATTTTGGTTGTTTTGCTTTCCAAAACCTACTCAAAATATAAAGCTTTGTCAGTTCAACAATTATAAGCTGATGAGTTTACTAAATAATTCTACAAAAATGAAGTTCAGGTAGATTCCAAGAAGCAGAAATCATTAGAAATTCAGGAATCAACAGACAATGTCTTCAACCAAAACAAGTAACTGAACTGACAGTTGCTCGATAGTCAAAGCTTGTAAGAAAATTTAAAAAAAAAAAAAAAAAAAAAGAAATAACTAACAAAATCTTACTTATCAAAAGGGAAACAAAAATAAATAAATGCACCTAGCTAAAGCAGGCCGTTTTCTATCAGGCTGGCCTTCGTCACCAGAACTTGAATCTAGTCCTCTCTTCTCTCTCGCCATACTAGTCGATCTCTCCATGAACCTCGTTTGCATCTTCACCACGTTTGGTTTCCGAGGAAAAAAAAAAAGAATAACAAGTTGAGAAACTTTGCAATTGACAAATAACTTTATGTTTATAACAAACAAATTAAGGAACAGGAAACCAGAAAACCAAATAAATATGAAGATATAGTAAAGCGCGTAGGTGTGCATGTATTTGTTCGATTGTATTGTAATATCCACTTTACCAAAAACTGAGACTTATTGCATGATCCGAAATTCGAAATTCGAAAGGAGAAATCAGAGAATAACAAAAGAGGAAAGAACTTTATCTTTTATCTGAGTTGAGAGAGAAAAAGAGAGACGACAAAGTAAGCGGGAAAGTGAATTCGATACCTCCAAGAGAAAATTCCATTTTAAATTTTGTGAGAATCTGAGAAATTTCCAGGAAGCGTCTGCGAATTTTCACTATCGAAAGAACTTGCAAAGAGATTTCGTCATTTTCTGGGTGCTCATATCATTAGCAACAATGACGGCTGTCTCTAGTTAAACAGTAAGGGGGACCAAAACCGAAAAGGAAAGGAAAGAGAGAATCTCTTGCCTCAGGGTTTAGCGCTTTGTGAGAGTTGGTGGATTTGAGTCAGTAGATATTCGGGACGAGGCGAGCGAAGCCATCCGGGCCGTTGGATTGGTAGAAGATTATTTTCCGGGAATCTTTTTTGAATTTTATTTCGCCTTTTTGCCACAACACACGTGAGTGCTGGAAACGGTTCTCTGTGTTTTTGTTGTGCGTTATGTGTTGTGTGCATCAATAGGGAGGGAGTAACAGTGTTTTTTCTGTTAATGTTGGAAAAACTCACTCTCTGCTAACGATAGAGATGAGACAGGGTGAGCGAGTGGGGCTACGGAATACTTAGAAGCTGCCGTAAGCAGGTCGACCGCTGCTAAACTCACCGATCGCCAAGCATAGATTCCCCCTCCATATCCAGGAAGGAAGAAATTATCATTTCTAATTCTACCTGAATGAATATTTTCAGATTCGAAATTTTCATTGCAAAAATCATTCATAAAAATCCATAATAATCTTTAAATTTTTCTTTTAAAAAAAATATATTCAAGTTGTTTACATATTTAAATAATTAATTAAATATTTAACTCTCCATAATGTATGGGTATAATATAAATAGAAGAGAAATACTGAGATTAAAAAACAAAGGTTAAATTTAATAATGACTTTCTACTAAAAATATATCGTAATAAAACATTAACATTTAAATTTAATTAGAAATTTTAATATTAAAATTATAACAGTAACTCATATTTCAATTTAATTAATAATTTTAAAAAATATTAAAAACTTAAACGAAAACTACATTATTATTATTATTATTATTATTATTATTATTATTATTATTATTATATATATACATATATATATATATATATATATATATATATATATATATATATATATATATATATATAACGAATATAATCAATATGGAAAGTACATTTCAAAAAAATATAAGATCTTTAATAAACCACGTAACATATACTAAAATCTTGTTATTTTTGAGGATTTTTTTTTTTATAATATACGGGCAATCAAATATGATCTAGTTGGTCTTTATAATTTTTATAAAAAGTGTAGAAAATGAAAAATTTCGAATTCAAAACATTAGAATATTATTCTTTTTTAGACATAATAAAGATAAGTTTAATCTATATCTTAATCTTCAAATTCAAACCTCTTTAATTATTTAAAAATAATAAATAAATAATTTTCTAATCTTTTTATTATTTAAATTCAAGATCTCCTATTGAAAGAAATTATAAATCTTTATCAATTTTAAAGTTGATATTATTTGTAATAACAACCGTATCCTTTGTGAATTGTGAATTTGTGATTGCGAGTTGACAATAATGGGGTGATATTTTACTATTTTAATGAAAAATTGAATTGAATGGGACATATTTATCTTGTGTTTTTCGAAACAGCCTCTTCAACATTGAATGCTCTGCTTTTCACAGATCTGTTTGGCTTCTTATCCTGTCCATCGTACTGGCAAAACTAGAATAAAATAACAAAAAAAAAAAAAAAAAAAACCTGTAATAACTGGCAGATCAGATGTTGACACGTCGTGAACGTTTTTTCTATTGGGTGTATATTGTCATGAAAAATTCACGAGCAATGCTAAAATACAGCTGCGACTGCAATTGTATAACCTGGAGTCCGTCTGGACAGCCATTGCCATTGGAGACACATGCTCTAACACTGACCAGAATTCGCAATTCACACACAATGGGTCAGTTTCGGACCCGTTAATTTAACAACCTTGTAAGAATTACTCGGAGTGAACGTGAAAATATTTGTGCTAATGTGGATGTTATTGCCGACAGTACTATCGCATGATCGTTAGCACAGTGCTAGTAAACACACTAAACAAGAACATGTTAAGAAGATAAGTTTTTTTTTTTTTTTTTTTTTTGAAAAAGAAGATAGGTTTCCTTGAGTTGACAATTAATATCCATTGCTTTTATTATTACTAAATAGAAAATACTTAATTGATGGAGGATACTATGTGTTACAAATAACTCAGTGTTACACAATAAGATTAACTCATCATTAACTCTCTAAATTAACGGAAATTTTTATGATTTTAAAGATAGATCGCGGTATTAAAAAAATTATTGTTCTTTGTTATTGATTAGTCCATTTTTTATCTATTTTATTAGTAAATAAACAATATTAGATAAATGCCTTCAATGTACCCATTTGTCCTTTTCTTTTGTACGGAAAAAAAAAAACAGGAACAAGCAGAAAAACAAATGTAACCAAATCATATAATTATTGCAGGGCACAACTAAACGGCGTAGGGAAAGCAGTGAGATTTACTCCCAAGTCTCACCCACTTTTGTTCATACTTGAGAAGAGGGACCAGATAAGGAACTAACTAGCCTAACTGCGCCACACTAAGGGGACCAGATAGAGACCTAGCCTCGCTCTTTCGAAACCGACAAAGGCGACCATATAGAGAACTAGCCTCACTGTTTCTGAACCCGACAAAGTTAAATAGATGAAAAGAAAAAAGAAAATGCGTTTGCCGGGAGTCGAACCCGGGTCTATTGCTTGGAAGGCAATTATCCTAACCGTTGGACTACAAACGCTTGACTGGAAGCTTTAGCCCAATCAACTAATTTGAAAATTCTACTTATCCAAGGTTTAAATATTGCAGTATCATTTCATTGAAACTGAAGCTTGTGTAGTCTATATAAGCTTACATTTTATTTAAATTGAACTTGGAACTTGTGAATTGTAGATGGTCTAGCACAGCTTGATGGGCTTGTGACCTTATGCTTCACCAGAGAATTCCTTCAAATTCCATGTACAATCAGAGATAGGCTGTTGTTTATTAAAAAGCCATATCAAGAACCTCTAGCAACAATAGAGGCAATATGGACCCACAAAGGTCACAGTTCTGCAAAAGCCATGGCCAGTACTTGTACAACATCAAATGCAGAGTCAAATTGCACAGTTCGCTGCCTTATCCTCCCTGGAATCTCTCATAAAGTTACCCAGAGACCACAAGCTGTTATATTCAAAGACAAAGCAGCATGAAACACAAGTGTACATAAATAAATGCCTATAAATTGCAAGAATACAAAGAAAGGACCATGTACTCAAACCATCATTAATGCCAGCTTCGCATGATCCTTAGGAAAAGACAGTACGAAAAATTTACTAAGAATATGTTCAAAAGCACATGACTCAAAATTTGAAAAAAATTGGTAGACAATATATCAGTTCTAACCATAAACATACATCAGGTCAAGAGTAAATTCAACAACTGAGCTTTCATATCACGAAATCCATGAATGCAACTCCAACTTTAATGGCCTAGCAGGATGTATCGGCGATTGTGCTTGTTATGCCTTATATTGCCAGTAGAAAAACAATTTGATCCACATTTCACTTTGTAGGAAGGCAACTACCGCTTCTTGTTCTTTTTCTTTGCTTTCTTTTTGTCTCTCTTATTGTGTGGCTTTGACTGTGACTTGTGCTTTGAGGCTTTCTTGAAAGACTTCTTTTTACTTACGCCTAAATTGTGCTTCTTATCGACTCCAGTCAATATTGGCACTGCTGTCAGCGTTTTCTCACTCCCAAGATCCTTATCTTCTCGAGAAATCTCACTGGTTGTCACAGTAACTTTCATATCTCCATTGTCATACTCCATTGTTCCTTTTGCAGATAAAAAAAAAAAAAAAAAAATCAAATCACATATCAAATAGGTACAAAGGTTAAGCTATGTATTACATGATCTATCGGCTATGATCTAGGGAAGTGCCAAAAGATTCTCATCTTATATACTCCCTGGATGCTATGTTCAACGGTATTTTGAAATAATATGATTTCCAATTATTAGTTTATGTAACAATACCTCGTCTCTTTGTAATTAGTCACATTAAATAAGATTAATCTAGACACCTGTCATGCAAGCAAGATTTGCTGGATTAAACAAGTATGTGTATTCTGCATCCCAAAAGCAGTTTGTTAATATATATACATATATATATATTCCCCAAGGCAATAACACGCTGATGGCAAAGTTAGCACAACAGAGATATTGACAAATGGTGGTGCAGCTAATTCCAAGGGCTTAATAATTTAATATATTCTCAAGTGGCATGGACGTCTCATATCCATCAGCTTCCAGTTAGTAGAAAATACCATTTACTGATGCAGTTGGCTCAGTTTCTTCACCATCTTTGTGGAACTCAGCACTTTCATCAGATGCAGGTGGAGCTCCTCCATATAAAGCAAATTCTCTTTCCAGTTTCCTCTGCAAACATGTCAGGCAGAAAAGCTGAGAGAAAGAAAACTTGGGATCTTCTCTTCAATTACATGAGAAAGATTGATGCATTGTGATGCCATGTGAAATAAAAATCACAACAAAAGATTAGCAGCCTAAAATAAAAATAAAATAAACAAAGCAAGACAAAACTGAAGGTTAATCAGAATCAGCTTTTATCTTTCCCCAATTCCCTTTCAATAAATTTTTCTCCACTCATGTCAGATTGCTAAATTAGGTTTCAATAGCTACATGAGAAGTTTTAAAGTTGTCTAATTCAGAAAGATTATGAGGGGGGAACCATGCATCCTTCAAAGGAGTAGCAGGGGGCAAATTGGATACAATTCTCATTGGTGCTTATCACCAACAATTTGGAGCAAAATTTTTCCCTTCTGAACATAAGAGTGAATTAGCCTTCTGTTTTCCCTCACTAATGTCATAGGCTCAATGAAAGATGTACCACCTAAAGTCTCCATAAACAATGGGCACACTAGAATTGAAAGCTTGCTGATTGCCAAATGATCACCAGAGTGCTCATTTGACCACATGTTAACACTAATGCACAAAACAAATTGACCACATGTATAATTGAAATTGCTTCAACCAAAGTAATTTTTTTATTAGGGAAGAAATTTTAATATAAGCTAGGTGCATTCAGGTATACGCACTCACCTGGCCAAATTTTGGACTACCAAACAAACAGAAAACCTCAAATTCTTATTAATGATTCCATTCATTATAAGATATCATTCTCTAAAAATAGTCTCATTGAACAACCATTTCTTAAAGCATCTCCAGGCAATTGAACTTCATTGTTAGTATTTAAGAACAAAAACCATTGCTCCCAATGCTCACCATATTATATCAATATCGTTACCATGAAATGAAACCCTACGAGCTACATTTCTAGTTTTCTGCCGTTAACTAGCAGGCTGGCTTTATCAATGTCTATAGCTTCTAATGAGGCAATTTATAGTGTCTTAACGTGCCATCAACAGACTTACTGTTGCCAGAAGGAACAGGTATCCAATTAGAAACTATAAATATCTACCAATTTCAAGCATAAACCAAAAAAAAACAAAAAGAGACATTCAGGTAAAAATTATACAAACCTTTTTGCGCTGCTCGATACGTTTGCGCCTTAAGGCCTCCTCTTGCTGCTTCTGGGCTTCCTTTCTCCTCTTCTTCTTCCTCTTGTGAAACCCTGTCACGTAGTCCCTTAACAAACGAACCCCAAATGAGCCAGACCACCAATGGTGCCAACAAAGCAAGTTTAGCGGTGAAAACAAAACGCATAATAACACAGCGTATTACCTGAGATCTTTCTCGTTGAAAGATACAGCCAAAGCTTTGTTCTTAAGAGCACGCTTGTTTATGTGACGAGCTCGGACCGCTGGTAGCTGTGGTTCTGCTTCTTCAATTTGGCCTTCCATCATAGATAGTAATTTGCAAGTTCTCCCTTTGCGGGGAGTTTAGAAATTAGAATCGGGCGATTGTGCACCGGGTTAGCAAATCGGTTCTAGGCTTCTACCCGAGTAAGTGCTGTAGAGCTTAAAAACGGGTCCATTTACGTATCCGTCCTGCTGACTTTGGATTGTTCGTGGGCCGCTTGAATGCACTTTTCGCAATTTTATAAGCCCTAAAATTTTTGTTTCATATGCAGATTTTAAATGCAATGAGACATATATTGAAGTATTAAATTATATAAATTTTCAAATTTTTTATTTATTGAGAAATTAAATATATTGAAATAAAATTATGAAGTATACAACTTGGATGATCCTTTTTAATCTCACAAAATTACTGAAAATTTTCGTGAAAATCAATAAAATCATAACATAAATTTAAAACTTATGAATAATAAATGTTTAATTCATAATTTTTGACCAGCAATGATTCTAATTGTTCATATGACAGAAGGACCAGTGCACTAACAAGGCGTCAAAAGATATATATTAGTGATATTTTAAATGATTAAAATCACTTATTTCAAATACATAAAATTTACAAAAGTAGAGTGTTTCATCATTTATTTAAAATAAGTGATTTAATCAGTAATACAAGGGAAAAAAAAAAAAAAAAACATGCTATCAATATACCAATAGAACTCTAAATTATCTCCAACTTACTTTCCAAAATCTAAAAATTACTTTTAAAAGGAAAAAAAAAAAAAAAAAAAAAGGAAGGAGATCTAATGCATAACTATGATATATGGAAAAATTTTAGAGAATTATATGAGGGTATCTTCTTGAAACAATAAAGACAAGCTTAGTATATAAATCATTTGTTTGAAAACTAATTATACAATGATTTAATTCAAAAAATTACAATTTGTCAACTTTTATCCTAAAAATAGATAATTTATGGAAAATAAATTATTCTTGAAATATTATAAATTATATTATTTTTAAATTTAATCTTCAATATACCATACTAAAATTCAAATTATAAATATCATTATCCTATATATTATACGGTCTTTTAAAAATTATAGAGATTGATTTGAGTAGAGAGATTTTAAATTCTTTAAGCAAACTTTCAAAAAAAAAAAAAAAACAATAGAGTATTTATTATTATTGATATTTAAAATCTATCATATAAGTAAATTATTGTTATGAACACTTCCTTAAAGGCTGGAATGGAATAATAAAAAAAAAGTAAACAAATGAAATGAATTCTTAATTTATATAATTCATGTGTAAAATTAATTTAATTATTTCAAATAAAATGAATCATGCTTAAAAGTTAACTTAAAAATTATTTTTACGAAATAATAATTAAGTTTCAAGAAGTATATCATTCTATTCTAAGAAACAAACAAAGAAATATCATTCACGATAAAAAAATAGGCGCGCGGCCAACGAACATCAGCTGGCGTACAACTCGAAGCAATCAAACAGTACGGGTTCACACATTACTAAAAGGCAAAAGCCGCCAGCCACCAACCCGGTTCTCTATATAAACCAAACCGCACTAACAAGAAGCGAAACGAACTAACTACCTTGTAGATGGATGAGTCTGAGAGCACGCCCGAGCTCATTATGTCCGACCGGGTCACCGTCAACGGAACCATTACCGAGTTGACTCTAACTGCAGACGGAAAGCTCCAGTGGACGGAGAGAGGTCAACGGTGTTTGACCATCGAAAAGGAGGTGCTTGGATTTGTAATTGAGGGAGCTAAAATAAGGATCAAGGCTATTGTGGATAGCGGAGATGGCATCTGCTGTGGAGGCAGTAAGGGAGCTCTGGTGAGGAAGGATTTCGTATTCCAGTCTCTGCATGAGGACTCGCCGAGAGTTTGGTGCCATCGTCTCCGCGATTACATCGACTCTCTCGGTAACTCCTTTTGCCTCTGTTTTGTTTCATTTTTTTTTTCAATTGAAAAATCATAACAAAAGATGAGAAAAGTTGGAGTTTCAATCTGGATTAACTGAGTAAAGGTAAATGGTCAATGCAACATTAGCTGCTTATCATTTGTTTTTTCAGTTAAATAGCAATCTTATAATGCTCTATTTGGTGGTTGTGAATCAGTAGGACAGGATGAGAAAACTTGAAACTTTGAACAACAAAATGAAACTTTAATTTTTTACAGGTCGACCAAAGAGGCTGTTTATATTTGTGAATCCATTTGGGGGAAACAAATCTGCAACAAAGGTTTTTCTTGATGTAGTAAAACCGTTACTTGAAGATGCTGATATACAAATTACAGTGCAAGGTCCAGATTTGTGCATATTGGTTATTGATGGTTACCTATTCTAGGATTGTTGTTCATTACTCTTATGCTTTACTTATATTTACTGATCAGAAACCAAACATCAGCTCCATGCCAAGGAGGTTGCTAGCACCCTTGATCTTACCAAATATGATGGCATTGTTTGTGTTAGCGGAGATGGTATCCTTGTTGAGGTTAGTCGGCTCTGCCTAGTTTCAAAACTAATAGCATTTTGCATTTTTATTGTGAAAATGACAAGTTTTGGACTTAATCTGTCTGCTGCTGAAGCAACTTATTTTTATAAGAATGTTTTTTGGGGTTACTTAAATAATTTGCTATGATATTTTCATTTATAACTTTGAAGGAAAATATGCCAAGAAGTTGAAAATGATTGAACATTTCTCTATGGAAGTTTGAGATTGTCCTTCGTTTCAGCTTTTAATTTAAATGGTAGATATTTCATTTTCACATGTTTTTACTGTCATAGCGGTTGAAGTCTCTTGATTTATGTACAATTTAAAATGTTAGAGAGACAAACTACTTTGAATGTGATTTTACATTTGAAGTTAGAGCCCTGTTAAAAGATTTGTGAACTCTAGAAAAAAGTATTGCAACCTTATCCTGCCGATGGAATAGCATGCATTGTCATCTATGCATTCTTTCGCTGCTTGCTCCACCTTGCTACTTGGAGATTTAGGTCTATAAGGAATAACTGTCAATTAGATTGCAACAATTGCCGCTGGATGTGTGACTAAAGTTTTATTTTGAAAGCTAGAGTTCCTTTATTCTTGTCTTGCATTTTGCCTTTAGACAAGTTTTATTTATTTTTCTTATCGCTAAATTATGGACTTCTAGTCATTTCTGTTCCTTTCTCCTTCTTACTAGCTTCACTTTTTAGTAGGTGGTAAATGGACTTTTAGCAAGAGAAGACTGGAGTGATGCAATAAAGGTGCCTCTTGGAATGGTTCCTGCAGGTTTTTTTATCCTTATCTCTGTTTTAATACATAAGTATTGTGTGGCATGAACTCTTCTCAGATCATAGTTTATGAAATGGTCAGTGTGTGTGTAATTCATTGAACTTGTATTTGATGAGTGAGTTATTAAGTTGCTGCAAGGTGTTTTAGATTTCTATGGCATTAAGTCTATCTTATCAACTACTGGTGGTCGAAATTTAAAATTTTAAAATGATTCTGACTGGGACAAGCAATTAGATGAGCTTAATTTAACTGCTTCTCTTTGCAAATGAGATACAGTCGGCTTTGTGCCGGACAACCATGTTTTATTGACTTTGTGCTGTATAACCATGTCTTATTGTTGAAACTGAGGCCATTTGTCATGCAAGCCATATGTCTGGTCCATTGCACTCATTATGATTATGGACCTTTTAGTTTGTTAACCTCATCCTGTTAAAAAGTGGTGGTGGTTTTTCATTGCGCAAATCCAACTGCACAGAATTTCTGTTTCTGATGTTTTACATGCCCTATATCTGGGTGTAGGTACAGGAAATGGAATGGTAAAGTCTCTTCTTGATTCAGTTGGTGAACCTTGTAAACCATCTAACGCCATACTTGCAATAATACGAGGTTAAACATAGGGTTTTGAACATTTCCTGTTTTTGTCTTTATCATTTATTGCAATTTATTGCTCAAAGGATTTTTACTTCATGATTTACTTGCTGGCAGGCCATAAGTGTTCACTGGATGTAGCTACTATCTTACAGGGAGAAACCAAATTTTTCAGTGTCCTGATGCTTTCTTGGGGTACAAATATAATCTTCTTGTGTACTAATTTCTATAGTTGAAGGAGGAATCTTAATGCTCCTAATACTTAACTTGGATTTAATGTTGGTTTCCATAAAGAATTTCTCTAGCTTTAACCCTGGGGCAACTGGAAAGCCAAATTACTATTATTTTTTATTGCGTTTATTTTATTTCAGGTTTGGTAGCAGATGTTGACATTGAGTCAGAAAAGTACAGGTGGATGGGAAGTATTCGGCTTGATTTTTATGTACGCTCTTCTTTTTTCTTACCTTTCCCTCTTAATGTTCTATTTCATTGTGCAACTCTTTTCTTCTTTCACATTTTATACATGTAATGTCTTTTCAGATACTTGCATGAGTTTCAGCCTGAAATTTATAGTTCAGGTAAAGTTAAGGGATAAATTATTTTTAAGACAAGTTACCATGCTTAGAATATTCCCTATAACCTTTAATTCTCCCTTAGTGTGTTGGGCATGAAAGTTAAAAAAAAAAAAAAAATTAATTGTTTGATTTTTATTGGTTTTCTAGCCAGACAGATATAGCATAGTAAATTTTGTTCTGTTGAATGAAGTAGCTGTTTTTATGAAACCTGTTGTTGCACTGCAATAGGAGTTGTTCACAATACTTTTTCAAGAGTCACGTTATCAAGCTTTTGTAAAGGGAATGAGTTTGCCTTAGCCAGATAGTGTGATGGGCTTTTCTCTTCCACAATTAAATAAATTAGAGCTTTATTTTGATTGAAGTTCACTTGCTTCCCCAAATTATTAACTAGGATTAATTTGATTGACCAATATATGCAGCTGTCATGCATCTGTGGCTCCTTTTCCTTTTCGACAGATACTTTACTTTTCCTTTTCAGTTGTAATAAATGCATGCAGCAGATCCTCTGTTGCATGGTGCAATGATTGAATTGATGTTAGGACCACGAATCTCTTTTTGGTTTTGTTATTCAAGGCTAGTTACGAGGCTTGGTTGGTTTGGTGGTGTATTATTAAAAATTTAATTATTTTTCTGTCCTTTGCTTTTCTCCTTCCATTTATAGGCTCTGCAACGGATATTCCACCTCAGGCATTATAACGGGAGTATTTCTTTTGTGCCTGGACCTGGCTTTGAAACTTATGGAGAACCAACTAATTATAATGCTGAATTTGCTGGAAAACAGAATATTTGCAATCCCAGCCAAGAACAGCCTGTTAAGGCACAACAACGTGGTTACCAGGGATCAGATGCTGACTTGATCAGTCTGGATTGGAGGACAATCAGTGGGCCATTTGTTTCAATCTGGCTCCATAATGTACCTTGGGGTGGGGAGGATATCATGGCAGCGCCTGATGCAAAGGTTTGTCATAACCCTCTGGTTTCGCATTCTGCTTTGTCTTCATGACGCAGGCCAATCCCTGACCATCTATTTTTTCATTTGCATTTCCATGGAATTTTTATCAAAGAGTTTAAGTTATTTATTTTACGCAGTTATCTTTTAAAATTTGTGATGCTTCTTGACTTGTATATAAACTATCATACTTGGAAATGTAGAATTTTGGGTTGATGTAAATCTGGAACCAAATTCATGAATGGCTTTATTATCAGATTCTAGCATATCCTTTTAGTGTAAGATGCACTCCTTCTGAGAGGGAGCTCATGAGCTTGTTTGGTATATTTTTGAATTTCATGAACTTCTATAGAATTCATTTAAAAATCTAAAGTTTCTTGTTTGGTATATTTTTGAATTTCATGAACTTCTATAGAATTCATTTACAAATCTAAAGTTTCTTGTTTGGTAGGACTGGATATTTATTTGGAGTTCCACATTTTTAATTCATCAGGTGGTTATGCTTAGATCAAATTCTAACAAAATTGCAAATTAATTCTAAACTTGAAAAGAGTACAAGTTACTACTAAAACTAGTGAATTTTAAATACCAGCTAGTGAAGTTACATATTTAAACTGAATTCTGTGATTAATCCAAGCATGAAATTTCATTTGTAAATGAATTATCCTTAATGAAATTTATTTGCAAATAAAATGAATTTAATATGAATACAACTCAAACACTATGTAAAAGTAAAGTCCTCCGTTGCTCTGTTCTTTTGCTGTTGTTGCATCCTGCCGCTAGATTAGTAGCTGTATGGAAAATGAACCATAATGCTCAATTTAAAGTCTTTTTATTTCTCTTTAAGAGCCTCATCCAATTCTAGATAGTGGCTATTTGTCTGCTTTTAAAGCTTAATCCAATTCTTGATGGTTTTCTCTCACTGCCTCCCTGTTCTTTCCTTGTAAAAGCAACATTATAAAATTTATATTGCCTGTTGATTTTCAGTTCTCGGATGGTTATTTGGATTTAATACTCATCAAGGAATGCCCAAAATTACCCTTGCTAAAATTGATGACCGAGATGAGTAGTGGAGGTCACGTCAAATCACCCTATGTCATATACATTAAGGTTAGTCAACCGTATTTTCAGAATTGATTACATTTTATCTTGTTTACTTGCATATTATACAACCTCTTTTTTGTTTTTTTCTTCTCTCCTTTCAGTTTGATGCACATTGCTTGGATTATGTTGAGAGTTGATGTTTGTAAATTTTGGATTTATCCTTAAATGTTGGAATGGATATAGGGACTGAGAAATCCTTGTATATGAATGTATTCATCTCGTGTTTTGCAACAAACGGCAGGTGAAAGCTTTCATACTGGAACCTGGTCCTCGCGCTGAGGATCCAACCAAGGGAGGGATCATAGATGTAGATGGTGAGGTACTTGCCAGAGGAAATGGATCATATAAGTGTGAAGAGAAGACTTTGATGGTCTATGACAAGCTTCAAATAACAGTAGACAAAGGTTTAGCTACTCTATTTTCTCCGGCATGACAAATCAAGAAGTTTCATATGTACTTGATATCATAATTTCATTGGATTTTACAATTGGAATGGAAGTTTCATCACCTGTCATTATTATTATTATTATTTTAAATGTATATATTTTACATGTATATAACCACAAATGGGAAAATAATACAGCAATGAAAATGAGATTGTAAAGGAAATAGTAACATTCTTTAACTGGTCGCTGGCTGCCTAGGGCCTAGGGCTTTATATGAATCCAGGTTTGTTGAGTTGAGCTCATTTACAGTTTCTAGTTTAAAAATTATTAATATTTCTATTTTTTTTGGCCTCTTTTACAGTCTTCAACTTGAGCTCGACCTGAGTTTAAGTGATTAAAAAAAAAAAAAAATTGAAATTGAATATTTGTGAAGCATAGAATTGAACCTGATGAACCTTCATTGAGAACTTTTCTTTTCTTTTCTTTTCTTTTCTTTATTTAACTATATAAGCAATTATTATGAAGATCTATACAAATTGCATTCAGAAATGTGAACTTACGTGCTGTATGTAACGAAACAAACAGCAGTAGAAACTGGAAAACACCAAAACACTCGAATTTTGCAGTAAAAATCCCTAACAAGATCAACCCATTACAAGCCAAAACCCAACAATAAAAAAAATAAAATAAACACAGTAGCGATGAAGAGTTGTGCAATTACCTGAAATTTGACAGCAGATGGAAATGATTTAATGCATACGTTGAGAATGACAACTAACAAGCGCAACCCAGAGCCCGATATTAATAAAAAGGCAACAGAAACTCTGAATGTATTAAATACATTCTATAAATGGATTAGGGTTCTAGTTTTTCAATCCTCAGAACCTGAAAATATCATACTTCTTATTCCAAATAATATATGCAACTTAAGTTAAAGAGAAGATGAATTTGTTTTAACTTTACGGAAAAAGTAAAAAATTTTGAAATCTGTAGTTATCTATACTACCTTTTTTTTTTTTTTCTAAAAAATGGAAAACATATTTTCTATTATAAGCACCTAGCAAACACCGTGCCTTGAAATGACTTGGTCTGTTTTGGGTGAAACATCATTATAGAACAACAGTAGTAGAATTTAAGAATCAAAGGTTTTGTTATATCTTATCCATGGCTTTGTTTTTTTCCTTCTAAAAGTGAAGACAAACTGAAAGGCAAATTCAACCATATTCCCACAAAACTACATGAAAACCCACAAATCAACTCCATTTCCTATAATTGAACGACATAGCAGTTTTAACGTAAGTGTCAAAATCAAGAACAATTTGCGTGACGAACGAGTCAATCCATAATTATTAATAATATAAACCTTCTTCATTTCTACTCTTACTACTTTTTTTTTTTGTTCGGATATAACTTTATGCTCAAACCAAGAGTGATATTCAAGTCAAGAGTGATATTCAAGTAAAACTCTTCTAACAACGACAAGTCTAGATTTCGGAACTCTTTTACTACTTTTGCTTATGCTTACCCTAATAATTAATCTATCCAATTTGTATCTGCATGTGGCAGTCCGTCATTTTATGCTGTTAGTTCCAATTTTCTCCTAGGAAGTTTAAACAAACAACAAGATAAACAAATTAACATTGTTAGACGTGGCCGAGATATATAGTATATACATGCTTATCCTACAGTCCTTTATGATACCTATCATTTAATTATTTTCATTTTTAGTATTTATCACATACATAAGATTTTAACGTATGCTTAATTGTCTCTAATTACATACTCTCTGGAGATTTCCGTGCTTAGTCTTGCATTTAACATGCTAACTAATGCCAATCTAGCTTGCAATAATTAGACCCTCAACGTCCCTTTTAAGTTCTTTGCAATAAATATATATATTTTTTTCTTTTCATAACCTATTACTTCACTGTTCACACACATAAGGATTCAAATTCCTAATCGTTGCATGCAAGTTTCAACTTTAGATGGGCCATCTTCTCTTTGGATGTAGAGGAACGTTGCTTTCCCTCGGATCAATAATTTGAACCCACAAACAAAATAGCTTGAAAACTGCAATATCTTTTCCCACTAGCAATCCCAACTGACCTCTTCTGTTAAGGAAACAAAAATCATTTTCCACGCTGCGTCAACTGGATATTAATTTCTCAAAAACCCTAAAAAATCATCACGTTATTATACTTTTATTTGTATAATTATATTTATTGAATATATACTCTTTGAGTACAAATTTGCAAGAGGACGACATTTTACATGGGAGGGGATAGGGAGATAATCGAATCCTTGTAAGGCTTTTAACCAGTGATTCCATAAATACGTGTTGTATCATGCAGGCAAGCTTTAGTACATACAGTTAAAAAGCACTGGCCAAAAACAAAATAGACGGTTCCTATATATGTTCCTACTTGCTGGTTTGCAGTTGTTTTTTCAACCTTAAAAGCAAGCAAAGCAAAGCGCGTGTCGAAGAACCTTGTGCTATACGTGATTGCATGACTCTTGCTGGCGGGGACCACGCATTCATTCTTCACATTACCTTTCTTCTATTGTAGAAATAAGACTATTCTCCTCGCGGGGGTATTTTTGTCAAAACAAGTCAAACTCAGTAATTTGGAATTTCGTATCCAAAGTGACCAACGAGGACAAGAAAATAAAAAATAAAAAAAAAACGACAACGCCAAGAATGAGGGCAGTAGGCCACGACTCGACGTGTTTAAATCCTCATAAATATTCATTCACACGCGCATGTTTGTGTATGTATATATACGCACTTCCGATATACAATAAAATAAAGACACATTTATTATCTCTCACTAACAAAATAACAATTCCTTTTCCTCCTCTCTTCTCTCTCTTGAAAAACCCTCTCTGATATTACTCCTTTAACTCCGCATGATTGAACAGATCAGGCCGTAAAAACCATTTCGACTCTCATTTTCTGCTTTCTTTCTCTTACTTCTTTTTGCTCTACGACTTGCAGGATTTTGAATTTTTGGAGGGTTACTTGTTAGTGTCTCGCTGTTTGTTTGTTTGTATGTACCTTTGGTTTTTCATTTTTGAAAAGTGAACAAGTTTCGATGTCTACTGCTGCTCCTTCTTCTTCGTCTTCTTCGGCGTCTAAGAAATGCTTCAATTTGGATTGTACGGACTTCAAATCCAGGAAAGGTTGGCGGCTTCGTTCCGGAGAGTTTGCTGAGCTTTGTGATCGATGCGCGTGAGTTGTTGACTGCTTCACTGTAATTTTTTTTAGTGTGGTTTATTTGAATTTTGGCTTTTTGTGTCAATTTTGGTTTTAATTTCGAGGTTTGTTAGTTTGGCGGGTTTGATTGAGGGTGAATTTAAGACTATACTTGTTAGAGATACGTTAGTGGCTTTTTGTTTTGTTACTTGCTAAATTTAGGAAGTTGTTATAGTTCTCCAGCTGGAAATTGGGGTTTATTGCGAGGTTAATTTGGAAAAATTGGCTTTGGCTCAAGCTTTGTGCCGAAGTGAATGTGCTTTAGTGTATAGCCTTCTCATTTTTTTTTACTGAAGTGCTGTATCAAATGACAATGGAATTTTCTCATATATTTATGCGTGTTTCTAACTGTAACTTTTCCTTTCTGATCATTTATTTTGTTGAACATAATGTCAGTTTCTTAATTAGACATATGAGTTGTCCCTTCTATGTTAGCTGTGGGTCATCTTCCCTCCTCATACTTCAAATAAATTATCTACCCATATCTCATGATGGACCTGTTGAGAGGATGACAAACTGCTGTCAAAGATTGGTAGAATATGTGAGATTGGTTTGTAGAAATGCCTGGATGATATTATTCTTGCCTTTAGTATTTGGTCTGATTCTTACTTCAGCTAGAATGCTCTTAATTTTCATTTTAGTTTTTATCCTTTATTTTTCTGGGATTTGGGTCTTCAACTGCAGAGGAGAGAAGGAAACATTCCTTCAGCTAATGACAAAGAGTTACTCATTGAGGAAAAGCCAGAGTATTCTAGTTACAACAAAACATGCTGGAGAGAGAAGAAGATTGGTACTCTAGGAAATAGGAAAACTCAATGTCTCAAACAGGCTTTCAATTCATCAATGTTTAGATGACAACATGTCTGGCATTTTGATGGAATTTGATTGCTCAAGAATCATCATTGGTTATCTGCTGGTACATCAAAGGCTGTGGCAACTCTTTTATCTAATTGAAGTTTGTGATATTCCTTTGCCGCTCCTCTTGGTCCTTTGACCACTGACTTAACCTTTTTATACATGTTGCCTCATACCTACAATATCATTTAGAATTATGCTGACAATATATTTTCCAAACCACAGTCCTAATAAAATATGAAATTAGCTCACAAATCATCGTTCCATATGCATGTTAAGTTTGGGAGACAAAATATGTAGTAAGGTGAACGTCCATTCATTAGTCTGAATGGCTTGAGCTTTTGAATGCAATTTTTGTGACTGTCTTGCTGTCCCTGAAGTTGGTCTTATTACCATGCAGCTTGAAAAGGGCTAACTTTTCGGTTATCAACTTCTGTATAGGTTTGGACTTATCTTGGCTTCAGTTTAATATGAATGTTTGTAGCTTGGTACAGTTCTGTTGACCTTAGAGTATTATTTTGTTGGCGATTACCTTACTTATTAGCAATTAAACCTTAGCTGGGTTGATGTGGTATGGAGTTGGTTGTTTTCAAGTGGGCGTCTCTATCCATCTCTCTTAAAATTATTGTTCAACAAATGGTTATCTTAGTACATTGGATGAGAAACATATGCTTGAATAGTCATTACCTTCTATTTCTTTGTTTATTATGTTTTTCCATTGCACTTTTGTATTTTGAGATTTTGGTGTCTTTTATTTTATTTTATTTTTGCTGTTCAGTTAACAATACAATTAACTTTGGTTATGTATGATTTAGTTCTACTTATGAGGAGGGGAGATTCTGTGAGATTTTCCATATGAATGCCACTGGTTGGAGATGTTGTGAATCTTGTGGGAAGGTAAGCAGAAAACTTTTCTTGTTGAGTTGTATGCTTTCTGTGCTCTGTTAAAATATCAAATATGCAGTGGAAGTTTCCAAATTTATTCTGATTCTAGTGCAAGTCACTTTATGGACAATTTCTTACTGCAGCGAGTTCATTGTGGATGCATTGTTTCAAATCATGCATTTATGCTACTGGATGCTGGAGGGATTGAGTGCATGGCATGTGCAAGAAAAAATGTTGTTTTGGTAAGGAATCATTTTAATCTTTCATAAAACTCCTAACTCTGTACTAATTATAGTCTGATAAATCTGTTTTTATTTTGTTTTGCTAATATATTCATATAATTGAGACTGTTTTGGGGCTATGCTTGCAGTAAAGAACATGAGCTTTGTTTGATTAATAAAATGGAAGCTAATGGCACTTTTCGCTAAATGAATCAAATATCTAATTAACCATGTACATTAGTGGTACAATAGATTAACTCTGTTCCATACTGTATGTGCCAGACATCAAGTACTGCATGGCCACCTTCGATATTTTACAATAGTCCTTTATCTGAGAGATTTAAAGACGTTTCTGTCAAAAATTGGAGTCAGTTAGCGGGGTCAGGTCCAGTACCATGGCGGCAAGCACCCAGTTTGTTCAATTCTTCTATTTCTCATTCCGATGGGCATCCCAGAACACTCTATGAAATTGACAGGCTTCATGCGGGTGAAAGATCAACTCTCCCTTCTCTAGAAAAAGGGAGAATAGAGGATTTTTCTGAAAGATTAATAAATGGGAACCTGAAGCTTGGTACACGTGCACGGGATATAGTTGAGAATGGTAATGCAGGTACAGATCACTTACCTGCAATTTTTATGCTACTTGTAGGAAAGAAATGTGTGATAATTTGGCATTTTCCCCATAGCTATGCTAGAGAAATAGATGAACAAATTTGGTAGCTGCAAAACCTTATTTGAACATCCTGTTGCAGGAACCAGTAGTGAGGAGAAACCTGGTTCTTGCTTAGGTATATCGCATCAACCGTCTCTAAGGGAGGATCCATCTGCTCCACAATTTGGAATGCCTCTACCTTTCACATCTCTCAATGAACCAAATGGTCAAATTGGTGGTTCTGGAACTCCTTTACGGCAACCTGCTCCACCTTTGCTTGCTAAGCAATTTCATGGTAATTTGCACGGTGGAGTCGACTCATCACCTGATACTCATATTCGCAATGGAAGGCCTCGAGCAGATGCTCGTGCAAGAAGCCAATTACTCCCTCGTTACTGGCCCAGGTTTACAGATGAAGAGCTACAACAGATTTCTGGAAAGTATCCTTTGATTCAATAATTTATGAATTTGAGGCATTTTATATTTGTGAACTCTAATTCTTAAAACTAGTTAATTAAACTCATGAACACGCATGGGGTCAAGGGGATGGGCTGACTTTATTCTGTTCTTTTCATAACAGGCTTTGCCTTTCTTTTTCTTTACAACTATGCAATCTATCCTTAACCATATTAAAGTTCAAATTCTGTAATCACTCCTTTGTTTGAGAAAATGTTGAGCGCTAGTGATGCTGGGCGAATTGGGCGTTTGGTGCTGCCGAAAAAATGTGCTGAGGTTAGTAAACATGCCACCCTGCTCAACCCTTCACTTTTTCCACTATCCAGCTTTCTATTCTGAATTGTTCTATATTAGAGAAGGTTGATGAGATGCATATTGTGGTCAACAAGCAGAACATAATGATTTCTTTTCTGATTGATACACACACACACACACACACACACACACACACACACCCCATTGATTTCATTCTAGGTAGAGTGTTGTTCACTGGATTAGGACTACATTCATGCTTAAGTTGATTGCTAAATCCTTTTTTTATTCTCTGTATAATGCTGTCATATTTACTACTTTAACTTCATCTTATGGACCAAGGAGTCGCTGAATATAAAATCTTTCAAGTGATTGACCAAACTGCAGAATATGGTATGGGCATGTCAATGTACACCAGAATGTTTTTGCAGGCTCCCATATTCTGTTGAATGATTCTATCCTGGGAACTGTCTGTTGATAGTGGATTCTAAATACACTTTTGAGCAGGTTTAGACTTGAATGTAAGTAGAAAGGGGAATTAATGATAAGTTGATAACTTAAGATGATCTCCATAATGACCATGAATCGAGCCCATACTTTTAATTTCTTTTTTGAATTTTCCCGGTGATTTCTTTGTTGAATATTCTGTAACTGTCTTATTAAAATATATGCAATGCTCATGTGGGGTGTTGTGCATTTGATTCTTGTGAAACCTCATATTTTGAGGAAACTCAAGTGCCTGGCTTTTCAATGAGACAGCTTATAGGCTGATTACGTATTTGCATGAAGAATAAGTTAGTAAATTTTGCCTCCCTTGCTTTTCTTTTTGGCTTCAGTATCATTTTCTTTCTCGATGATTCTTCAATAGAATCAATACTGATTTTCTTACTTTGGACAGGCTTATTTTCCGCCCATCTCACATCCTGAAGGATTGCCTCTTAAGGTCCAGGATTCTAAAGGCAAAGAATGGATATTTCAATTCCGCTTCTGGCCTAACAATAATAGTAGAATGTATGTTCTTGAGGGGGTAACTCCTTGCATACAGAATATGCGGTTGCAAGCTGGCGATATAGGTAACTACCAAATTGAGTGGAAGTAATAGTCAAAAGTTACCTACTTCAAAATTTGGGGATGATTATATTCTCTGCATTATACTAGTTTTCTTATTTTGAGATCTTTTGGATATAGTTGACAATGACAAGGCTTACATCTAGTGAGAATTGTTGCCTTTTAGTTTTGGTTTTTTTCTTTTACTTGTCCGGCTCCTTAATCTTTGAATTCATCTTCCTTGTGATGTGGTGCCAACTTTTGTTGAAGTACTGGTTCGTGGTTTTCGAGTTCTCTGTTACTGGGTCTGAAATTTGTTTTTGTTTCCTCAGTAACATTTAGTCGACTAGAGCCAGAAGGAAAATTGGTTATGGGATTCAGAAAGGCTTCAACTGCTCCATCATCTGATCAGGTATGACCTTGTCAAATTTCATAGTATCTTTTCAGATGTCTACTTTTGCATGCCAGAGCACAAGGACAGGGACAAATGAAAGTCCCTCAACTGTTTTTTTGGATGTATTGCTAGCGCAGTTAGATATCCCTAAGCTTATGGCATCATTATGTGCATAGTTTGTGCATCGTCCATCTTGTCATAGATAAAAACAAGTGTATGCATGCTTGTTTAAGAAATATTAATCGATCTAATCATTAATCTTCTAATATCAATAGTATTATGCCGTGCTGTTTAGTTTGTGCATTTCTTACAGTCTGGAAAAGATGTAAACAGTTATTGATTTAGTTATTGATTTGCTGCTTTAGATTTAATTTTGAGATGAATTAAGCCAATAGATTAACCCATATTCTGTATTTTCATTTTCAGGATAATGATACAAGTAAGACTAGTAATGGTCTTTCTGCAAATAGAGATGTTAGTACTGCAAAGCCTTTTATGGTGAAGTTGCTTTAACCTTTTATCATTTAAAAGATAAATTGGAATAACCCCGTTTTTTATCAACTGAACAGGCTGAATTTGCTGATCCCAGTCCTTGGTCTAAAGTAGACAAGTCAGGATACATAGCTAAAGAAGTTCTTGAAGCAAAATCATCAATCAAAAAGAGGAAAAGCAGCACATTGGGTTCTAAGAGTAAGCGCCTGAGAATTGAAAATGAAGACATGATAGAACTGAAGCTAACATGGGAAGAAGCACAAGGACTGCTGCGCCCCCCTCCCGACCATATTCCTAGTGTTGTGGTGATTGAAGGATTTGAGTTAGAGGAATATGAGGTTTGGTTTCTTCCGTATTCGATAGAAATTTGTCCCAGTGATCACCATTATCTTTTTCTTTTTAGCCATCTTCCAGCGTGCTTGATTTTACAGCCAGTTTCAATAGATTACTTGAATCATATGACCCTGTTGCCATTGACTGTTGGCATATTTGTTTAATTCTAGAATGGCCTTCTTTTGTCGCATTGAATTTTAGGCAAATGATACTGAGACACAAAGGAGTAAAACAATGCAAAAGTATCAAAGAAAGACTCCTTTATTTTGTACCACATATAAATAAGAATTCCTAACTGTTGCATGGTTTCACACTTGTTATCATCAATCCTTGTTTGGCTTGACTTAATCTTTATCAGAGCATTAATTGAAAATTCCTTAAAATTGTTATTATGTTTGGATGAAGAGTTTGAACATGCATTAGTGCATCTTTATCACGTTATACCTTGTCAGACTTCCGTTCTGTTTCCACACTCACTTGTGTTCTATTACAGGATGCCCCAATTCTTGGGAAGCCAACAGTTTTTGCAACTGATAATTCGGGGTAAGTTACTTGGGCAGTTCAGCATCATTTGGCTCATCAGCTCATGCAATGATTTATATACGTTCTTTACAGACATAGACTTGATCTTTTATTCTTCGTGGCATTCTCTATTGAAGAGAATCCTTGCTATTGTACCTGGTTAAGACTCTAAATCTTTTATGATACGGGGTGTTTTTCTTGGAGAATATTTACATGTCTCATCTTTTGTGGAGCCTTAGCCTTTTTGGAACTTTGAATTTATTGACCATTGTGGGTTTTTTTCATAATTGTTGATATAAATAGGGGATAACATGTTAGCATTATAATCTTTTTTCTGCTGTCAAATTACGAAGATGAATGCAGGTTTGTTTTATTGCCGTGATTTTAAAAGTTTTCCTTGTTGTAAGTTGTAACATTTTCTCATCTTTTTTCTCGTCAGTCAAAAGATTCAATGGGTTCAATGTGAAGATTGTTTTAAATGGCGCAAATTGCCTGCTGATGCTCTTCTTCCGTCCAAATGGACATGTTCTAGTAACTCCTGGGATCAAGGAAGGTATAACATGCATCCAGCTGTTTTTTCTGATACGTGTCTGTCTCCATATATTCAATAATCTATGCTCTCAAGTTTAAGTGATGCATGGTGAAAAACCATATAGTTTTTCATCCCTCATAAGATGTAAACATGCATTTGAAGGGTAAACTTGTCGATTGAAATTGTGTTCACTTCACTGGATGATTTCTGCTTCTATGATGGGTGTTAAAAGCTTATGAAAGATCATTGGACTGTGCTGTATGAAACTTCTGTCATGGAAAGGAGCCAACTTTTTGGGACTTTTAGATGGGTTCTTGCTTGTTATGTTGTAATGTGTTTTTATATAAATGGTAAAATGGACTAAGCCCATGTTCTACTTTCTTTTGTCTCTGAGATGGACAAACAACAGTGTAAAGTTTGACAGCATCTGAAATTCTGCGAATTGTCATCTTTGAGTATTGTGTTCACTATTTCTATCCTTCTGTCACCAGATCATTTTGTTCAGCAGCTCAAGAATTGACAGCAGAGCAGCTTGAAGATCTGCTACCTTCTTGTCATATAGGTATAAATTACCTGGAATGGTTTTTCCGTTTCATCTTTTCTACATGCTCAAGTTTACTTGCATATTGATGATTTAAAATGCTCTCTCTTGTTCAAATGGTGGTACCTTGTACTTTCTGCCCCAACTGCTGAATTTTCAATTTTTATCACGGTTGTGAAAAAGCAGCTGCTTCCAAGAAAATGAAGGCTTCTAAACAGGATGTTGATAATGTTGAAGCACTGGAGGGGCTTGACACTCTTGCCAACCTAGCTATTTTAGGAGAGAATGAGGCACTTCCAGCTTCATCCCAAGCCACCACAAAGCACCCACGGCATAGGCCTGGCTGTTCCTGTATTGTTTGCATTCAGCCACCAAGTGGGAAGGGTCCAAAACACAAGCAGACATGCACATGTAATGTGTGCCAAACAGTGAAGCGACGTTTCAAAACCCTAATGATGAAGCGTGAGAAGAAGCAATCGGAGAAAGAAGCAGAAACTACTAGGAAAAAGCAGCAACAAGCTTTACCTGAGAAATTGTTGGATGATGACCCCTCACCATCGACCAACACTGAAAGTAGCAGCCCAGACAAAAAAAAGATGATCAGTGAAGGCTCTGATGATGACCCCAACAAAACTAAATCCTCCACTTCACCTTTTAAAGGTCAAATAGACCTGAATATCCAGCCAGAACGAGAGGAAGAGTTGTCACCTGGTTCAGATTCTGGAAGCATGATGAAGATGCTCCAAGATGCTACTGAGAGGTATCTCAGGCAGCACAGGTTGTTAGTCTCAGACGACGACAATAATATTTCATCAGGTAATCAAGTACTTGCAGGTCATGAAATGGGTGAAAAAATCAGCAATGGCGTTGTGCTTGGCAACGGTCATCAAGATTCTGACAAAGATCATCCTGCAACTTTCTCAGTGAAAGTGTCTGCGACCTCTCCAGCCACTGGATAGTTATGCCTTTAATTATGAAATGCTGTATTGACTGTCCATGTAGGACTTGGGAGCTGAATCCGAGGATTATTTATCTTTGTACGTTTATACATCGGTATGGCGCTTCTTTGGTCTGTACATACAAGTAGAGAGGTAGGAAGAGTGGGCAACATGGTTGAGAAACCGATAATTTTGCTGATTCACATTCATATGTGATCTTCTCTACTGTAATATAAGCGAATGCTAATTAGTTTAGAGGGAAAGAATGACGATAACAAGTGGTAGTAGGTTGAAGCTATGTACTTCAGTTTAGGAGCTCACTGCTGCCCTGGTTCAGGTTCAGGTTCAGGATCACGAGAATGTAACTAAGCTGTGCCAGTTTTTCACTCGGTGAAATGAGAAATTGCTTCTGTTATTCTAGTTAATTTGCATTATTGCCTTCAAACTTAAAAGTAGTTGAACCGTCTCTTTGCCGAGAATCAGGTTGAATTTGCTCCACCGGCCACCTGACGAGTGGTTCGGGCAGTAAAATGGTGGGCAATCATATTTAATTCAATGTGTGTTTTGTTTGTGTAATTTGCTAAATTCCCATTTTTAACTGAAAATTTGATTGTAAAATCTAAATCTGGAAAAAATGAATTGATGACCCTATGGCGTTTTGATGAATTTTTTTTTCTTTTGAAGAAGACGCTTAAAATATGAGCACATAAGACAAGAATGTGAAATATTTGTTTACCGAAACCACGGCGTTGAAGCATCAATTATTAAAACTTTTGACTTTTATTATGATATGTAGCTCTTGTTAATTGTTCATAATGAGGACTAATTATGTGTGAAAAATAATATATTAATAGTAATAAGAATTAATAAACAAAAGGAGCAGGGTTGTCCATTAGTTAAATGACTAGCCACAAGATAATTGAAGAGTTAAGGTTGGATACACAGATTGTAGGTTTTTGTGGTTGAGAGGAAAGCAAAAGAAGACACAGTCAACCTAACCAATGAAAAAGGGAAAGCCACTTATTCAAAAGCTTTCAGGTAAAAGCTTGGTTGGTTATCATCTGATAATAACCTCAAGCCCCTTATAACTTAGTTCCCAACGCCAAAAATAAGGTTGCTTTCCCGATATTCATTTTCTTGGTGACAATTTTGCTGTTGTCGCCTCTTCTCTTCCTCCTCCTTAGGCAGCAAGCAAGAAATGGAGAGGAAGATGATGAACAAAATAAATACAGGCATACTCTATTAGATTTAATACATTCTACTAATTTCATAAAAAAGAAAAAAAAATTGAGGAAGTACATTTGCAGCAGAACAACAAACTCCAAGATGAACGATTTATTTTCAAGTTCTTTCAAGAAATATACTGACCTCAAGCAGCAAACACAGAATGATGATGTGGAGGAAGGAAAGGAGCCTATGAATCTTGATAAATTCTTCGGCGATGTCGAGAATGTTAAGGAAGACATGAAAACCGTAGAAAAGCTCTACAAAAACTTACAAGACGCAAATGAAGAGAGCAAAGTTGCGCATAATGCAAAAACTATGAAAGCTATCCGTTCTCGAATGGACTCTGAAGTTGAGCAAGTCCTGAAACGTGTCAAAATCATCAAAGGAAAGCTTGAAGGTTTAGAACGTTCCAATGCAGCTGCACGGAACATTCCAGGGTGCGGTCCAGGCTCGTCTGCAGATAGAACTAGGACTTCTGTTGTGAGCGGTTTAGGAAAGAAACTAAAAGACCTAATGGATAACTTTCAGGGTTTAAGAGCTAAGATGACAGCTGAATATAAAGAAACTGTTGAACGGAGGTATTTTACTATAACAGGAGAAAAGCCAAGTGAAGAAACTATTGAGAATTTGATAGAAAGTGGAGAAAGTGAAAGTTTCCTGCAGAAAGCTATTCAGGATCAAGGGAGAGGTCAGATTCTTGACACTATATCGGAAATTCAAGAAAGACATGATGCAGTAAAGGAAATAGAAAAGAACTTGATTGAGCTTCATCAGGTTTTCTTGGATATGGCTGCTCTTGTGGAAGCTCAAGGGCACCAACTCAATGACATTGAGAGTCATGTCGCACATGCTAGTTCATTCGTGCGACGAGGGACTGAGCAACTTCAGGAGGCCAGGGAATATCAGAAAAGCTCTAGAAAATGGACTTGCATTGCCATTTATGGTGGAATTGTTGTTGTCATTTTGCTCCTATTGCCACTCTTACCAACAATTTTGTCCCTCTTGTAGAAAGAAGAGAAGTCACAGCTTCTTCAATTCTGAAAATATATGTATATCATTTTCACTGTAATGAAAATTTGTTAGATTGTAAAAAAACTTTGTAAGATTTTGTATTTTATTTCCCAAGATAGTGTTTTAATGTCTCAGACTTACATTCTGACTATAGACGGCAAAACTTGGGATGTTAGTTCAGGAAAAAAATAAAAAATCCAAAATAAATGGTCCGTTGGCATATTGGAGATGTCTGAATTCTGCCTCACTTCCCATGAAACGCCATAGACGAAAACTAGATGAGTTTTTAAGTTTTTATCGAGATACTAGAAAATCATAGGATGAAGAAGAGCAGATTCTTTTTTTCTTTTTACTTCTACCTTACCATTGATCACACATACGTGTATATATATATAGTAGAGATTTCTGTGTAAATCATATCTTCACAACAGTACAAAACTATCAATCTTGCAGCTATGATTGCCAAAAAAACAAGCCAGAATCATCTGAGCTGTTTGAATAGAAGATATTAATATATAATGTGCATGTACAAAAGTTATTATGAACAGCTATCGGAACTTGGCATACAACAGAACCCTACATTTGTTATTAATTTAGTCCTCTTTGGCCCTTAAAATTCTAGAATTTGCTATGATCAAGCAAAAAAGTTACAGGGTCACAATATTTCACATGTGCGCCTGCCGACCTTTGATGTTTTGCTTGATATGCTGTCTGTCAATAGTTAATAATACAGCCACAACAAGGAGATGACAACGGCAATGCGGTCAAACTGTCACCTGTAGATTCATCAGCAAGGGACTTTCAACTAGCTTTCTTTCAATTGCATAAAGTAAGAACAACACAAAGCAACTGCTGTTCCAAAATAATTTCTTCGAACACCCTAGTTTGTCAAATGCAGATAGCCCCAAAGAATCTACAGTCGGCTTCTTTTTAGAACAATGGCAAAGCTATGTGACAGAAGAGGATTTAATTGGGTTTAATTATGTGGCAAATCACCACAAATTACATAACAAGATACTAATAAAATTTCAGCCTACCAACTGCAATTTATGCTGAACAAGATGACATAGAAACCAGCAATTCCCGCTTTGGAAGATTAGAATACTTCACAAATCAAAATGAAAGATGAATGAATATTGAGATACTAAATGGAAGTACAAACAATTTACACAATACAAGACGGCAAAATAATAACAATTTAATGGTTCAGCCATTCCCAAAATGTATAAAACCTGTTACAAAATTAGTAATTCTTCCAACTCATCATCGAGGTTCTACCAAGTTGCAGCAACAAACAAGACAATATGTATTGAATAACCCAGACTCAATGATTGTACCCATTAATTTACAAGCTCAACAAAACCAATCAAGTTCCAGCAGTAGGCAAAGCTGCCATAAAAGAATTATATGAGGACTCCAGATCAAAGTGTAGTTGCCGGGCCTGCTGCTCTGTCAATTCATCTGCTGCCCCCATCTTAGACAGCCTAGAAATCCACTCTTTCATCTTTGTCTTGCCCTCAAAGTCTGGTGGCAAAATGCTCAATTTATTAAGTGAAGCTGAAAGGTCTGATAGCAGCGGATGCACCTGATCCACTGCCACCATATTCAGTTTTAGGGAATCCATGGCTGTAATGAAGTTTTGCACACACTCTGCCACAATGGCAGCTGATGTTGTCGCTGAGGCAGCTGCAGCAGCCCGGTGTTCCACTGTGGCAGGGACCCCTGAGGTCACCAATCGGTTTATGGCAGCTGGACAATCCATCTTGTATGTGTCTGCAAAGCGCTCAATGCTAGGGACTATGTCTTTCAAAGTGGAAGCTAGTGTTTTGAAGTGGGCGATAAGCTTGTGGCATTCGGTTTCATACTCAGATGAGGTGATAATGTCACGAATATAGGCCTTTTCAAGCTTCTCCGTCGCTTTGATTATAGCATAGAGCTCAGCAAAGTTCTCGTACATTTCTCTCTCGCGCTTGTCGTTCCATAGCTTGACCTCCATTGCAAATAGGTACGCTTAACAAATATACTTTCACAATTGGATATATATAAAGGTATATGTGGAGGATTGGAGAAGAGAACGGGACACGCGCAAAGAGCACTAGCCTTCGCTGAAAAACATCCATATATACAGGAAGATAAAACATAATTAGACAAATATTGTCACTTTTGCAAATCCAAAAAACACAGTACAGGCAAACAATTCAAAGCGTGTGATAAAGTCGTCCTATTTATCTGGTTTAATAGATAATGTTTGAACATACATTCCATGGCTATCGCAAAATAGCAAACTAACTATTTCATAGAGTTCATCCAAAATTAAGAAAAAACAAATGCATATTAACTAGAGATAGCAAGCAACGGAAGAAAGAACAGAGAAATGAAAACAGAAACAAGACCCAACTATGCAAATATGCTTACTTTCAACTGATCATGGACCAATACAATACTACTTGTGTATTAATACAGATGAAAAACTTCTATTCACAAGAAATAAAAAAAAAAAAAAAAAAAGGAAAAGGCAAAAGTATAGCAGCTAAAGTTTCCATCTTTTCTCCGATTCTACCGATTTCTCAGAAACCAATGAGACAAACAAACAGATCTTATAATCGCAAATTATAAACCACAAATATAACATCAAACCCCTTTTCAATTATAAAATTAGAAAAGCCCTTTTCAAAGTTTACCTCTAGGTCATCCTAGAGCGAAGAATCCCAAACGTAATACCCATACGGCTTAGAACTCCAAAAAGTACGTAAGACGAACATATATATGATTTGAAAGAGAAAAAGAGGAACTTACAGGAAGTGAAAAACGCGGCTTTGAACAGCGTGAAGGCTCTTTCTCTGGGTTGCAGAGAAGAGAGAGAAAAGAAGGGAGAGAGGGAGATAATGTATTTGTATTATGAGGATTTGGAGAGAGAGAGAGAGACAGAGATGGGGTTGCGTGTGGGCTCGCGTATATTATTATTGCTGCTTACGGCATCTACGTGTAGCAGTTGGGATGAGCAGAAGAGTGAGACACCTCCGTTACGTTCTGTTACGGTGATATGACGCTACATTAGCTTTCATGGCCTCGCATGCCTTTTGTCCAATCATTCCTTTCTATTTATTACGGGCAATCCCGATAATGATCGGATCGAACCCTCTACTTTCCTCCTTACAGTTACCGAATTATTGATCTTTGAAATATGAATTTTATTATTCAATATAAAGATTTTTTCTTATTGTTTAGAAATTTCCAACTTTTTTTTTAATATTAGGGTTGACTCTTCAGTTTGGATGGAAAATATGTTAGGATCCATCGACAAAATTAATTGCCTTAATTGTTTAATCAGCGTTTAATTGTTAAATGTATGCTCATTAAACCTTTAAATAGTTTTTTAAATATATAATATCTTAATTTTTAAAAATTAATTTAAATATTATGTTATCGATTACTGTAAAAAATAGAATTTAACTTTTTGACCAGCTATTTAGAAAGTTGTTCTCTCAACTAGAAATATCAAAAGAAAATAAATGTAAAAATTTCAATTTAAAATCGAATAAAAAATTAAAAGGGACCAATTTCAATTTCTATTATTATTACGGAAGAATCCTAAAAGGAAATAAAAGATTAGAAAGAAGGATATAATATTGAAATAGATCAGTATTGGAATGTAATTAAAAGCATATTAAAATTAATAAATTTGAAAATTGAAAAATCAATTTCAATTATTTTTTTGAGTTTTAACAGCTTAAAATTATTAGTTTACTAAGCTGAAAATTTGATTAAATGAGTTGGTCTAGTTAAGGCTCCATGGAGCAAGCTTTAATCAAAATTTTTAAAAAGAAAACTTGTTTTTCATTGGAAAGTTGCATGAATGAAATTGAGAAAATTGATTTAGAAAATAACGAAGTAATAAAATATTATATTTGTATTGCTTAATTTAAACATTATATTATTCGTTATTACTTTATTACCAAATTAAAATATAAAAAGCAATACGTGGTATGCAGCTGGCACATGCATTCTGATGTGGCAACAATGCTGCGCTGGCATACACAGCATGTTTGACAGTTGGCACGGATTTAGTGACGTATCAGAAGGTGTTGACATAGCTGGTGGTTGCGTGGCTTCAAGCCTGTTTAACAGTTTGGTTCCAATGGTTGTTTGGCACGATGGGCTGGCTAGCATTCAACGGGCACCTAAACTAGCAACCAGTAACAAAACTTGGATGGGCTGGGCCAATAGGAGCAGCCTAATTATTCACCCTAATCCCTTTGTCTCGTGTGAAATGGGAGCTATCAATCACTACCAAGTTTCAAGATCGACGCTTGGAACATCTCTGCGAAACAATTAATTGCAGTGAGAAGTTGCAAATTCTCAGATAAGTTTTCCCTCTGCTGTCGACATTTTTGTCCAAAGTAGCTTAGATTTAGGGATTTGGTTTACTTCAGCAAATTATTTTGATTTTTGTTTATAGAGGTTCAGGGCTTTACTTATAAATTCAAAAAGCGGCTTTCAGTTTTGCATCAGTTTGGTTTTACTAGAGTTTTAGAGTTTATTCTGCGCCAAATTTTTTATAGATATGTCAATTCCTAGAGAGCTTTATCCGTCCCAAGATGATCTCTTGTACGAAGAGGAGATATTACGTAACCCATTCAGCCTCAAGCTTTGGTGGCGCTACCTAATAGCCCGTCGTGAAGCACCTTTCAAAAAGCGGTTCATTATCTATGAGAGAGCTGTTAAGGCTTTACCAGGGAGCTATAAGCTTTGGCATGCCTATCTTACTGAGCGTCTCGATATTGTTAGAAACTTGCCCATCACTCACTCCCAATATGAAACCCTAAACAATACATTTGAAAGAGCATTGGTTACTATGCATAAAATGCCTCGAATTTGGATCATGTACTTGCAATCTCTAACCAACCAGAAATTGATTACTCGTACCCGTAGGTCTTTTGATAGAGCACTCTGTGCATTGCCAGTCACGCAACATGATAGGATTTGGGAGCTATATTTGAGGTTTGTCAGCCAAGAGGGAATTCCAATTGAGACTTCACTCAGGGTTTATAGGAGGTACTTGAAGTATGACCCTAGTCATATTGAGGACTTCATTGAGTTCTTGGTGAATTCCCATCTCTGGCAAGAGGCAGCTGAGAGGCTTGCTTCAGTGTTGAATGACGATCAGTTTTATTCTATAAAGGGGAAAATAAAGCATACGTTATGGCTAGAATTGTGTGATCTTCTTACTAGACATGCAAAGGAGGTCTCTGGTTTGAATGTTGACGCCATTATTAGGGGTGGCATTAGGAAGTTTACAGATGACGTTGGCACATTGTGGACATCTCTTGCTGATTATTATATTAGGAGGGGTTTGTTTGAGAAGGCTAGGGATATTTTTGAGGAGGGTATGACTACAGTGGTTACTGTGAGAGATTTTAGTGTTATTTTTGATGCATATTCACAGTTTGAAGAGAGTATGGTAGCATATAAGTTGGATCTGGACTTGAGTGATGAGGAAGAGAATGATGATGATGCCAAGCAAGAAGAGGATATTCGTTTAGAAGTGAATTCTAAGTTTGAGAAGAAGATACTTAAAGGGTTTTGGTTACATGATGATAATAATGTGGATTTGATGTTGGCCCGATTGGAGTATCTCATGGATAGAAGGCCAGAATTAGCCAATAGTGTACTTTTGCGACAAAATCCACATAATGTGGAACAGTGGCACAGGAGGGTTAAGCTTTTTGAGGGCAATCCAACTAAACAGATACTAACTTACACTGAGGCAGTAAGGACAGTTGATCCGATGAAAGCAGTAGGAAAGCCTCACACTCTATGGATTGCTTTTGCCAAGTTGTATGAGAATCACAATGATCTTGTCAATGCAAGAGTAATTTTTGACAAGGCTGTCCAAGTGAACTATAAGACTGTTGATAATCTGGCCAGCATTTGGTGTGAGTGGGCTGAAATGGAAATTAGACACAAAAATTTCAAAGGTGCATTGGAGCTGTTGAGGCGGGCCACAGCAGAACCATCAGTTGAGGTCAAACGAAGAGGTAATCCTAAAATTTTCTCATTTACTGTCTTCCCTTATTCTAATTGTCATTTACTCTGCACTCTGTTAGTGGCTATCCTGCATGATTGTAATGCCTATTTCAAACCAATTAAATTCCTGTTACAAAAACTTGTTAGAAGTTTGTTTACAGAAATTTCGAGTTGCGAGTCTCAAGAATCAAAATATGTAACAATTTAGTGAATGTGACTTCATATTTTGAAGCTAGGACTGAACATTTCGGCTTATAATAATATCCTGTTAATGATAGTTTTTGTTTTATAATAACTGAAGCAATTCAATGTGGTTAAGACTTGGTGCATTGACATATTTTTCAGTTGGATGGGAGGGTGGGGAGATATGGGAAGTTGTAGGGAAGGCATGCAGTTTTATATATTCCAACAAAAGCAATACAAGGTTCCTATTTTTTGAAAAGGAAAAAAGATACAGAGTTATAAACATGGACAAGAACATTTTGGAGGATTCAAATTATAAAGCTGGTTGATTTGCGAAGAAGCTTTATTAGAGGATTCAAATTGGACACCCAACTGATTATTTCATTTCTGTGCTGTGGTTGCAGTGGCTGCTGATGGCAATGAACCAGTCCAGATGAAGTTGCATAAGTCCTTGAGACTCTGGACTTTTTATGTCGATTTGGAAGAGGGCCTTGGGACCTTGGAGTCCACTCGAGCAGTCTATGAGCGAATATTGGACCTGAGAATAGCCACACCACAAATCATTATCAATTATGCATTGCTCCTAGAAGTATGATATCTATAATTCTACTGCTTTGTTCCTTTTAGTTGTTACTTTTATTGATGTAAATTGAATCACTTATATTATTTTGGACTGTGCAGGAACACAAGTACTTTGAAGATGCATTCAAGGTATACGAAAGAGGAGTGAAAATATTTAAGTATCCTCATGTGAAAGACATATGGGTCACATATCTTTCAAAGTTTGTAAAGAGATATGGCAAGACAAAACTGGAACGAGCAAGAGAGTTATTTGAACATGCTATTGAAATGGTATGCTCCTTATTCTCAGATTCTCTTTGTTTCATACCTCTGATATCGTATATGTTTATCGCTGAAGATGACTGCCAAAGTTTTGGAACGTTTAACAGGGTTTTCTGCTTTTAGATTGCTTCTGGAGTTTTTAATATTACAGAAGTTTGTCTGATGACTGTGTTGCTCACCTTGTTGTATCTGATTGTCTGGTTCTTTGTAAATAGGCATCATTCCTGTGTATATTTTTAACTTGAAAAATGCAATCTAGGTTTATGTGGAAGGGTCTGTAGGTTGCCTGAATAGATGCTGTGCAACTCTCATCTAGTTAGTATGAGACCTGGAAACTGGAATAATGTTTAAAGTATTAATATAGAGAATTATTGATTTGTATCTTTGCTTGCATGGTCCTCCTGCATCCTTCCTCTCCTTCATCCAAAAATTATTTTGACACCTTAGCAATTAAGAATTGTCAGTGTTTGATTGTTGATGTGTGATACATTTTGATACGGTCCCTTGCTATGGATCGGTGAGTTAGAATATCAGGATGAGTGAGGGGAGGTCGGAAAGGTGGAGTGTGTGTTTTCTTTGAGCGACCTATGATTTTAGCTAAATCAGATTCGTTAGAGAGAACCTGGATCTCTTGAATTAAAGCACTCAAAAACTTTGGAAATTTTCTGCATACCTTTATTATTGAATTCTCAAGTTTAAATATACTGCTGGAGGAATAACTACCTCCTTTAAACAAGGTAACATGGAAACATGGAAGTTCAACTTCCTACAACTAAGGAACATGATTAACAAACTGAACCACAATTAAACAATTGAAATAAAACTGAACAAAGCATGAAAACCATCAGTTGAATATGCCACTATTCTTGGTGGACGTGATTAGTGACTTGGACATGACCTGGTTTTGCTTTTCCTGTATTCCCATGTGTGAAGATTTTGTAAACTTGAATGCTGGAATATGGATGATCATCAGTTAAAGAGCTAACATATTTCTTCAGAAATTATCACTAGGAAATACTTGATCAATGAAGTCAATTCAGGAGCTTTCCTTTTTCATACTTTGGGTCCTTTTCTGTGTAATAATCTTGAGCTAGGTCATTGAATATATCAATGCTTTGAGGATTTATATTGGAATTAGAAACAGCAATGATTTTTGTCATGCTTATAGTTCCAATTAAAATTTAAGGGGTAAATGTGTTAGCTTGTAAAGGAATTATCTACAATGGTCATTGTAGTTTACCTTTTATTGGCATCCATATAATTCCCTGTTCACTTTTTTGTCATGATTGTAATTTATTAATTCCTTCACATGGTTATATGTGATATATTCTGTAATCAGTGTGGTATCTTAGTTATATCATTCTAGCATGGTGTTTCCATGGGTCTTCAAATGAGTGATACTGGTAGTACCATAGTAGCATAATTTTGTTTGTGGTATGATGTTGACCTTGTCACTTTTTTATGTTTGTCAGGCTCCTGCTGATGCAGTGAAACCCTTGTATCTTCAATATGCAAAGCTGGAAGAGGATTATGGTTTGGCAAAGCGAGCTATGAAGGTTTATGATCAAGCAACAAAAGCTGTCCCTAATAGTGAAAAACTGGAGATGTATAAAATTTATATTGCCCGTGCGGCTGAGATTTTTGGTGTCCCAAAAACCAGGGAGATATATGAGCAAGCAATTCAGGAACCGGGTGGTCTTCCTGATAAAGATGTAAAGACAATGTGTTTGAAGTATGCTGAATTGGAGAAGAGCCTGGGAGAAATTGATCGTGCACGTGCCATATATGTATATGCATCTCAACTTGCTGATCCACGAACTGATGCAGATTTCTGGAATAAATGGCACGAGTTTGAGGTACAACATGGAAATGAGGACACTTTCCGAGATATGCTGCGGACTAAACGAAGTGCTTCAGCAAGCCATAGCCAGGTAAACAATTTTCTTTATGTTACAGCTGTGAAGACAATACTTGACTCTAATGTGAGTGTCATCAATTGATGTGTGCTCTTTATGATTCATATGCTTCTCTTTATGCTGAAGGGGTTAGTCATTGCTGACGCCTCTTGCATTCCAAACAATTGCAATTATGGAATTAGAGCCAAGGTCAACTTATACTTAAATGCATTCAAGTTTTCCATTGAAGTACATGGAGATGTTAAAGTTTCATATAGCATTTCAATTTGCTCATAGTTTGATGGGAATGATCAATTATCTATTGAAATCAAAGATGAAAACGAAAAATTGTATTTAAGGTGGAGACAGGGCATTATTTCCTTAACCTTAGGTTTTCCTTTTCAAGTTTTCATCTTTATGAACTCTTGAATTAGCTGGCCGACTCAATTATTGTAATGTCTTTAGGATATGATTCTCAATGGACTTTACTCTCTGCACTGAGACTGGTAACAAGTCTTGTCAAAACAGTTGGATCTTTATCCTTGTTGCATCATTTTGAATGCAACAACAAAACAACTAAGCCTTAATCCGAAACTAGTTATATGAATCCAATGTTTCCATTTTTCTATGTTCTTAACTAGGTCTTTACATCATTTTGAATAGTTGATGTTAATTTTGTAAATCTGATTCTCATTTTCTTTCATTGCAGCAACATATTTTGCCCGAGTATTTGATGCCAAAGGATCAAAGGCTGGACATTGACGAGGCAAAAGACAAATTGAAACAGGCTGGGGTTCCTGAAGATGAAATGGCTGCTCTAGAGAGGCAGTTAGCTCCTGCAGCCATCAATACTACAACTAAAGACAGCAACAGAAAAGTGGGCTTTTGGAGTGCTGGGGTGGAATCGCAGCCTGATGGAGCAATAAAGGTTAATGTGAACCAGGAAGACATTGAGCTGCCAGAAGAAAGTGACTCTGAAGATGATGAAAAAGTGGAGATTACGCAGAAAGATGTTCCATCTGCTGTCTTTGGCGGATTGGCTAGGAAGAGAGAGGAGACTGAAAAAGATGAAGGTGGAGGCGACACTGGAATCGGTAAGGATAAGGATGGTGAGAGCCGTCTTGGGGCCTTGGAGAGAATAAAACGGCAAAAAAGAGCATGATTACCTTGAAATTTGAAGTCAGGCTAAACTGTCATGAAGTTTTGACAAATGTCCTAACTGCCATACATACACCTGAAGTTGTCCTTTGCGATTTGTATGATAATAGTTGATTGTACTGGAGGTGGACATTTTCATCAAGCCAAAATGTTGTAGAGGACCCCAGAATACAATTCATTTGGATTCAATTGGCTAGTAGGTTCTGCTACGAAAAATGAGGTTGACTAATCAGATGTACTCAAAGTGGCTATGAATAGCAACGCCTGAGGCACACCACATGCAAGTAGGTACAACGTTTACACCGAGGCCCATAATTATAAGACCCATATCCAACTATTTGTAAGCTGTAGACAGGAGTAGACTGTAATTTGTAGTGAATTTTCCTTTTTTGTATTTTGTTAATGATAAATCCTTTGAATGTGTAACGCGACAGGGCCAATTATCATTTCCTTTGAATTTGCTACTAAACCAAGTTTCCATGAAGATTTGCTGTAATTGCATTGCTTTGACTAGAGGCAAATACAACCAAATATGGACCCCAATTTGCACCTGCAATCAAAATATACAGTAGTTTAACAAAAAATCTCAGACTCCCACTTATATCCTTCTTGACAACCAAACTTGGTTATTGTCTTTTTGTACACTGAAACTTCTCAAAAACCCACATGATTAACCCCATCCACCAAACTGAACAAGCTTTGCCATCTGTCGTCAACTTTACAAGTTTAATCGACTTATTACGCTCCAGTGACGTGCCAAAAAAGGCAAGACAAATGGCCGATGTGAATTATGAACATCTTTATTTCAGAATCAAAAGGAATACATCGCCACTGTCTTTAATCAATAAAGAAAATTCTTGGTATTACATGTCCTTTCTCTTCTTCATGTACTTTTTATCTTTTACTATAGGATCAAATTTGATTGATTATCAAAAATAATGTATTCCCATACTAGCATCAATTTTTGTCACAAAAAATAACAAAAGGGGAATTCAAATTTGGATCTTATAATAGGGGAAGGATAGGATCCTACGTAACAAAACAGAAATTATTTGCTAATCCCACTGTTTTTAATTAAAAGGAAATTGAAGGCCCTGTCACCATACTGTTTTTTTTTTTTTTTTTTTTTTTTAATTAAAAGGAAGGAACAATGCTACTATGTATTGGCCATTCATTAAAGATGAATAAAAGAACACACAAGTTTCTTCCTTTACAGACACCAGACCGACCATAGCACAACCAAAACTATAGTATTTTAATACTATCTTTGTATGTAAGCTCAACCCTTTTTTGCTTCAAATTCTAACCCCTACATTTTTTTACCTAATCAGGAAAAGAATAAATAAATAAAAAGAAATACACATTTCCTTTTTCCAGTAAAATCAAACCCATTAAAGTTTTTTTTTTTTTTTTTCTTTTTTGAAAACTATTTCATTAAGAATAATTAAAATTAATGGCTTCCACGGAGAACCATTTCCTTGTAATGATTCAACGACTCTTGTCTCTGCATCCTCATCTCTTCGTTGAACTTCTTAATGAACGCCTCAACTCGGCGGTTCAACTCATCCTGACTCAGCGACGGCTCTTTTTTCAGCCTCCCTGACGCAGGAGAGTTGCTCACAGGTGGCGGCTGGTAATTGGTCCTGTCCTTGAAAGTCTCTGATTTCTTCGGTAACGATGGGTCCACTTGAATTACGTCTACTTGACGGCCGTAATTCTCGAACGTCTCCGACTTCTTCAAGTGTCTCGTTAACGGCATTGCTCGTCCCTCCGTTATCATTTTCCACGTGTTCTCCAGCGTCTCGTGCCGTTTGGGTTTCGCGACTCTCAACGCTCTTCCGCCTGAAAAATAAGCAAAAATAATTAATCATTGAATGACCTATTTATCCTACAAACCGAAACTTATTCACGTGTAATAGCAGGGTGTTTTCGGGATTTTGCAATTAAGCGTCGAGAAGACGCAAAGTTTGAATTTTTTTTTTTTTGTCCTGCAAAATTCAAATCAATCAAAGTCATGGCTATACGACAACGTTTCAGATCAACAACTAAAAGAAGAACCATTGGCCGCAAATTTTGATGCGAACGGCGCCAGAGACGTCTTGTCGACGCCGACCAAAACGCCGTCCGATATTAAAATTCGACACATAGACCAAAAGGAATAGTACATAAATAAAATTGCATTATACATACCTTCAGGGCTAGCTCGAACCGGTTTCCGGTGACCAAAGCGAGTAGAAACCAGAGGTTTCTCAGCCGGAAGAAGTAGCTCCGGAAAATTCTCAGACGACTCCATCCTCTTCGGAGGGATCCACGTGGACTTCGAGATTACAAAGTCATCCTCATCCTCCTTACTCTCAACCTCCACAGAACTGCTCACCATCACAGCATTCTTATCTTCAAAAACAGCTTCACCAGCCTTCTCATCCCTCAGCTCATACACAACCTCCGAAGCCGTCGATTCATGACCTTCATATGCGGACCGAATCTCCGGTACGGAAACCTTCATATCGTAATGGAACTGATCCGTCTCGCGTATCGTTATTTTCGGCGCAGGTATTTGCTCTTGCTGATCTTTATCGCCATGTCTATGGTGGAACCGAGAAGAAGCAGCGATGGTTATGATGATGCAGTTAAGTATAACGTAGAGATAAGGAGGTTTAAGCCACGAAGCCAATGAGCTCCATATAAGAGGAGCTTGATACACAGAGAAATCGACAACCAACGGAACAGAAACTTTAAAAAGCAAAGCTAGTGATAATACACCAGTGGAAATCAATACAACTTGAAGTGAGAATGTCATTGAACCCATTTTTGGCTTACCTTTGCTCTGTGTGGTTTTTCTGTATCGGAAATGGTGGCGACTAGTGGATGTGGAGTTAGAAGAAGGAAGCAGGGATTATATAGAGAGAGAGAGAGTGTGTGTGTGGGGACACGGTTAGTGAAATGATGTGAACCGTTCGATTTAGACTGGGGAGTATCTGGATGGTTGAGATGTGTGGATGCGTGTGAGTATATGTGCGTGTGGAGGTGACATGCTCGTGTGGGAGTGGGAGCTTCCATAGTGCGCTTCTTCTTGGTATTGGAAAAATCTACGGTGGCCCACTTGATTAAAGAGTTAGTACTAATCAGATCATTTAAAGATAAGAGTGGAATCTCTAAATTAACTAAACTTTACCATTCATGGTATACAAAAAGGTCATCGTCTGTTTTGCCTTTACTTGTCAAGGCAATTTTGCGTACCATCAATACATCAACATTAGATAAATATTTTTCCATACAAATCAAATTTATATGTGCAAATTATATAAATAATCTTTTAAAAAAACCATATAAATTTATTATTAGATAAAAAATTAGAGACGAAAAAAAATATATGAAAGAAAAATATGAAAGTGAATAAATTTATTTTCTTCTTGAATAATAAAATTATGAGTTTAATTTTCACTTTCCAAGATGGGCTCACAGCAGTTCAACTATCTTTCTTGAAACTGCAAAAGCAATTACTAATTCAAGGCGTTGCGGAGTTAAATATTGTCCAGTGTGCAAAATTATATTCTTTAGGCTGCAGAAACACTTTTTGAATATTTAAATGTACTCATTCTCAACGGTCATATTATTGACCGTTACTCACGCAGGCTGTACCGAGATCCCATAGCGCTGGTCCAATGGGTGCGGTAAGGCTCGCTGTTGGCATGTGGGGTGCAGCCCTAACCGACCAAAAGTCCTTTTTAGCTTTTAGTAGTCGATTAGTAGCAGTGATACGGATACGGTGAGGAGGCCCTACCAATACTTGAGATAGTCAAGGATTCATCCCTGAAGGATACGACTATTAAAATACAAATAACAAGATAAAAGGCTAATTTATTAATTTATACTAGAAAAATAAAATAAAAGTATTAATTTTCCACACCACTATTATTTGGTCAAAGACATATGCATTAATCGAGTAGACACACCGATGTAGTGTAGAAATGGGAAAATGGAAGTATATGTATAAATTATTGTATGATATTTTATTGTCCAATAATCAAATTTTCAAAAATAAAGTCTTTTTTTTTTTTTTTTTTTGTTAGTTAGAGATGAATAAATAATGATCTACATTGACTATGTAGGCAAACAAATGCAAAGCTTTAACTGTAATGTAATGTCGTTAAACAAAAATGGTATCTCAAAATAAAAAAATCTTCCACATGGTATACGCGGACCACTCTTATAGGTCAAGTCTCTTGGAGTCAGCTCCAAAGAATGTTGACTTATACACCTTAATGCATGTCAATTAATACACACGTACGTATAGGATTATCTACATTTCTTAATCAGACAAGTTAATTAAAAAAAATATACGTAAAGATAGATAACTTTTGATGGTGTGAACATTTGAATGTTTAGCTCTAGGGTTGGCTTCAAGTAAAAAGTTAAACGCCAATTAGATTGATCAGCAAGCATTAGCGTAGCCGCGTAGGAGAAAAGGGGGCAAGAAAGTCCACACACCATAAATGTATACTTCGCATTGAATAATAACTATAAAAACTGATTAACTGTCCACATGGAAGGATCGAGATGGCCTTGGCAAGAAGATTAGGAAATGGATAAGGATTTTTGGCAGTTAAATATCTATTCTGTTGAACAAAACTGAACTAACTGTCAGTCCATATATCGTGACCTTGCCTGACAGGTAGTTTCATATATTGTCAAATGTCAAAGATGACTGAGATGGATTTGGTCCTTTCATGAACCACTACACATTTTACTTACTTTGAAGATGTTAATAAGCCTTCTTCACCAAGTAATCTCCACAACGGGACGGTGCTCTTTTAGCATAAAAGTCAACACATTCAAAAGTCCTGATTCGTTAACTCAATTAAAGCTTTTTTTTTTTTTTTTTTTATAATTGAAAAATTGTTAACTTATAATTATCCATGCATGCAAGCATGCATGATGATATATATATAGTCATGGATAATCCTGCATTAATTCAGAATACTAATATAAATAAACTAAGAATAGTATTGCCTTAACCGCATGGAAACACGTATATGTGAATAAGTACACGTATGGAATTTTCCTGACATAATAACCATCTTATAATGAATTAATCAGTTTGATAATTAAGATTAATTAATCCATACTGTTCCTTCAAAAAGAAAATATCTGTACTATAATCTATATGTTTAACTTATTGTGTTCCTTCCGGGAATCCAGGAAAACTAAAAAGATTGAAATTTCTCTTCACCAAAAAAAAAAAAAAAAAAAAGATTAAAATGTGAAAGCACTTGATTAGGCCACATGCCATTCTTTATTAATTATACATATTGTACTCAACCTAAGAAACTAATCATGATTAAGACTCCCATTTTTGGTGTTTTCAAATTGTTGATTTAGCTCTTTCTAGATCAGCTCTTTTTTCTTGAAATGAACGATCTAAGATTATACATATATATATATATTATTAAAAATGTTTTGCATTGCCGTGTGATGTGAATAAGGTTGTACACAGTCTTGTAGACAGATATGTAATGGTCGGTCATGTCCATGAATTGTTGTCAATTGGATAGCGTTGACTAGTAGTTTTTCTATAAAAAATAAAAATAAAAGTAAATAAGAAAAAACTGCATGGTAATTGCATTAAAATAAGAAATTAGCTATTGGGTAGATTTACTGCTTTCAACTTATACTCCAATGCCCTTAGAAATATATTACAATCAAATTTCACATTATGTCGGCAACTTAATCAATTGATCTAATTTTTATGCTTGAAGAAGCAAAAGTTAGTTTAATTATTGTAAAATTATAAATTAGAATTTGATTTTTAACTAATTAATAAATCAAATTATATAATATAAACCCTGAAACTCGTCAATTTTTTCAATTTAAATATATAAATCTAATTTGGAAACTTTTAAGTGAAAATCAAAGATTAATAGCTTATATTCTTAATAAGTTCTTAGAGCAAAATAAACTTCAGGAAACATCGAGAACTATGGCTCCATCAAAATTACATTTTCGTAGCCCTTTCTTGTTAAGTAATTAATGTCTATTGGGGTGGACGGTGGTGGTGTTATCCTACAAGTCAACAAAAGGTTTTTCTTTTTCTTCTTTTTTTTTTTTTTCTAACTAAAGCAGAAGTAAAAGATTTACTGTGATATTTATTTTCTCCATGTAAAGGGACCGGTACGATGATGACTTGCAAACATTAATTTGGTCAAAAACGAGTAAGATAACAGTGACGTTATAGTAACTAAATCAAAAGATATGGAAACAAATACCCATACCATCTTAATTTGTACTTTTCAAGTGTATATATAAATATATATGTTTCTAAGAACCGCCCATTTCCCTACTGACTGCCATATGGAACTATCTTCGTGCAATCCTTATCAGTATATCCTTGAATTTTTTTTTTTTTAATTTTTCTTTTATATATTAGAAGTATCTCAAGTGAAAATTTTTCAACAAGAGAGTAATATTATAGAGAAAAGTAATCGCAAATCCTAGATTTCTTCTTAACCTGCCAGATTTAGGTTACCTGCCTGGCAGATTAGTTGAAGATATTATTAGATACATGTCAACGACGTCCCAAAATATTCTCAGCTGAAACCTTCTACGCCTTTAATTACTGTATTTGAGTGTAATATAATACAAATTACATCCATTAAACTATTTTATTTGTTATTTTTAAAGCTGTTACACCACAAATCTAATATATTTCCTTAGGCTGTTTCTATGTATCGACATGTGTGCTTGTCCATGTCATTTGTTAATAATCTCAAAGCCCATCAAAGAGATGGAAGCTCTTCCACTATGCAACCCATCATGGCTACACAATCATGAAGTCCTCGAGATTTCTTTTTTTTTTTTTTGTTCCTTTCAGTTGAGAGCATATTGGAAGAGAAAGATTGAAACTTTAGCTGTTCAATCAATATATTAGTTGTATTCAGATATGACATTAGCTTAAGAACAACTGTTTCGGTCACTAGCAGAACCAGCTTGCAAGCTTTAATCTGATGGATTAATTTAACTTTCTTTGCTTGCATTAAAGGGGATTAAAAGATTAATCTTGCTATATTTGATACGAATCAAACTTTATTACATCAATAAAAGTAGTAAATCAATACAAATGAAAGCAGTAAACCAAATAGGCAATAATATGTGTAGTTTAACTATATCTGATCTAAAATAGGAAAATGCAACCAACTACTGTCTTGTAAACATCCCTGGCGTTAATGAAGACCAATCATAGTATACTTGAGGTTGTGTTGGAGCGGCTGGGAACGCAGCAGGCATAGTTGACCTGAAATTCATTGCCCCATTAATTTGAGCTACTGGTCCTGGACCATACATGCTGTAAATGATTAATGACCATTAGATTAGACCTTAATTATATGCAACTATAAACTGAAGCTTATATAAATGCAATCATCAGAATCATTTAATGGTAATGTAATCTTTGAATAACATGTCAATGAAACACACCTATGATTCGCATGCAGTACATTATTTTCAAGCTAATAGTTGATTTAAATGCTTTAAAGAAGTAGGCTAATAGATTAACCTAACAATTTCTCGATGACTCTGCTGAATCCCACAGCATTCCTACCTTGATACTGGAACATTAGCCGAGTTCCCTGCCAAATACATTTGCTGGTTGCTCCCAATCTGGCACAGGAATGTGACAACAAGATGAGAACTGATTTTTCAATCAAAATATTTGATGTGGGCATTTAAGAGCTCAACCTGAATGTATTTTTGTAGATTAGAGGTTGGCATCATCACTCCAGGAACCTGATGGCCGTTATTTACCCAATTCTGACTGGATAAATGGGCACCATTGGCATTATATTGAAGTGCATTGGCAGGAAAGGTTTGTGATCCACCACTAGAATTCACTGCGGTCACCATGAGGACCTGTTGTTTTTGGGACAACGTATGAACCTTTTGTTGGTGGACAGAAAATGGAGACATCATGCTAGACTGTCCAAAATCCACAGCTTAAATGGTAAGATGGATATAACATTTTTTAATAGTTAAATTAATTTATGATATCAAAGAAAACACAAAAATACAAAGAAGGTATCAAATTCAAGTCTCATTTTGTTTCCCCTATTAAAAGACAGGAGAAAATTAAAAATAATACCAAGCGGTGAAATTTCACTTTCAATTGTCCTCAAGGAATGCGTTTACATCAGTTCATTATAGTCAAGAAAGTAATTGTCAATTTAAAATCTAAGGGGTGTGTGTGTGTATATATATATATATATATATATATATACCAGCCTAGGTGATCAAAATTGTAATGAGGCGATCCTCTACCGCTAAGCCTATGTTGAATACATTATTCTTCTCACCACTAATACTATCTTGAAAACGAAAATAAATCATGTTTTGCAGCAACAAACTATGAATGATTATTCTTGGTTTTGCAGCATATGTACCTTCTCAAATAGATTCGTGACATCATTATGTGTATCTCTTTGGGGTCTCTCTAAAGATGATGCAACCAGTGGTGGATCTCTAAACATATTCTCAGCTTCATATTTGGGTTGTATCTTGCTTTCAAACACATTTGACGAATTACTTCTCCCTGATGTTGATTCTGCCCTGGCAGCTGCATGTTGGCAAAGTCAAGGTCAATTGCAATAACCTAGTTAAGAAGTGAATCTTAAGAAAACTACCATGTTAGAAAAATCAGGGATAAGGGTAAGCATTATCAGAAGTTGCTTACAGAACACCAATAGAAGAACTCACATTGGAGACCACCAGTGGGCTTCATGGAGAAGTTTCCACTTGAATCATCTGTGCAAAGCAAGTTAAAAAGTTCAGTTACATAATCCACTTTTGCTGGTGTTGCGACTGAGGTCGCTTTTTCTTCCTTCTTAACCAACTCTGCTTTTGAGGCTGCTTGTTTTGTGTCATGTGTGACCTGTTCCTTTTTAGGTTGATCTGAGTTCTGCACAGGTTCTTGTGGTTTTGTATCATTCGTAACCTGTTCATCCAGTCTGTTACTTTCATATATGTTGAAACAGAATCAATAGAAAATGAAAAATAAAGGCATGCATACTGTCATGCACACACAATTATACATTTAGTGAGAAAATGCATGACAAATCATTGCCCATTAAACTCTCTGAAGGCCATGTTTGTGCAGACACCTTATATTCAAGTGGCTCCCAATAATTCTTCCAATGCAAAATGACTATGCAGGACTCTAACAATCAAATACTATCTGATTCTATGTTCTTTGCATTTGGACAATTTCAGAAAATAGCTCTTTTTTCTTACTGATTCCACCATGCTAAACAGAGAATTCAGCAACAAAAATCTGATAACTTGCTTGAGTTTTTCGTTATTGCATTTAGACTGTTAACAGTTAAACATGTATAACACTAAAGCCTAAGAAAACTAGAAACATTTCTCATTGTACAATATGATTTTTGTTAATTCATTCACATATAAAATATGTAAGCTAAGATCAAACAAGGAATGTGTAGGGGGGGGGGGGGGGGTGCAGGGATCTGGTATTGATGACCAGCCAGAGGAGCAAAAGGAAAACTGGATGCACCTGTTGGGACGTTTTAACAGACACTGGTTTACAACTTTTAGAAGTAGGTCTATTGTCATTTGCAATTGCAGGAGGAGTGATTTTCCTCTCCTCAAAAACATGGTTAATTTTCTCCATTCCCTTATGGCTAGCCTCCAGTCCTGATCTATAAATTGAAGCCTTCTCCACGATCACCTTTGGAGGTAATTTTGCTTTACCATCCCTAGGAACCCATCTCTTCTCCTCATACCTGACAGATAATGTAGGCATCCATGATAGCTACTTAAAAGAGCGAAGCAAAATATTACTTTAAAGAAAAGAGAAGCAAAATATTAGTTCAGTCAACCATATGGAATCTTACTTTGCACGAATGAAATTCTCAATTCTAACTCTATCATAATTAGGAGGCAACTCAGCTTCCCAGTAGCTATTTGATTTATTGTTCCCCATAGCTGTGAACATGAAACCAAAAACAAATAAAAAAAATCTAAGGAATAATATAATTTTAGATATGAGTAAAAGCATAAATGAAGCAAGTAAGAGTTCTCACATTGGATTAAAGCAATTTGCTCTGGGAGCCATGTGTCCAGAGTGGCAGATCTTACCTGCATTATGATCACATAGAAGCTGAATAAAATATCTCACATGAAAAAATTTGCACCTATAATTGTAATATAAGATGGTGTCTTCGATGAAATGTTATGTTTGAATAGGAAAAATATAGTGCACCTTTGATATGTGTACTCCAAGACTTCTATGCACACCTGAGCATTGCATGCAAATGAAGATACCAAGATTCACACTCGCCCATCGAGGACCTCTGAATAGCAAAAAAGACAGCACCACAAGTTATAAATCTTCAAACCACTGCTATAGCATACAAATAGACCAATCCTGTCCAAGAACTCAAATATAATACTCAAAAGCTCAGGAATTTTATCACTATCACTTCCGGCATTTGATTATATAAATGCTTGCCACTGTGTCGTTATACAAAAATGTTATATTGTGTTCAGGTACCTACTTGCTTTTGCAGTCAGCACACTCCCTATTTTCTGGTAATTTGAGGAGACCTTCTAAGACCTGCAAACAAAAGGAGTCTGACAAGGTAAGATTGACAAGATTTTAACCACTAAGCTATATACATTTTCTTTCATCAATCCTGAATAATTTTATGACCATTTCTGGATTCAATTACAAGTCAAATTTCATCATCTTTCCTGCATTTGGCGTAATTAACATGTGTCTAATAAAATTTACTTCATCATCACGGGGTCACTTTATACAAGCAAGGGTTTTCCTTGCCTCACTTACATAAAAGCGCATTTTCTTTCTCACAAATTTATCTAAAAGTATGTCTCCATGTCATACCTAACATGAATTTATTTGATTCATGAGGCTTTAGATTCTAAACTTAAATGTTCTCCGGCCTAAAAGCAAAATTTAAATCATTGAAATTTTGGGTAAATTATTATTATGTATATATATATTTTAAAAAAAATTCTTATTTAGCTTCAGTTTTGTTCTAATCAACTCACAAATCATTCAACTAGTCCATAAGAGTGCTCTACATCATTAATGGCATATAGTCCAGAGAGAGATAACAGCGTAGCTGAAGTTACTTTCCGCTATTGATAATCTCGAAAGAAATAAGCGCAATTAAACAACTGCATACACTTCTAGATATTCTTTTTTCTGGTTAATAAGCCACAATAAAATAGAAATAATCAATTTTTAGCAGTCAGAAGTCATTTGGAAGTAGAGAACTAATATGTTGATAACCCAGTTAAAATTTGAACAAGAATTCTCAAAGAGCAAATATAACTGAAACATATTTGCCGCTGACAACATAGATGTCTTGATGCAACCATTGAATGGAGGAAAGAACTATGGGTTATGTTGCTCTAGATAATGTACAGATACATACATGCAGAAAGTAACTAAAATAGAAGAAAATTACACAGCTGATTTCATCCTTATTATGATGAAGCTGATTATTAGGCTGATTATATGCCTGTTAATATTCTAACAGCCTCTATGCGCAAGATTACTTAACATCTATTGAACAAGACCGCACCCTAAACCCTATAAAGCTTAAACGTTGTTTATTTTCAGCTTAAACTACTCTGTTACACAAGAAGTTGCAAATGAAAATGGAACAAACATAATAATCACAGTAGAGAATCCATTAAAATAAAATAAAAAATAAAAAAAACAACAAGACCAAGGAACGTCTCTTATTATCGAAAGTAAACAAATTTATGATTCCAAACACTAAGAAAACTAGCAAAATACAGACATGTATATCAAAATTAATATATACAGAACCTTTCTGTGCTTGGCATTAAGTACTTTAGAAACGTTGGCCTTTTCATTCATGTTTGGCAAACTCTTCGTTATCTATCTCCAATAGCGAAGAAAACCTCCTTTAATTGTCTCTTCAAATACTCTTCTATATCTATGTCTGCTGCCTTAGAATCAGAGAGACCGTTTAGAAAAAGGAAGCTGAGAAGTAGAAGAAGAGAAGAAATGGCAAAGTGGGTTATCTTTCTCTTTGCTTTTGCTTGACTTTGTTCGGTTATATTCTTTGGAGTATATTTTTGATTGAAGGGCAGCGTGTCCACACGCGTTGATGGGACTTCAATGGTGGCGCTTTGTATGCCTGTTTTTTGTTTCGTGGCGCGTGAAACGTGTGTAGCCTTTGACGCCGCTTTTTCCTTGTTTGGTTGCTGACTGTATCCAATTTTCTTTTTGGTTGCTGAGAAAATAGAAGGAAAGCCCATCTTTTTTTTTTTTTATTCTTTTTATTTAATGGTCAGCCCAAATAAGCTTTTTTTTTTTTTTTTTTTTTTTGACATTAAATAAGCTAATTAACCGGTGCCATCATTATTCATGCACAGCTTTTTTTAAATATTATTAATCCTTAACTTACCAATTAAAATTAATTGGATTGTTTTAAATTGACGATGACATAATATAAAATTATCATTGCCAATTTAATTGTGAATTATAAATTTTATATTGTTTATTACGTATTTTTAATTAGAAGAAAGAATCTTATTAAGACAAGCCTTGTACGGTGGGAAACCTACCGGAGTTACTGTACCATAACCATTGTTAATGTGTGAATAGTAGACTTGAATAATGCAACTCTATGAAAGCTTAATCATATTATATAATTTTCTCTAAATTTATTAATCCAAAATGGGTCAGGTCATGGAATCGGACAGAGGCTACAAAACAATAATAGAATGACAGATATTCTCGTATGCCAACCACAAATTGGCAAATGTGCAAATGAAATTATGCTTAACAATTCCATTTTGTTTTGAAGCTATTGTTCATAATATTTATATTGCTTGCCATTCAATAAAAAGTTGCATGGAAATCTTTCATCATCCTTTGACAAAATTGCTAATGGACAATCCTCCTGTAAGCCTTAGTAGGGAATACATAGTGGGATCAAATCATAAATGGCCTTTTCTTTCTTTCTGTTTTTTTTATTTATTTTATTTTTTTTTTAAATTTTAGAATTTAGCTTTTTGGTGAATTTATTTATCAGGGCATAGGATAGTTTAATTTTCAAGTAATACATACATTTTCTTTTTTCTTTTTTAAATTTATTAATACTTATCAAACCCAGTAATTGATCAATTATTGGTTGCCCTTATTAGCCTTTCCTTTTCCAAAAAGAAATGATAAAAACCACAATTTCTTAAACTTAATGATTTTATTATCTATTTTAATTGGCTTGTCGGGCTAACGCCTCAATAATATAATTATTATTGACAATATTATTTTTATCACTAAATTACCATAATCACCTTTATCACATAACAGACAAATGGTTGCATCCCATATTCGTTATAACTACTTCTATGATAAGATAAATTCATGCCTTGTGCTTGATCAATGACAAGCCATTTTCAAGCAGCAATTAGCCTGCTAGGATCACAAACTCACAACCTGAGCCCCATCAAAACTACTCCGCTGTTGAAATCGCCATCAGCCGGCTTATCCGATTGGTCCATTGGCTGTTTAATCGTCATGCCACTTCAGAATTGACTTCAACTAATGGCTCAACAAAACCATCATCCCCCAAGGTTAAAATTCAATGTTTACTTTAGCCCAAAAAAAGATTGTTTCTGCAAATTAGAATGGAATCATACATCAAAGCCAAAATGACCTTTCACTAGAATTGCACTGCAATTTCAGCTACAAATGCACTGCACCTTATAATTATACCTTCTCTCGACGGAAAAAAAAAAAAAATTATAATTATGTTCTTCTACATGGCTTCTAAGCAAATGGTTTTTTCTTCTTTTAGCAAAATCATATAGCAATCTACAAAATGTTCCACATGCATATATAACGTTAACAATTCAAATTTAGGAGCATGGTCATATCAATCCTTCTTTTTTAATCTCATCTTCGCTTCTGCATCTCCACTATAAGGTGCAACATGGTATGCGTACTGTTGGAGAACAGAGAATACCACCATCTCCAAACATACCAAAACATTCTGAAGAGCTTCTTCAATGTGCTCCACATCCAACCAGAAATGATTAGATCGAATTATACCAACGGCAACTAGTATGTCGAGCACCACACCCTGCATATGGCCAAAGAAAGCATCAATTGACATCTAATAGCAGTGAGGCGCACAACTGCTAGTTACTAAAATAAATGTAAGAATGAGAACAAAAATAAATTCAGAACAAATAGATCATGGAAATGAAAGTTTCAACACAATGCAAAGGAATGGTAAGCCCTCATGATTTGGAGGTGCACAAATCTACCATACACAAACTATGACTACTAAGTCATTTATGACTAGCGTAGTCTGCGCTCTGTGCGACGCAAGTTACCAAACTTTTGTGAAATTCTAAAACTTTGATTAAACAACCTTATTTTGAAGTAATATAAGCATCAGCACACTGCACATTCTATGTGAACTTAGATTGATTTATTTTTCATTCAGTGTTCTATTAGCAACTCTTTTTATGCATTTGAACTTTCCAGCTTTGGCCTAAAGCCCCCTCCAACAAAAACAAAAAAAAAGAAGGAATAAATAGAAGAATAAGCAAGACAGTTGGAGTAGATATTTACCTGCCAAAAACAAAAGAAAACAATCCCCTTAATGCACAAGAACTTTGCGAGTGGATTGTGTGGTGCTAACTCTTTTGCAAACACATGGTAAAACAGCACCAAGGAATACAATGCCAAGGAAACCGAAATGTTGAGGATAATGGTGAATGTCCAACTCAACCAGGAGGGATAAATCCCAAGAATTTGCAGTATTATCATCAAGATGGAACATATTGGCCGAATGACAACAAATTGCCATGTCCAATATTTGAGGAGCCTCAGGGTACGGTGGTCCAGTCGGACAGTGTGAGGCTGCAGTGTGTGAAGACAGGAATTAAGTGAAAAACTAAAAAAAAAAAGGTGGATTGAAACAACATATCCATCATAGATAGACAAACCTAAGAATGGTATTTATCTATAAGTGAAAAAAAGGAAAGATAAAAACCGAACAAAATGTTGCACCTGGAAAAGAGTCATCGGGAAAGAATGGTGGATTTCTCTTCCTTTTATTTCATCTGGCACAATATTTCTGCTAATGGATATATTCAGGTAACTGTACATTAAAGCCAGGAACTTGGCAATCACCTGTAAACATAAATGCAAAACTAGAAGTGAAACATAGCACCAAAATAGCCATAAGCAAAGCCAAATCATAATCGAGTATGAGACACTCACCAAAGCCTCATAACATTCCTTAATGGAGTCCAAAAACATGAAAAACGCCTTACTCCCTTGAATATCTAACAATCCCACAAACGAGTCAACGGCATATATGGGAGCCATAAGTATAATAATTAATATGGCCTTCTGCTCCTTTGGGTTTTTCCAGTAAAAGAGATGCTGAGATAGGAGCTGCATTGTAAAATGCATTGTAAGCATTGTACAGAAAGCAGATCCAATAATTGTGATTTGCCCACGATCCATTTTGGATATATCCATTATTCAAGTAGGAATCTGCAAAAGAGCAAAATATTCTTCAGGATGTACACAAGATCAATTGTCAATGGAAGTTATTACAACTTCAACAACATATCCAGCAGGAATTTAGAAAAAGAAAAAACACACATCATTATTACTACAAAACCTATTGTCTCATTGATGATTCATCTCATCTGCTAAAAGCAAAAGATTCACCTAAAATAACTGAAAATATATATAACCTCAAGGTCAGTTGTAAACCCACCACCAAAAAAACATAACTTTTCACACAATTGCGAACACATGGCTGTGGTGGCATAATAAATAAATAAAGACATGTAAATTGAAAATTTACATGCTAATAAATCCTAATAGGATTTACACAACCAAATATAAAGATACTGCTTTACACAACCAAATATAAAGATGCTGCTTTTCACAACCAAATATCGGGTTTTGAGCAATTTCTTTAGCTTGAGTTGGTCTACGTATTCAATTGTGGCGCTTGAGATAAAAGTAGAAACACACACAAGAGAGAGCTTTGCATATCAGATCAGCAATTGATTTCCCCTAAATAGAGCTAATTTCAAGTGCCATAAATAATGAACATACCAGACACTGTGAGAAAAAGAATATCAACTGAACTTCACACCGAGATTTGATCGACAGTCTGTCGTCGTCTTCTTCTTCGGCTGGTAGCAAGGAAACCAAATCTCTCGTCAAAGAATTAGTTGGGCTTATCAGGAAATCAATTGCAATCAATGTGTGGACCCTTATCAGGCCGACACGAATCAAATTTTGAATGGTTTTCTTTATTTTTTTCCTTTGTGAAGAAAATAAGTTTTATACTTAAAACAAGACGGGCTACTAGTCAAATTAATAGTTGGGCTTTTTTCTTATTTAAGAAATCAAATCGGCCCAAATAGACAAACTGCAAGCTTATTATAAAAAAAATTGATGCCCACTAAAAAAAAAAAAAAACCATTGATTACCCATACATTAAGTTCCCATACATTAAGTTCTCAGTAGCCAAACATTGATCATAATCCTAAAAGAAACAAAATATAACTACATCATTTTCATGTTGGGAGAATGAAGATTAGGATTTTGAGCCATGAATTTCTTTAAAAGATCATGTTTTTCAATCTCATCACTTGTAGGAAGACCCATCTGTTTCCGTCTTTGATCAAATATCTTCTCTACAAGAGATTTTATTTCCGGGTCCAACTGAAACAGATGATTCGGCTGTGGTTCGGCTTTTTGTATATCAATCTCAGAACAACCCCTTAAACAATGATTTCCACCAAATCTGCCTATCGACCTTTTGTCTTTAGCACAGAAATCAGTTTTTGATCCTCCAGATTCCTAAAGCAATCATTAACTTTTACAGTTTCTAAAAGCTCTCCTTCAATAATTGGCGGTTGGCCTTTGAATCCACTCTCAGAGATTTCTTCTTTATCTCGCACACAATTTGCCTTGATTTTGTTTCTAGAGGAATTGGAACCGTGTGACATTTACTTCTTGCAGAGTCTGTGTCCACGAATGATTTTGTATATCTAGATCATTGCCTTTATTAGGAATAAGGGCATTCTTCTCATTCTCAATATTCTGAGGAGTAGGAGGTTGAATTTGGTCGTTTTGACCTTCTTCGTAATCAGAGAGGACTGTCATGGCTGAATTTTTGGATTGATAAAAGTTGCTAGGTTTTAAGTGGAGGGAGAAACTGTGTTGATCGCTATAGGCGTATAGAAAAATTTTAATTAAAAAGAGAATCCAAAACTGTAATTGAAAACAAATTCTATCTCCTTAAGGATTTTAACTTGTTTAACTTCAAAATAATTTAACCACCGACTTAATAAAATGACCCGATATTTAACCCGGGGGGAGCTGCATAAACTATTCCAAGGAAATCTGAAAATACAAATTACAGCCCAAGTCCAACCTGTTGGCCCAATAAAAAGAATAATGGCTAAATCCAACCTATCGAAGCCCAAGAGGACCAATAGCACAACCAATATAACGACCGGCCGGTCGTTCGTTCAAAGTGGAAATCCCTTCCAAAATAACGACCTCCATTTGACAAACTTCCATAATTAACTACTCTCAGTATTGTTTCTTTATTCAATTTAATGCGCGCGATATTTGATTCCACCATCACCCAGAGACCGTTACTTTATCCATTTGTTAAATTCATTCCCAGGAAATTAAACCCAACCTTAAACTTCATTCATTAGACTAGAATATTGTCCATGGGGAAAACCTTGCATTACAGCCAAACGAGAACAGCCAAAACAATAAAGTTTAAGAATTGGAAAGCCTCCAAATTGTTTGCTGTCTCATTCTACACCTCCTGAAAGCAACCATTCAAGTACAATCATTACATGATCAAAACTAAACCTTTGGATATGCCGGTTGGATAATCATACTGGTAAAATTTTTTCCTCTTTAAAAACTAATTTAATTTTATTCCTCGTTTTCAGTTCCAACAAATGAAACAGAACAAACCCATAAATCCAATTCTCCTTCTTTTTTTTTTTTTCCGTTTAATGAACAAAAGCTGGTTACTCCGTAGTCTGTGGTTTTGAGATATTATGGGGAGCAAGAATTTTCTGACATCGGTTTTACCGGTTGTTCTAATATTTGCTTCCTATTTTTTTGAAAGGGGATGCTGTGCTAATGTGAGTTATGATCACAGAGCACTTATTATTGATGGAAAAAGACGAGTTTTGCAGTCTGGTTCCATACATTATCCAAGAACTACTCCTGAGGTGGGGTTTTGAAATTAACTCAGTTTTGATTGTTTCTTTTTTTTTTTTTTTGGTCATGTTATGCTCAATTATGTCACAATATGCACTGTGGCTATTGGAGGTGAAATTTCAGGTGTGGCCAGATATTATTAAGAAGTCGAAGGAGGGGGGATTGGACGTGATTGAGACTTATGTCTTCTGGAATTACCATGAACCCGTGAGAGGCCAGGTGATATGTTAATTATGCTGTTTTAAAGTCTGATGTTCTACTTAAAAGTTACACAGAGCGTATAGATGGTGACTTAGAAATAAGTAATTTATTGTTGTTTAGACTATTATTTAAAGAAATTGATCGGAGAATTCATGATTAATGATATAACCTATTTGGCATGCAAGCAGGAAAGAGGGTCCTAGTGTAAGATTAATCACCCTTCTACAGCCAAGCAAACTGACATACTTTAAATTATCTTTGATGGCTGTATGCTTATAGCGGATGTACATGGCATATTGGTGTGATCCTTTAAGACATGGATACCTATGATCAATTTTGCTTCGATTTTGACTTTGCTTACGAGGAAAATTTAAATTCTCTCTTTCACTTACTCAATTTTTTCCTTCTTTACTATTATTATTTATTAACGACGATTGTATCTTTTCTTTTCCATCTTTGTAGTACTATTTTGAAGGCAGGTTTGACCTGGTGAGTTTTGTAAAAACAGTTCAGGAAGCTGGTCTTTTTGTTCATCTGAGGATTGGGCCATATGCCTGTGCTGAATGGAATTATGGGTCTGTTCTGATTATAATTTCTTCTCATGCAATATCATATACTATTCTTCTTTATTCTACTTAAACTGCTTCCCTGTTCTCTACCGACTACAATGTTTGAAAGTGTGATAATAATGACAAGCAATACTGATATGATAAATACTGTTTGTGTTACCCTTACAATCACGTGTTGTAATTGGCTACTCAGAATAACTGTCAAAAACAAAAATTCAATACATTGAATCCGATTACCTAGATTTGCTCCATAATTTTCCAGAAACAGTTCCTTTCCAGTTTAGTATCGTCTTCTTAAGTTTCAGATTGATGGTCCTTTGACAGGGGATTTCCAATCTGGTTACACTTCATTCCTGGGATTCAGTTTCGAACAACAAATGGACCTTTTAAGGTACCTACTGATGTTGAAGGTGGCAATAATGAATTCTTTGTATTTACATTTTTGTTTTCCTATATCAGTTATGCATTTAATTAAAAGTTTAATTATACAGTTGATAGTTGATTTAGCCTTTTCCTAAATTTATATGCTATTTTTATCGTCATCATCATTGCAGGAGGAAATGAAGCGTTTTCTTGGAAAGATTGTAACTTTAATGAAGGAAGCGAATCTCTTTGCATCACAAGGAGGGCCAATTATTCTTGCTCAGGTGATTGTTATATACTTATATGGTAGTATTTTGTGCTGTTATAAGTGGGGGGATTTTGAATGCTTCTATTAGTTTAATTAGTTTAACCACGAGCTGTCATAACTATAAAATTTACCAAGTCTATCAAATCACTACTGCATGATTTAGTGCAGCAACAATCTTCTTGATTATTTTTCTTGTCCCATAACAGGTTGAGAATGAATATGGGAATGTTGAATGGGCATACGGGGTTGCAGGAGAGTTATATGTCAAATGGGCCGCTGAAACTGCTGTTAGTCTGAATACAAGTGTACCTTGGGTGATGTGCCAACAAGAAGACGCCCCTGATCCAATTGTATATACTCTTGATGCTTGGACACAAATTTCCTTGCTAGCACAGTATAAACACCTTTAAGAGTACTTTGAATTGTGGAAGTATATTAATGAGTTTTTTCTTCAACTGAGAAAATTATTATTAACCTATTCTTTTATCTTTCTAATGATTTGAAAGATGTCGTTAGTTTTCTATAATGAGAAGTTACATGCAGATAAATACATGTAATGGATTCTACTGTGATCAGTTTACCCCAAATTCTCCTTCCAAACCAAAAATCTGGACTGAGAACTATAGTGGCTGGTAATAATCTCAATATGTGTAGCCTTACCATTTCCCCTTACGGAAGATATCAAGAGTATAACAGATTTTTTGCCAGCAAAATATTAAAGTATCCTACTTGATATTGAAGGTTTCTGTCATTTGGTTATGCAATTCCTCATCGACCTGTTGAGGACCTAGCTTTTGCTGTTGCACGCTTTTTTGAATATGGTGGTACTTTCCAAAACTACTATATGGTGGGTTTGTAATAAGTTGATATCCTTTGTTCTATTTATTAAATTATTTTGAGAGTGTGATAAAAAACTCGATACAGCTCTGAGTCATGCTGACATTTACTTGCAGTATTTTGGTGGAACCAACTTTGGAAGAACAGCTGGTGGCCCTTTGGTTGCAACAAGCTATGATTATGATGCCCCAATAGATGAATATGGTAAACTTCCAATTAAAAAACATTCTCACTGACCCAAGACACTTAAAGAACTCCTCCTTCCAAATTCAATGCACCATCGAAGAAATTATGTTATTTGACTATTGAATCAATCTGCTGAGTTGCAGCCTGTCCTTGCTCTTAAGCAGAGATATGTTTATTGCAATATAATCCCCCCTCCCCTTTCTTATTGTCTTGCTGATTTAATTTTTCCAGGATGATATTATATGTAATCAGTTCGTGAAAATGTGTCAGCGGGCATATAATTTGCCAATTATATGTGATCAAATTACATTCATACCCATCTTAATTGTGTCCAATATCTAACTGTTGGACTACTTTGCTTTGTACTTAGTGGGTCAATGTTTATCTGACTTGGGCTCTAGTTTGACTTGCCATAATTTATTATAGTCGTTAATCTCATGAGAACTGTCAATGCAGGTTTCATCAGACAGCCAAAGTGGGGTCATCTACGCGACTTGCACAAATCAATAAAACAGTGTGAAGACCATTTGGTCAGCTCAGACCCAACACACCTGAAGCTTGGTTATAACTTAGAGGTATGGTAAATGTTTCGAAATTTATATTTTGTCCATCTCTTATTTCCCCATGAGTTGGGAAGATATCTTCTACTCTGATCTTGAGGGGGCAATGTGTATGCTAATAAGAAGGATTATACATAGTAGAACGTAAGATTAGGGCATATACCAAATTATCTTGACGAATCTTAGGTGTTCAAATGAATCTATACTTGAGTTTATCTAATTCACTACGGAACTCTTCTCACTCTCTATAACAATGCTAATTTTCAGTCTCTACTCTCTATACTAACACTATTATGCTTTCTTCGTGATTTCACGTATGTTGCATTGTTCTGACTCACATTTTCATTTCCCTTTTTTCAGGCACATATCTACTATAAGTCTTCCAATGATTGTGCTGCTTTTCTTGCTAATTATGACAGCAATTCAGATGCACATGTTACATTCAATGGACATATGTACTTTCTTCCTGCTTGGTCAGTGAGCATACTTCCAGATTGCAAGAATGTCATTTTTAACACTGCCAAGGTACTCAGAACAAAACTAATTTTCATAATGTCATTTTTAACACTGCCAAGAATGTCATTTCATAATGCTGACCGCCATCCTCTGAGCTGACTAAAGTATTCTATTTTTCTTCTTGGTTAAGAAAGAGAAAAAAATTGTCTAATCAGTCTTTGACGTACTATTATTATGTGGTATGAATATTATGGCTTTATTTATTTAATTCATCTGTGATATCATTCTCCATTTTGAAGGTCGTGTCCCAAAGAAATCTTGACGATGCTTCATTTGCTCATTCAACCTCTAGTAAAGAGATTTCACTGGAACAAACAGCGTGGAGTTGGTACAAAGAAAAAGTGGGCAGTTGGGGCAACAACTCATTTATAAAGCCAGATTTATTGGAGCAGATTAATACAACTAAAGATGCCAGTGATTTTCTATGGTACTCGACCAGGTAACTCGCAAATTATTCATCAAAATCATACCTTTCTCTCTCTCTTTCTAGCTTTCCACAATGAACTTCATATCATGCTCCACATTTTCCTAATCAAGATCAGTTACCTTTTTCATGAATTCCTTTCTGCCTATTTATTCTACCTAAATTTATCAATTTTTGATTTTCCTGCCCATTCTGTTTTTCTGTTTTGACTTTGCTTCACAATTGGCAGTATTAATGTGAATGCTGGTCAAGAGAAAGATTTCATTTTGAACATTGAGAGTTTGGGGCATGCAGCACTTGTTTTTGTAAACAAAAGGTTTGTTGGTAAGTATGCAATTTGTTAATTGGATTTGGATCTGCATATGTTTTTTCCACACTTTAGCTACTCTGGGATTCTCAATACTTTCTAAAGCGCCACCAAGTACCAACATGTTTATAGCCCATTCAAATTTGGACTCTTTGAAAGCTACTTAGTTCTCCAATCCCTCTTATGAATTTTATGTCTAATTGCTTTAGTATGATAATTGATGAACATATTGGATATCTTGCAGCATTTGCATACGGTAATCATGATTTGGCAAGCTTTTCACTCACTAAGAAAATTAGTCTTGATGAAGGAAACAACACACTGGATTTATTAAGCATGTTGGTCGGCCTACAGGTTAAGTAATTTATTTATTGGCTTTCAACAATTACTTCTACTGATCTGAATGCCAAAGATATTAAGTTTAATATGGATTGCTGTTAATTGCAATGGATTGACTTAAGTGGATCCTGGATTTTTCACAATTTTATCAGAACATCTTAGAAACAACAATCATTGAAGAAAACTAACAACATGATATTCAATTTTATTATCAAATCAGTGAAGAGCATAGATATATAAAATTAATGACTAGAAAGGCCCGTTTTTACACTAAATAATTATTTTCTTAATTTCTTCCTAAATAAGCAGTCTTGAAATATGTGGTTTGTGTTCCTGCATGAATAATATCAGTGTGACATGGTTTGCGTCTTCTTTACAACTGCCTAGCTACTAGATATTACTGGCTCCCTTGGAAGACGGGCTTACTGATCTGTCTAATCCTTTGATATGTACTTCAGAATTATGGACCCTGGTTTGATGTTCAAGGAGCTGGAATTTATTCCGTTACACTAATTGGCCCGAGTAAAGGCAAGAACGATCTTTCTTCTGGAAAATGGACCTATCAGGTTGGACTTTGTCTTATATCAATTTTCTGTCCTTGTGCTTCTTCAAGTATCATCAATGAGCATGCTTTCTTTTGAAAAAAAAAATTTTAAGATCTCTCACCTTTGCACTAAGAACAGCGTAGCACAGCTTCCCCCCCCCCCCCCCCCCCCAAAAAAAAAAAAAAAAAAAAAAAACAAAGCATGTCATTGTCATTGTTGAGAGTATATATACTTGAGCACCTCATGCTCTGAAAACATTGCTCCACAAATTTTCATTCTTTACAGGTGGGACTGGAAGGGGAATACCTTGGACTGGATAAGATCAGTCAAGCAAATAGTTCACTGTGGACTAAAGGTCCTTCTCTGCCTGTTAATAAGAGTTTGATATGGTACAAGGTAAGTTGACCTAAGCAAAATTTCACGGTATCTATTCACTGATTCTTTGGACCTTTGCTTACAGAGTCTATACGTACAAACTGATCAGTGAACCCTCATGCGCATTGATAAATAACTTGAAAAAGGGTAGCAAAAGCAGCTTCGGCTCTACTATATAATGAATAATCTGTGTAAATGAATTGCGGATGTTAGGATTGCAAATTGGCTCCCTGACCTCCTTCATTCACTTGCTCAATTCAATTTTTGTAACCAGATTCTGATGCATTGCCACTTGGATACTGTATCTTGGTTTTGATATTTTGTTTCTCTTTCCTAGGATACTTTCATCGTCCCTGAAGGAAAGGGCCCTCTAGCCTTAAATCTAACAAGCATGGGAAAGGGTCAGGCCTGGGTTAATGGACACAGCATAGGACGATATTGGCCTGCATATCTCTCACCTTCAACAGGATGCACAGAAAATTGTGATTACAGAGGAACTTATGATCCATCTAAATGTCTGAAGAAATGTGGTCAGCCTGCTCAAACACTGTGAGGCACTATATTACCTCTTGTTTTAATTTTATTTTTTCTCCATTTTCATTTATCTTTTTTTTCTTTCGTTTTTTTCTCTCTCTCATTTTTGTAAACAATTGTTAAGAGATAACATTGTTCAGATATCATATCCCACGAACATGGATCCAGCCTGGAGAAAACCTACTAGTCCTACATGAAGAGCTTGGCGGCGATCCTTCAAAGATTTCTGTGCTAACAAGAACTGGCCAAGAGATATGTTCAATTGTGTCAGAAGATGATCCACCACCAGCTGAGTCTTGGAAACCAAGCTTAGACTTCAAGTCTCAAAGCCCTGAAATTCGATTGACATGTGAACAAGGATGGCGAATTACAACAATCAATTTTGCTAGTTTTGGAACTCCTGCTGGATACTGTGGCTCATTCAATCTAGGAAACTGTCATGCTGACATGTTATCCATTGTTCAAAAGGTAAGAAAAATTTTTCCCTGCAGTAAAATCCGAAATGTTATTCTTTTACTTGTCTACACCATTACATGTTAGAATGGGATAACAGGCTTGCATAGGTCGAGAAAGGTGTTCAATCTCCATATCAGCAGCCAATCTTGGTGATCCTTGCCCTGGAGTTCTGAAAAGACTTGCTGTTGAAGCTTTTTGCAGTGATTAATTACTTTTGCTGCACCAAAGGATGGTGTCTACTGATAATTTAGTCTCTCAAACTTAAAGATGAGTCTAAGTAGCCATTCTTCAAATCTTGCAGTTTTTCAATGTCTTTCACATTTGTTCTAAGCTTCAAACAAGTTAAATAAGTTTGTTTCTTCAAATCTTGCAGTTTTTCAATGTCTTTCACATTTGTTCTAAGCTTCAAACAAGTTAAATAAGTTTGTTTATATTCAAGACTTTGGTGCGCCATATGCTAAAAAAGTTGGACTGTAGACGTTTATATAGCATATTCTTTCGAAACAAATTAACAGAAAACCATTGATCAAACAAACCAACAGTTCATGACCATGTGTAGACAATACAACGGATAAAATGCGTCTTTGCGTTTCTGTGTCATCAATGATCAAATCAAGGAAAACCCCAAGCTTATCTTAAAAAAAAGCAGAGAATAAAATTTGAATAAAGAAACCCTGCAAAATCAAAGAATCTCGAAATTTAAAATTTAGAACTTAAAACTTAAAACCCAGCTGAAATCAAGAAAGATTGAAATGCAATTATTCTATCATTAACTTTTTTTTTTTTTTCTGAAAGAATTACCTGATGACATCACAAAGTAGAATCTTTCTATAAAAGACAATGAAAATAATAGAACAGGAAGCAGAAGAATCAACGTTTATTTAATATATTAAATATCAAGTTAAAAAGAAAGGATGTCACTTTAAATTGATCCATTATCTTCAATTTTGTGCAATTTCTCTTCGATAAGACGTGCAATTGTCGAAAGGAAACATTCAGTTCTTCAATCTACTGAATTGCATACACAATGACCCCATTAGCTCATTTTATTCCAAAACTACAAGGGTAATATATCAGATGGCAATAGCTGAGCCGTGACTTTCTGTAGAATCAATCATCATGGAACAAGAAAGATTTTCCCTATATGTTGGCTACTTTCAATAAGCTTGTGAGCCTCTGCTGCCTCAGATAGAGGAAACTGCTTGTAGATCACAGGCTTCACCTTCCCCGCAACAATTGCAGGCCAAACATTCTTCTCTACCTCGCTCACAATTTCTGCTTTGTTTTCTGGACTTCTAGCTCGCAAGCTAGCAGCTACATATAAATCACCGGTGAGAAACACATTGTAAAATGCATCTATACTGTAAACCGTAAAGGAAGGTTGTCAATGTTACCTTGAACTGTGAGACGCTTTGCAAACAAAGAACGCAAATTAAACTCTGCTACAGCTCCACGCATCAAGCCTATAATGAAAAGTCTCCCATCAAAACCTAAGCTGTCAAGGTTTCGCTGAAAGTAGCCTGCTCCCATACAATCCAGAAGAACATCAACACCTGCTATTGAAATTAAAAAATTAGGCTTGGGAAAGAAAAATTTTCGATCTTTTTACAGTTATGATCCTAAAGGACAGACCTTTTCCACCTGTTTCTTCCATAACCCTTGCAACGAAATCCTCTGTTTTGTAGTTGATGCACACGTCAGCTCCAAGTTCCTTACAGAAAGTCAATTTCTCCTCACTCCCTAGTGATCAAGAATATAACATATGAACACTAACTTGGGATGTTCCAAAAAAAAAAAAAAAAAAAAACTTTGCGATATTCCCAAAAAAAATGCCATGGAAATTGCAGCTAGACCTGCTGTGACAAACACCTTACTCCCTCGGGCATTAGCAATCTGAATTGCAAATGTACCAATTCCACTGGAGCCTCCGTGAACCTGAAATGCCAATAATCTTTAGTTCAAATAACAGGCTACCCATTAAACCCTCCGTGCAGTAGTTACCAGAAATGTTTCCCCAGCGGAAAGTCGATTGCTCATAAAAACAGTTGACCAAACAGTGCATGCCACCTCTGGAAAAGCAGCAGCTTCCTTAACAGAAATTCCTGAAGGAACTGGAAGTACTTGTCCGGCTGGAACTGCCACCTTCTCAGCGTAGCCTCCTCCACTCAGAATAGCACACACCTGTAAGTGCAGAGAGATAGTCAGATGCAAATGATACGTTATGATATGAATTGATATATTTCGAGAAGTCAGATTTTACTTGATCCCCCACTTTCCAGCGGGAAACAAATTTCCCAACGGCTTCAATTGTATCAGAACATTCAAGACCCGGGTAGGGACTAGCACCTTTAGGAGGTGGGTACATACCCTGCCTTTGGATGGTATCAGCCCGGTTAACTGCGGTGGCCTCTACCTTGATTAATACCTCATTATCTTTGATATCAGGGTCTTCTACTTCTTGTAATTGCAGCACCTCAGGGGCGCCCGGTGTTATCACTATTGCTTTCATTTTTGGTAATTGCAGAGATAGATGGTTGTTTTGGGGCGTCTGGCTCTCTAATCCTTTGCCACTTAGCTCTTCTCATCGTTGATCAAATACATTGCTATTATATTTTTTTGATAAGCTATTACTATATTAACAATTTGCAATTATGTCATTTTCAAAAAAAAAAACAATTTGCAATTTTGTAGCGGAAAAAGACAGAACTGCTTACCTGTTGACATCACCGCATTCGACAGTATATGGGTGTAGACAACAAGATACGACGAAAATCCAATTAAAATGGCCTAAATTTATGTTTAAAGTAAATCCCAACTCACATAAGTCCAATTATGAAATTTGTTAATTATTTCTAGGTTCTGGATTTAAATCGCGAGTTCTAATATAAATCCAACTCATTATAAGTTGAACTATTAAATGAATATTATTAATAACTTTTTTTTTTTTTTTCAAAATAAATTGCATGGTACAAGGGCATAATGTAATTGTAACCAATTGCTTCCCTCCTTTTCTTTTAGTCGACCATAGCTTTCTTTTCTCAAATATAAAGGTTAATATTCTTGTCAAGAACTTCTATGAATAAATCCAGAATATATTACACATTAAACATCATCTGATTGAGACAAAAGGCTGTATCAATTTCGCATTTATTATCATCACTGCTTTGGAAATAAAGCCTAAACAAGATGACTCGTGAGCTTCATTTTAGTCCTAGCTTACAAGAGAGGAATGGCGATAGTCACTGCATAGATACATGATACATCCCGTAAACATTGGGACTGACCTTCATCATCAATAAAAGCTGAACTGCCATCCATGACATTATGGAAGAAGCAATATCTTTCCAATATGCTGGCTACTTTCCAGGAGTCGATGACCCTCTGCAGCCTCGGATAATTGAAACAGCTTATAGACCACAGGCTTCACCTTGCCTGCAGCAATTGCAGGCCAGACATTCTTCTCAACCTCATTCACAATCTCTGCTTTGTTTTCTGGACTTCTACCTCGCAAGCCAGCCGCTGCATATACAATTATCAATGACAAACACATCATTTTTGCATTTCAATGTAGCATATTAATTCATTATACACCCAGAAACATCTGAAACACACAGAAACGTAAGACTGATATCATTTCCTACAATTAATTTTTGAAAGCGGGGCTGATATCATTTCCTACAATTAATATTTGAAAGCGGGCACATGCAAACACATATTTCAGTCCTTTACAATTATATTACGAAGTGGGCTGGTAAAAGCAAGTTGTTCCAGAAGAAAAGAGTTTGTGTGAAAGTTTTTCAGGATATCAGTTTCTTTCACTTTCAGGAGCTTTGTCTTAACCTTCTTGAATAATCATTCTTATCCAAGTCCCAATATGTAGGATAAAGTTAGAAATATGCACAATGAAATACATGAATCCCAGAAAAAATGAAGTGCTGGTTTGATACCTTGCACAGTGAGGCGTTTTGCTAACAAAGTAGTCAGATTTAATTCTGTCACAGCTCCACCCATAAAGCCAATGATAAAAAGCCTCCCGCCAATATTTAAGCTGTCTAGGTTTCTCTGGAAGTAGGATGCTCCAAGACAATCCAAAATGACATCAACACCTGCCTTTGGAAACAATTTGTTGCACTTTTAGGAAAAGGAAAGAAAAATCTTAATCCTTTCAATACATCAAGGAGAAGTTGCCATTGTTTGATTGCATAGGAAAGCATTGCATTTGCGATGCCTAGAAAAAGAACATACCTTTCCCACCCGTTTCATCCTTTACCCGTGTAACAAAGTCCTCCGTTTTATAATTGATGCACACATCAGCTCCAAGTTCCTTACAAACAGCTAGTTTTTCCTCGCTCCCTGACAATCAAGAATAAAATATTTCAGCACTAACTTGCCATTTTTTCATAGCAAATCAAGGATCACGATAAAAATTGCAGCCCAACCTGCTGTGACAAACACTTTAATCCCTTGATATTTAGCTATCTGAATGGCAAAAGTACCAATCCCACTAGAGCCACCATGAATCTGGAACTCAAATAGGCATCAATTCAAGCAGTAGGCCACAAATTAACGATTACATGTGTAAACAAAAGTATTATAAGCAAGAAAAACACATAGAATTAGATTAAAGCATAGCAGCATATACATATACCAGATACAGTTAGATAAGGAGTTACCAGAAAAGTTTCCCCAACAGTCAGCCGGCTCATCATAAAAACAGTGGACCAAACAGTGCATGCCACCTCGGGGAAAGCAGCAGCATCCTTGAGGGAAATGCCGGGCGGAACAGGAAGGACTTGACCTGCTGGAACTGCTACTTTCTCTGCATACCCTCCTCCACTAAGAAGAGCACACACCTTCATGACATCGATATTTAGATCAGATGGCTACATAACAATGTCATGTTTAATGAAGTAAAAAAAAAAGTAAAAAAAAAAAAAAAAAAGGCAAGTCTTTCAAGCTAGAACTGGATCTCTCTCTTTTATTTAAAACACAGCTTTTTCATTTTAAATCAATCGCTGAAAGCACACCATTAACTAAACAAATCAAAGAGCAATCATTATTCTCCCAGAGGTCGAGAAATAGCTTCCTCCAATTATTGATGGACAGAAAAGAAAAGGGAAGAAAAAAAAAACAATAAAACAAGAATCAAAACTTAATTTGTTCATGAATAGAGCATCTTGGAGAATGGCTAAAATAACCTTATCGCCTACTTTCCAGGGAGAAACAAGCTTTCCAACGGCTTCGACGGTACCGGAACATTCAAGACCCGGGTAGGGGCTGGCCCCTTTGGGAGGTGGGTGCTTGCCTATCCTCTGGAGCGTATCGGCCCGGTTAAGGGCGGTGGCCTCCACCTTGATCAATACCTCATCGTCTTTGATTTGTGGATCTTCTACTTCTTGCAATTGTAGCACCTCTGGCCCGCCTAGTGTAGTTATCGCCACTGCTTTCATTTTTTTTCTGCTCGATTTTTCAAGTTCTTTCCTACCGTTCGACTATGGAGAGGAGAAGCGCTTTCCACTTTCAAGTGTCTAAAGCTGGGGTAGGAGCAGATGAAAAATCAGACAACGTGTCGTTTAATTATAAAGAAGGATCAATCGTTTTGGTCATCACCTTTGAGCTTCGAATTTTTTAAGCGTAGGCTACCGCTAGTCTCTCCTCAACGAGCTGTCGTTCCGTTCCCTTAATTTGACCGAAGAATTTCATCTTGGTCTTCGTTGTTTTTATTTATTTCTAACAAATCATCAATCAAATAAATACTGATCTTATATTTATAAAAAATAACTATTAATGAGATTAAAATGGAAGAATAAGGGTTAAAAGATCTCGTACTTGACTTTATATGCACATAAATAACAGTCAAATAGACTTCCAGATTCTAATTTGTAGGAACTATATTTTTTTCTTTTGGGACTTCACCGGGCCGTAATATTGGACTTATGAATTGAGTGGCAGGCCCAAAGTGATTCTTTACTATCAGATTTCCGTGTTTAGGCCTATAGCCCACCAAAAGACCAACACCCAAAAAAAACGACGTCGTTGTCGTGTCGAGATGAACTTCTAAAGCTGTCGCCATGTCTTCTCCGTCTTAACTTCCTCAACACAGACAGCAGTCAGTGAGAAAACTACAAAAATTTAAACTTTCATTAAAATTTATTAATTTAACATTTCCCAAAAATTCCTGTGCATCTCGAGGCTAGGACAAAAATGGGTAACAAACTTGTGCAATTTCTGGATATATATATATATATATATATATATATAAAATTTGGTGAAGCAACCACATGTCAGAGTCTAATTGGTCTGAAGGTTAGAAACTGAAAACTATTACAACTACTTGTAATCATCCTCCTAATTGCTGCAATCATTGAACAGGCATTGTTTCGCAGAAGTTTACTTGTACTTGGTGGCTTGTTGATTGATTCGAGCAAATAATGATGGATGATGGGACTCGGCTTTTGTGGGTTGGGAGATTGTTACTTCTTCTCCAATTGGCTACTGGAATTCTGGGCTGGGGAAGGGAAGGCCACTATGCTACTTGCAAAATAGCAGAGGTGAGTTTTCCTTTTCTTCCTTTCTTTAGTTTCAAATTTTTGCTCACTCGGTTTATAATAATCAATTTTTGTGTTCATGAGAATCATTTAATGGATTGCTATGCTCATGGGTTTTGCTTGGTGGTGGTTGTTTGTTGGTATATTTATTACCTTCTAATCATATGGGATTTGCGGATTGAGATGTCTATTTAGTTGATTGCAGTTTCAAAATGAGATTGTTTGATGACCGGTGGCGTTGCTTTAATTAAATTCCGAATCTTAAGCTGCTTTCTGTGTTGTGCCTAACTCAGATGCTCCTTGTTAAATTTATCATATGTAAGATTACTCGACCTAAAACCCAAGTCAACTCGTTTCTGCCAGATGGGTGTAGAAGTTAGGCGGGAAATTGTCTGGTATAAAGTCAGTTCATTTCATCTGATTTCTTACTTTTTGATCTTTAGGGATATTTAACTGAAGATGCCGGAGCTGCAATCAAGGAATTGCTCCCTGATTTTGCTGAAGGTGACTTTGCAGCTGTTTGCCCGTGGGCTGACGAGGTCCGCTTCCACTACCACTGGAGTAGTGCTTTACACTATATTGATACACCAGATTTCATGTGTAATTATGAATATTGTAGTAAGTAATGCATATTGCCTGTTCCTTGGTTTAGCTATGATATTGTTAGCAATATTACACTACTGTATAATTGAAAACACTAGCTATTTCGTTAGTGAGGTTTACCTTTATAGAGACATACACATATTAGTTTGTTTAGTCACAGTTTCAAGGTTTCTTATAGGGGATTGTCATGACTCTGCTGGACGCAAAGACAGATGTGTAACCGGAGCAATTTTCAACTATACTAGCCAGCTTACATCAGCATATCAGAATTCCAGTCCAGAGTCCAACTGTGAGTTCCGCTAATTAATTTGACTTTGACACATGATATAAGTATTATAACATGCTACATTTCTTTCCAACTTTGTTTAATTTGGAATTCTACAATGTTGGTGCAGACAATTTGACAGAAGCACTAATGTTCTTAGCCCATTTTGTTGGGGATGTCCATCAGGTTCTGCTCCTCTTGCTAACTTTAAAACAACACATAGGGTGCCAAAATATCAAGTAATGGAAAAAATAAATTGTTATGTAATTGGCAATTTCAAATTACCATTTTGAAGATTTATTGTATTAAAAGAGTATCTTAAGAATGAAAGCAGCCTTTGGAAAAGATGCCAGCCTTTATTGAAAAAGAAAATATTTCCAAGTCCCTGTATTTTGGTACACAGCATGCCTGATTTTGGACTCATTCTTTTTTCTTTTAATTTATTTTATTTCTATAATGAGATATTCCATCTATTGGCACTATAACAGTGCATGATTGTGTACAGAGCCATAAAACTGCTCTCATCTCTCAACCCAGTGGACAATCACCTGATTGTTTAACTTGTTTTGTAATGGCAGCCCCTGCATGTTGGTTTCACTGGAGATTTGGGTGGAAATACAATTAAAGTCCGTTGGTATCACAGAATGACAAATCTACACCATGTAAGATTTTTATATCTATTGAGAGAGAGAGGGAGAGATTGACTTGCTCCTTGTAACAAAACACTGGATGTGTTTACATACCTGATATGTCATTTCATGTTCTCAGTCCATTCGACTTGGATGATTGCTGAAGATGTAAACTAAAGTAATATTTTATTCATTATACAGCCAAGAAAATCAGTTCTCTTGATCTATAAAGAAAAGCTTGTTTTTGAAACCAGCATTGGGTTACTCTCATATGATATCTTTTATGTCATTAGCACAAAGCTCTTTATGTAATTTATCTTCACAAGGTATACCTGTTAGTACCGTACTTCAAATAATGGTTCAATTTTTTACTCTGGAATTTCCACTACTATGTGCCATCAGTGTCATTATTCAAATTAGTTACAATCAGTTTCATTACTATCGTTCTATTCCAGGTGTGGGATACCATGATTATTGATTCAGCCTTGAAGACGTTTTATGGTTCAGATCTTACAAACATGATACAAGCTATTCAGAATAATATTACAGTATGTTTTTCCATCTGCCTAGTGCTTCTGGTTGTTATTGTGAGGAATGCATACAGTGGAGAGGTGTTTATAACTTTTTGAGGATTGTAGAGGTTTTACTTCTTTTTTTTATTGTTCTAGAGTATGTCTGGTGGACTGTCATAGAAATAATGGGTTTTATTGTACAGAATCCATCATATTCCATTATACTAACAGTCTATCAGATATATTCGAAATTCTTTATGCATCGTTTTCATTTGCAAATTATAAACTAATTGCCTAGGAAGCTCATTTAGGACCATGGATCCATTCCTGTTCTGGTGTTGTATACAACTTCTAATCTGTGCAATTACCTTTTTCATTTGTTAGGAAGGTTGGTCTAATCAAATACCATTATGGGAATACTGTCAAAACAACCGCACAGTTTGTCCCAACCCGTAAGTTCATGTTCTTTTTCTTTTTCTACATGCAATTGTTCGGTATGGCTGAAAACACTGGTAGACTAGGGAAAACACTGTAATATTTATCGTACACTTTAATATGGTTATAGTGCTATGCTTTATGTAATCAAGCTATCAATACCATACCAAATTTTTTAAATGCCAAAGGAATAGAAAATGTATGTGCAAATGATGAATCAGAGATGTTTCAAAGTAAAGGCTTAACTATTACTACTACTACTACTACTACTACTAGAGTAGTTGGATTAATGTGTCTTTTTGGTCCAAACTATATTGATGGACGCATATTCGTACTTGTTTTCTTGCTATCCAATTTTCTGATTGCATACAAGAAATGTTAAAAACAAGGAATAGAGCAGCGATAGACTTATTTTGTTTTCCTTTTTTAATTTGTGCAGGTATGCTTCTGAAAGTGTTAGTTTAGCATGCAAGTTTGCATACAAGAATGCCACACCTGGAAGTACTCTGGAAGGTATTTCCTCAGTTACCTGAAAGCTACGCTTATTTGTTATTCTGCAAAATATACAAGTAGGAAACTGCCTGGGCAGCATTTTGAAGAACTTGGAAGAATTTGGAAGTTATCCAAGTATGACTTCCACAATTGGTATTTTGACATGCTGAAGGACCAAATTCACATTAAGCAACACAGCCAATTTCCCAAAGATCAATTTTTAAGTGAATCTTGTTACTCAAATAGAATTCTGTCTTGTATAGTTAATCCTTGATACCTTATGTTGCAGATGAGTACTTTCTTTCTCGGTTGCCTATTGTGGAAAAAAGGCTTGCACAAGGTGGCATTCGCTTGGCTGCGACTCTCAACCGCATTTTTGCTTCTCAAAGCAAGATAGCTCAAGTATGAAGGAAAAAGGGATAGAAAAGCATCTTCAATGTATGACACAGAGGAGGGCCCACATGACCATTTTATATATGGCATAACCTCTCCATTAACAAAATATCATGTACCACCCAATTAATTATCTATTCCCCATTTGCTAATTCTGTTAAGCATTCTTTAATGTATGACACAGAGGAGGGCCCACATGACCATTTTATATATGGCATAACCTCTCCAACAAAATATCATGTACCACCCAATTAATTATCTTCTCCCCATTTGCTAATTCTGTTAAGCATTCTTTAATGAGAATACTTTATAGTTAACTGTTGACTTCATTCCATAATTATAATGGGATGCCTTCTGTATTTCAGAATATGCCCTTGTTGCTTGAGGAAAAAAATTGTCAACGTAAAGGAAACTCTAATGTGGAATTTAATACTTGTACTCAATGAGAACCTGTTCCTTGTTGCATATATGTATATCTAAAATCTCTTGCAAGTTTTGTATATAACTAACTCGTTCTATTAGGCTCCTTTCATTTGTCATTTATTTTTTATTTGTGTATGATTGGGAGAAAGGAAATTTGAGTTGATAAAGAAAAAATGAAAATTCAAAGCCTTTGGAGATTTGTAATGTTTGTGGGTTTCGCTACCATTTTTGTGCCTGGAGCTCTAGGCTGGAGCAAGGAGGGTCACATAATGACTTGTCGGATTGCACAGGTAAACTATCACATCCATTTTTATCTATAAGTAGCAGGTCCCACTGTCCAAGAAGGATCTTTGATGCATTAAAGATAATCAGAGAAGAACTAATAGTTAATTTGTAATTAACAGAACCTCCTTGGACCTGAAGCAGCGCATGCTGTAGAACATTTACTGCCTCACAGTGTGAACGGAGACTTATCAGCACTGTGCATATGGCCTGACCAAATCAGACACTGGTACAAGTACAGGTGGACAAGTCCTCTTCACTTCATCGATACCCCAGACAAGGCCTGCACATTTGATTACTCAAGTAACTGTTAACTAACTCTCTAATGTTAAACGTTAATAACCATTGCCATTTTCTTCTATTCAAGTTATTTACCTATTTATGTATAAAACTGTATTAAATAGGGGACTGTGTGAAGGACAGGTGTGTTGCTGGTGCCATCCAAAATTTTACATCTCAACTTTTGCACTACAGAGAGGGTTCCACTGATCGCAGATGTAAAGAATTTTCACATGCCACTCGTATAATTGAATTTATAGGCTGGGTAATCAATTAAGCTGATTTGTTACCTTTTTTTGCAGATAATTTGACTGAAGCTTTGCTATTCTTGTCTCATTTCATGGGAGATATTCATCAGGTATATGTATGTTTCTATTTTTTATTAGTTTATTTTTATCAATATTAAAAGCTAATTTTCTTCTTGTTCCAAAATTTCAACAGCCAATGCATGTTGGATTCACTAGTGATGAAGGAGGGAACACCATTGAGTTGCACTGGTACAGGCACAAATCTAATCTCCATCATGTGAGTGTTCTCTTGAGACCTGTATGAATATTTTTGTTCTTGGAACCTGGATTAACTACTTCATGTAATCGATGACTACAGGTGTGGGATAGAGAGATTATTCTAACAGCTTTAAAAGATTTCTACGAAAATGACATGGACCTCCTCCAAGAATCCATTGAAGGGAACTTCACTGATGTAATAACATATGCAATTAAGTTCTCAGTATTCTCATGCATTTTTTTTTCTTTAATTTTTATTATTATGATAAAAACAGGGAACATGGTCCGACGATTCAACATCATGGAAAGACTGTGAGGATCTCCTTTCATGTCCAAACAAGTGGGTTCTCTTCTACTTATCTTCATTAGAATTTGCAAATTGTAGGTGGCCATGTTCAGATCTTCTGTTTTTAATGTGTGTAGATATGCAGTAGAGAGCATAAATCTAGCTTGCAAATGGGGTTACAAAGGCGTCAAGGAAGGTGCAACTCTAGCAGGTATTTTTTTGTTCATAACTCTGGCTTTCTAAGATATGGAGGATAAAGACCACCTTCTCTTCAATATTTATACGAGGGTTTCATTAAAGAAAGCTTCGAGTTTGTGGCTTTATGCATAGACAAGATTAATTAATCAAGTGATATAACTGTACCTATAGATGATTATTTCAATTCAAGGATGCCAGTTGTGATGAAACGCATCGCTCAAGGAGGAGTTCGTTTAGCCATGTTCTTGAATTCAATTTTTGGAGATTCTGAAGATGAGATGACATTAGCAACCTAATAAGCAATTGATTCATCAACAAAGGAGCAGAAAAACTCGTTATCATCCATTTATTCTCCTTAACCAGTCATTTTAACTGACTTGAATTATCATCTGCTTCATTTCCTGATGTTCATAAATCACCATCGTTGTTTGTTCTTTCATGTTTTTCCCTTGTATTTGAAAGTTCTTATTCCTGTATGGACAAAATTTACGCTAACAGCAATTAGCAAAAGTAATAACATTTCATTGACGTTTTACCTTGTCAGCCAAGTAGCAGTTGCATTTGCTAATTGATTACAGCTAAAAAGGAATATATATATATATATATATATATATATATATATAGCATATGGGAGCATCTTCATCATCTAATTTGGAATATTCGCGTTTGATTTGAATTATGCATGTTCCTTAGCAACTTGCGTTTAGTTCACTCTCTTCAACGGCGTTAAATAAAGTCTTTATAAAAATAATAATGGTTGTTGCTTATTTCATGCACGTTTTTGACACGCATCAAACATTAAACATGCAAATGTCAAGTTTTGCAACGTGTTGCACAAATCGTAGCGTTTCCCCAAATCCTATTAGTTTATTAGGCTTTTATTGTTGAGTTGAACTTAAATGTTAAATACGAATCAATAAATTATTCAATTCAACGGTTAAAAAGTAATATTAGGAATTAATTGTAAAATGATTAAGAATTGAGATATGAATATCATTTTATAATTGCATGATTTTTTTTATCTAATAAATTATATAATTTATTGAATTAAATCCAAAATGCAAAATTCTTCAATCAATGAAATTTAGCTCGTAAATTTAGATAATCAACTCTAAATATTTCTGATAGACGCAATACAATCGACTAAAATAATTTTATATTAGACAGTGCATTTTTGAGAAATCAAATTTATATTTTCAGCATTATGAAAATTAAAGTTATTTTTCAACCTAATCAATATATTATTAGCAATTCAACAAATAAATTTATTTTATTATTATATAAATAATATAGTTTTATTATTATATAATTAAATAAGTTGAAAGAACAACAAATTATCGATAATTACAAAATAAGCCTCCCCTGTGCATCGATGATCTCGAAGCATTATTATTTTAGTTTAGATTTTTTTTTTTTTTTTTCCTGCCAAATTTTGACCCACGTTTGCTGGTCCAAAACGTGGGACCAGGCGGCGGACTATCAACGGTTGCGAAAGCACAAACATTTTAAATAACATGAAAATGGACGGCCCTAGATCATGGGAACTAACTGCCACGACCATCATCCAGCCACTGTCAATTGGACACGCTAGCGACTCTGAGGGTCTTTATTTGACACGAAAACCCCTACTTTAACCTTTGAACGTGTCCTCTCTGTCACTCTTATTCTAGTTTTCTCCTTCCAGATTCCTAGGATCTTGTGGGTCCTTCAAGACCCTCTTGTCCACCGTTGAATATGCTAACCATTTTAAAACACAGTTGGGACGCTGACATCAGGCTTCAAATCAACCAAAAAATTCGTACGGTTGATCGCACGTTTATGTGGTTGATCGCATGTGACACATACACCCAGCTACTAGGGTTTTATATGCAGTGCAGCTACAACATCAGCGGTCAAAATTGACTGTACTGTAGATTTCCAAAACTACCCCTTTCTCATTTAGCAGAAACGAGCTTTCTTTCCCTGTCCATTTCTCTTCCATTGCCAACTCACTCGCAGCACAAATTGAATACAACAAAACAGGAATTTTCCGAGGAAAGCGCTGCCTTTTTCACTTTCTTTTACTGTACTTTAATATTATAAATATAGAGGTTTCTGCTATGACTTTCTTGCGTTTCAAGTCTGCTACCATAAGAACATACAATTTGTTCTGCTAGCTTTATTTTTTTAATTCAAAATCATTATTTTTTTTCCGCCTAAAAAGCAGATCCAGAAATCTTGGACACAGTCTCTCCTTTCTATTCAAGCTTGAACCCACAAAAAAATAGTAATGTTCTTGAACCTTCTACTTTTACCAATCATGATTTTGTTTCGATTGCTCTCTGTTTTCACTTTTCACAAAATGCTCTGTTTTCTTGTGTAACGGGTCGTTTTTGTTGCCATTTATTGTGTTCGTTATGAATCTCATTTTGTTTGGTACATTTTTAGTTCCATCTAACTCGTTTCTTTCATTATTTTCTCCGAGCATTGACAAGATCTGTTAAAGTTTATAACTTCTTTGCTGAACATTCTCTGAGATGATCAAGTAATTTATTGCATGCTAAATAATTTAATTACTCAAGTTTGCTTCTTTAAACTTTGTGATGTGATCCTGTTCATTAAAAAATTTCACTTCTGTTTTTTTCCTGCTGGATATTTTATATTTACTCAAGTTTGCTTCTTTAAACTTTGTGATGTGATCATGCTCATTAAAAAATTTCACTTCCTTTTTTTTTTCCCTGCTGGATATTTTATATTTGCTTATTAAAATAATACCCAGGTTTTGATCTTTGGAAACAACGATTATTCTGTGGCACATGCCAGATTTTAACTTTTTAAATGTGAAATGGAAATTGGTTCCTTCAGAATCCGATATTGTTTCAATATTTATTAGGGTAGATAGGTCACACGGGTTGCATTTCACAAGCAAATTCAATTGCTTCAGTGGTTGCCTCTAGCTATATCAGTATACTTTGCGTTTTGCTGAAGCTCCGTATTTGAGCATATAGCAAACCAGTTGATCAAGCTACAAGTGAATTCAATTAACTATGTATTTCATGTGTCATCCTAGTTGAAAACGTTAATTTTGCTTGTTAAGCATTTTTAGGGAATCTTTATTAGCAGTGCTGGTAGCTAGTTACTATAGCACACGTTGTTGGGAATGATAGATTATTGTGCTTTTGCTTCGAATGCCTATAGTTTTCTCTTCGCATCTACCGTTACATGATGGGGAAAGCCAAGTTTTGCTTTGGTTTTCTTGATGCCCCTTGAAGTTTGAACTAACTTCATTACGTGATGTCTTTAACTTTTAAGTTATTTGGAATTTTCAAATTGGTTTTCTCTATTCCAAATTATTTGGAGTTTTCAATTGGTTTTCTATATAAAAACCTTGAACTCTTCCATTCAGAATACATGCAATTTTCAAAGCTAATTTCTTTCACTCTGAGTGCAGGTTCAACAGGCCAAGAATTCTGATTATACTTTGAATTGAGAGCTTAAAGGGTATCTGGTCTGGAATTTCAAACCGATAGTCTGAGCATGGCGTTTTCAAGAATTGCTAGGACTGGCTTGAGAAGAGCAGAAGGCACCTTCAGTAGTTATGCAAGTGAAGGAGTATTAGTTCATAGATGGTCTTCACCTTCCCTTAGAAATGTCATTGCAGGGAGCCATTTGTCGTACCTTTCCACCTTCAGCACAGTAAATCATGCAAGTTTTTGGAACAGGGGAATAAGGGTAACCCCAAACTACCAATTTCCTAATGCAGAGAGGATTTTGGACGAGTCTGAAAATGAGTATGATGAAAGAAGGTATCCAGGTCTAGAAGCAACCAAACCTGGTGAAAAGCCAAGAGTGGTTGTACTTGGCACTGGATGGGCAGCATGTCGATTCATGAAAGGACTTGACACCAAAATATATGATGTTGTTTGCATATCACCAAGGAATCACATGGTCTTCACTCCTTTGCTTGCTTCAACTTGTGTTGGAACCCTTGAATTTCGCTCTGTAGCTGAGCCTGTTAGTCGGATACAATCTGCATTGGCAACAAGTCCTAATTCGTACTTTTATCTGGCTTCCTGCATCGGTGTTGACACGGACAAACATGAAGTGGGTCTTCTTCTTTTTTTTTTTTTTTTTTCCTGCTTGCATTTTATTTTTCATATTTGTCATTGATCATGTATGCATTACTTCCATTCTCTTTGAGAAATGTCATAATCTCAAGTAATGGGAAGTTCTTTTCTCGTATGCGTGCAAAATACTTGCCTGAAATTCAAAAATTATCATAATTTGAACAGCAAAGTAGCACAAGTATTGATAATTGCAATGCAGAAAGCCGCTTGTCCATGCGGACACCCTTATTGAAGTAGTTTTTGTTAATGACATTCGAAATTATGCAGATTTTAACCATAATAAGTTTCATTTTGATTTAACAATAATTATAAATAAATGTTTTTCTATGTGATCAGGTGTTCTGTGAGACAGTTAGCAATGGTGGATTACCTCAGGAGCCTTACCGGTTTAAAGTTGCATATGACAAGCTTGTTATTGCTGCTGGAGCTGAGCCTTTGACTTTTGGTATCAAGGGAGTTAAGGAACACGCATTTTTCCTAAGAGAAGTAAATCATGCTCAAGAAATAAGGAAGAAGCTCCTCTTGAATCTTATGCTTTCTGAAAATCCAGGTGAGTTCATAGTCTTGGTGCAATTTTAGTACATTTATGATTATTTGAAGGAAGCCAAAGTACTAACAGAGTAGTTAATTCTGATAACGTCATTAAAGGCATATCTGAAGAAGAGAAGAGCCGCCTCTTACACTGTGTGGTTATTGGAGGTGGTCCTACAGGAGTGGAATTTAGTGGTGAATTGAGTGATTTTATCATGAGAGATGTTCAAGAACGGTTTGCTCATGTTAAGGATCACATTAAGGTCACTCTTATAGAGGTAATTAACATGAATCACCACTTATCCATGAACAACTAACCTATTATTGATTGAGGCATTTGCTAATGTTTTATTTTGGTCTTCCTGAACAGGCCAATGAGATTCTATCATCATTTGATGTTGGACTGCGACAATATGCAACAAATCATTTGACAAAGGTAATTAATTGAATCCAACTTGTTTGTTTTGTATCTCAGAATGTGTTTCTTTTTTTATGACAATCCATGACAAGTGGGAGTTTTGTATCAGTGTGGTGTTTGTCTCACGAAAGGCGTAGTGAAAGAGGTGCATTCCAGGAAATTAGTACTCAGTGATGGTACTGAAGTTCCATATGGTCTACTGGTATGGTCCACTGGTGTTGGTCCATCTGAGTTTGTTAAGTCACTAAATCTTCCCAAGTCTCCTGGTGGAAGGTATTTTACAAAAAACATTTCTTTTTCAACATTTTTCCCTTTTCATCTCAATTCTTCAATGTCATCTGATCCATGCATGTAAATCCTCTGTTAACTTATCTTATTGAGTAATGCAGGATTGGTATTGATCAATGGTTGCGGGTACCTGCAGTAGAAGATGTGTTTGCACTTGGAGATTGTGCTGGTTTTCTTGAACAGACAGGGAGGCCAGTGCTTCCAGCTTTGGCTCAGGTCAGCAGAAGTTTGCTGCAAGATATATATTAGTATCAATGGAGTTTTTGCTAATCAATTTACAATTCTTAAGCAGGTTGCAGAAAGGCAAGGGAAATATCTAGTGCAGTTGTTTAACAACATTGGAAGGCAAAATGGAGGAAAGGCTTTCAGTGCAAAAGAGGTCCCTCTAGGCGACCCTTTTGTGTATAAGCACATGGGTAGCATGGCATCAGTTGGGCGTTACAAGGCCCTTGTTGATTTGCGCCAGTCTAAGGTAAAGCACAAGATGTTCCAAAAATTTTGTTTTATGATTCAATGATTATGGGTTCAGTACTGGGATTGAAGTAGTATTGACAACTCTAAGATTTCCACTTCGATGTCCAGCCAAAGCAACAACTCTGGTGCATTGGGCTTTATGTTTATGATCTTTTATGTTTCAATTCTTTGGCAGGATGCAAAAGGATTATCACTTGCAGGATTTCTTAGCTGGCTAATCTGGCGTTCTGCTTATCTTACACGTGTGGTCAGTTGGAGGAACAGATTTTACGTGGCTGTAAACTGGGCAACCACCTTGGTTTTTGGCAGAGACAACTCGAGGATAGGATAGTTTCTTAAATCCTGCATTTACCATTGCCATTGTTTGTTCATTCTTTACACTGCTTTCAGGCGTTGAGCTGGCAAATGTATCGATTGCCAATATTATAAAGTTTTGGGATAAGATCCAATTTAAGGTTTTTTTTTATTTGTAACCAGCAATAAGATTAGAAAGAGTACACTATTGATCAGATTATGGTTATCAAGAAGAAAAAGAATTTAGGAGACAAACATTCTCTTCTGCATTGCGTATTATCTGTATATTCTGTGCAAAAGAAAAAAAAATATCTAAGCGCTACTGCTTATACTATGTACCGTATGCTGTTCCCTCGTCACAGTAGCTAATCTAACTAAGTGTACAATCCACGTGTAAGTCAGAATTGTAACCAACTCTCCATGTACTTTAGCTGTTCTTCTTTCTATTTGGTTATTTTCATAGCAAGGTTCAGAATTTCCAGATAAAAAAAAAAAAATCAAACTGATGAACAGAGAGGACAAATATTCATGGCGGATTAAAAAGTTAAAACCGCATATTTAGAAAACACGTGGCTGTCCTTTTCTTCTTCGACCCACTCTCTCCTTCAAACGGTTCATTCGTCGTTCGATATCGTTTAACAGAGGACAGTTCAATGAATGCACAAATGAAACGACCAGCTCTTTAGAAAAGAAGAAACGTCGTTTTTGTAAATATGATGGCTGACGTGTCAATTATCATGTAGGCCGTAGCACAAAAGGTGGTTACTGGCCGCTATGCTTCATGTGATTACGACCGGCGGCTAACAACAGCGAGTATGGAAGAAAGAGGTAGCAATTTTCGTTTTATTTTCTAAAGATTTTTCATTTTCTCATCCTTGGATTGGCTCTGTTATATGAATTTACAATTTAAATCTCTGAAACAATTTTTTCATTACTTCCTTTTCAATTGAAGGCTTACCGTAATAGACAAAACTTCAAAGACATAAAAAAGACATAATTTTCTTTTTTTGAACTGAATCAAAAAGACATAATTGGTGATATACAAAAGACGGGATTTGAATTCAAAATATATAGACTTCATTTATGTGCAAAACTAGTAACTTTCGAGTTTCGATCTGTACAACAGGCAGCCTCTAATTATTACTCAAAAACAAACATCTCTCTCTATTTGTCTTACAAAAAACCATACAAAAACGGATCTTTGCTTCTGTAAGCAGCTGAACTCAACTGAAGTGATGAGAAGTTCGTCGACAGAAGATGGAGGCTACAGAGTGAGCCAAACCCACCACTATTCCCACCTTCACTTGTCCTCTCTTTGGGATCGGACGGCCGTGAAATCCCCTTGAAACCTTCCTGCTGTTGATCATAGAACCTGGCATCTTTCTTTCTCTTGAAAAAGGACTAAACAGAAGTTATAATTAGAATTAATAGCTCCGGAACTGGAAGTGGAAACTTCAATTTTGGCTTCGAGTTGGTTGGTTGTGTTCAAAGCTCTTTCCTTTCAAACCTTTATATACAGGGATATATTGATTAACACCCCGGATTCCTGATGTAATTACGAGTCGTGCCCCTTTAATTTTGACTCTCAGTTGACAATCTTGACCCTGAAAGTGCCAGCTGTGGCATCATATATTTTCGCAAATTTGACCGGGAGACAAAGTCAATCATCTCAGTAACCTGACCTCACCAAAGAATTCTGATTTCTGACCAGCATTTTGTTGGTTTTATTAGTACTCATGGTTCTTGAATTCCATTAAAATGGCAACTGTCGAAAATGGATTTTTATATTAGAATTTAAACTTAAAACCACTGGTTAATATTGTTACTATGAGCAATTTTGTTTTCTAATATATTATTTTTCAAAAAAAAAAATATTTTGTTTCTAAACTTGACATATTCTAATTATCATTGCTTATGCGTGAAGTATGAACACTAATTTCAAAGATTAAAAAAAAAAAAAAAAAAGGAATCTTGGTGTTCAACGAATGTGAACACATTTAATAAGGGCAAATATGTCATTAACGTAGGCGACAACAAGAACCTATTTTAGTAAAACAAAATGCTACCACTAGTACTAAAATAAGGTCTAAGTTAGTAATGATTAATTAAAAGCATTTTTGATTGTGCAACGTGATAAAAATCACGTGGCCTATTTGCTTCCATGCTGGAGCCATCAGCCATCCATCAATTAGGGTTAGACATTTAATTTAAATATAACAAAAATGGGCCCATCCTTACTTTCCACGGTATGGTTTTTGTCCCTTTGCTTTATCTTTTTCTTACTAAAGATCTGATTCCACCCAAACAGATAAGATTAGACATGTCCTTATGCAATTGCAGACCCCACCTATTACCATTTTCTTCGTCATAAATTGGAGTATTTGGCAACTCTCTAATGTTTAGATATCTATAATTCTACAAATTAATGTTTATGATTTTCAAAAAAAAAAATTACATTTCATTTTGCATTTAGATTTGTGTATCTATATTTGACTAGTGAAAATATTATCGAGAATTAAAAAATAAAATTGTTTGAAAGAATTTTATAAAAATTTCAATATAAGATCCTCAGTTTAAAATCATTTTGAAGTTTATTTTTATTATAAGAGTAATATTAAAAATATATTTTCATCACGTCACTTAAAATTCATGAATCAATTCAATATTCTTACATTCGACGTGGAAATATGTTAATTTTCATACTATTTTATTACATAATTCATTCCATATGAAGTGGGAGATTTGTAGCAATAATGCAACATCTACCTAATTAAATAGTTAACTCGAGGAATTAGTGGAATCCACTTTCAAGTCACAATCTTTGCATATGTATCTTTTATCTTTAAAGACCAAAAAAAAAAAAAAATTAAAATTGATCCTAAAAGAAATATTCAAAGTCACCCACCAAAACCCATCTTTTCTTGGGTATTAGGGTTTTCAAAGTGTGACTTGAATATAAAGTGTTAATTAAAAGATGATAAAGACATTACCTTTAATATTTGTAACAATAATTAATATCATAGTGTGTATTTTAATGTTAAATGAAAAATTATTAATGTTAATCATGTGTACTCTGCTCTTTCTATTTCTCATAAAGAGAACTCAAATGAATGTCATTTAAAAAAAAAAAAAAAAACATTGTTAATAGCATTCCCATAATTCTTTACTTGAAAGGGAAAGGTATTGGATTCAATGAACCACTCATAAGATATATATCCATCGACAAATTTATTAAGTTGTGAAAGATTTTGTGAACGAAAGAATAGATTCGGAGCCAACAAAGTTGGATATAAAATTAATTAACTAAGGCTGCTAGCTTAATTATGTTTTTTTAATTACTTGGTTAGACATGTATGTCTGAAAGTGGGGGATGCACCTATAATTATTGTGAAGGTGTCATCGTTTTGGAACAACAATTACGTCAATGCTTAAGTAGGATTATGTCTGTCACACACTCAATTGTCATTATTGTTATTTTGATCATGTCAAATCTAGCATTAAATATAAACTAATAAATCAATTAATAATATCCCTTCTTTTTTTTATATAGATTTATCTATCTCAATTTAATAATTAAATCTAATTGAGAATGTAATAACTATATTATATTTCCTCCGTCCTCTTTTTTAGAATAATATTTAAGATAATTGCATAAAAATATGATTAAATAAGATTAAGGAAATTATTAAACCATCTAATTCTAAAAATAATAATTAATTAACACTTATTTACAGAAGATATTAACAGGCATATATAGAGCTAAAAAAAATAAATATTTTCTTATTTTTTTTAAATGACAAATGAAATTATATAAAAAAGTTTTAATGTTGACATTAATAAGGGGCAGATGAAGTAATGCAAAAGAGATATTATTCAATTTTTTTTTATTAATGCAGAAGAGATAGAGAATTTCACTTATGACAATCATTTTATTTTTTTATTTTTACGTTTTTAGAGGTTTGGTAACAATGATAACATCCAGAGAGTAAAATTGTTTTGACTGAGCTAACGCCAAATTAATTATTGTTGAGCATAATAACTAGTATTATAACTTGCCCGATGCACCGAGCAATGTTTACTATCAATAAAAATGAAGTTTTTTTAAATATTTTTTGTGTCGTTAAAATAAGAATTAAGTTTTTTTATTTTATGTTTATAATTTATTATAAATTTTTATTTATTTATTTAAAATATTAATGTGTTATTTATTTAGTGTTGTGTGTCATAAGTGTGTGGATGTCTTAGTTTTTAAAAAGTTATTGTATACCATACGTTCCAATTTATATTTTTTAAATTGCTTATATATTGTTATTTAATAGTAATGTATTGTTTATTCACACTCTTTTTAAACGTGTGGATTACTTATTAATTGTTTTGGAAAAAAAAATGAATTTATATTAATATATTAAATGCTATAGATAATTTTTTATATAGATAATATATTGATAGAGGGATTATCTAAAAATATAAAACAATTGATCTTTTTACAATTTTTATAATTGTGCTAAATTGTTTGAATTTTAATATCCGTCATTCTATAATCCAAAGTAATACCAAGTAGCAAACTGTGCTACTTATATTTGGTTTTCATATAAAGCAAACTACCCGACTTTTCTATATTATATAGATAGATATAATTTTTTCAACAGTGATAATAATTTTGAGAATTTAACTAATTATATTGAAATAAGAAATTGAGTATTTTTTTATTTTATGTTTATTATTTATTATAAATGATTGTTTATTTATTATTATATTCCGTACGTTTCCGTATCTCATGTCCGTGCAACCTAACTTCTGGTATATAAGATCACCTCATACGTTAAGGTAATCATTAAAATAAGAAATTACATATTTTTATTTTATAATTTGAGTTATATGTATTTTAATTTAATTTTAATTTAAACTAATTATATTAAAATAAAAATTAAGTATTTTTAATTTTTTATTTATTATAAATAAATATTTATTTATTTCCGTATCTCATATCCCATGTTCGTACAACCTATCTTCTGATATACAAAACTATCAAATACATTAAGGTAATCATTAAAATAAGAAATTAAATATTTTTTATTTTATAGCTTGAGTTATTTATATTTTAATTAAATTTTAAATTAATTTAATGTATTATCTTGATTGACCGTAACTAATAGATATTATCATGATAAAAATATTATTTAAAAATATCAAATTTATCTTCTTACAATTGTTATTATTACATCTTATCTTTTTATATTCACCCTAAATTATTATTATTATCCTCGTACTTGACAATTTCAGACGCTTACACTTGGCTTCTATATAGATTCACATTAAAAAAATAAAAAAAAAAGAGTAGCTAATAAAAAAAAATGGAAAACAAGAATAGGATATAAATTAAGAAAAGTGGGAATCTCATTAGATAACCAAACTTCATTCGTCTTTGTACAAAAAGAGATTAATTAACACTTGAGCAACAAAAAAACAACAGTTCATTTCTAATATCTGCTATTTTTTTCTCTCTTAGTCAAAAATTTTGAGATTCAAATGAATCAATTAAGCTAACTGAACACATCTGTTGCAAAAGGAGAAAATGGAAGCAAAAGAATGGGCCAAACTCAATACTATAGCCATCTTCACTTGACCTCTCTTTGGTATCAGCCTCTGTCTCTGTGACTGTGACTGTGAGTACTTTCCATTTCTACTTTCACTTCCACCATTATCAATCATTCTTGATCTCCTAACACCAGCTGCTGCCATTTCCCTTTCAAAGACTGCTCTCTCTTGGTGTTTACTGATGGTTTGACAGGTGGGTTTTAAAGAGAGGTGGCGGCTAAATGCCCAAATGGGTTTCATTGAATCTTCGATATAGCTACAACTATAGCTTTCCACTTTGTTTTTTATTGACGATATTGACCTTGCCTTGAGCAAAAAGTAGTCGATACCCGTGAGGATAAAATATGTATTTTAGATTTTAAAGCGAAAGCAGACAATAATAATAATGCTAGATCTTGCTTTATTACTATTATTATTATAAATTTGAAAAAGAAAGGCCCGACCGATTCGGTAATTCCGATAAAAGAAAGCGATGTCTTATTTATGACATATTGCACAATCTTCACGTGACACATTTGGTCCGTATTTATTTGGAACGGGCAGAGTGTCAGCGTTTCTTAGCTTCTTGCTCCAGCTCCTGAACTTGCCCACCTCAACCTGAAATAACTTAGTAATTTTTTTAATTACTGTATAAAAACTTTAAACCATAAATAAAAATAAATGGAAGAAGTAAACTTTAGCAAATGCTCTTACATTGAATCAAGACTTTTTATTATTATTATTATTTTTTTTATTTGTGACTATTTAAGGTTGATGTAATGGAGTTGCAACTTTAGTTACGATCCCACTAAACATCAATGCATCTAATAATTGTTAAGGTTTAATTTAAGGTTCTAATCACATTAGAGTATAATTTTCTCCACTATCTCAATACGATGATTGTGGAGAAGAAATAAGTTTTGCTTTAGAATCTTTTTTTTTTTTAAAATTTTATTTTTCTCCAATCTCCAAAGAATAAGAGAAAAGCACTCCAAAGCTTTTCTATTTATTAAATTATTATTTTTGATACCTCGAGTCCCAAAGAGCCTAAGCATTATTGAGTTACACAGATTTATTATTCCCCAACTGAATTGTGGGTTACTTTTTTTTACTCCATGTATCCCAATTGAAAAACCAGCCCAATAGATTTTGGGCTTCATATGCTAAGCCCGAATCCAATATGAAATGAGAGAATGGCCCATTGATTTATTCGAACCGTTTGATATTACGACGGTCGAAAAGAACTGTGGCGAGGAGAATTTGCGTGTAAAATCAGAACAAACGACAAATTGGCTTTAACTTATATAGCGAATAAGGAATAAATCAATAGAGGATTCTTGTATTATGTCACGCAAACGAAACACTGAACAAAGCATAAACACTATTAGAAGGTGTTCAATTAACATAATATTATACTGCAAAAAATTGATTGATTTTCACATTCTTGTCCAAATCTCTCTTAGTGGTGACATGATAAGAGGATTTAGATTGCAGAATTTTCTTGACGAGTCTGGTATTGTGTCCATCACTCTTTTTTGATGGGGCTTTTTGTTATAAATCTATAAATATTAATAAATGCTAATTAAATATAATTTCATCGCTCTTTTACTTTTATTTATTTTTATTAAACGTAAGAAATGAAAGATTTCAAGTTTGAATATTTTCATTTATAACAAAAATACTATTGCATGAGAAATAAATGATAATATTTCAGACTATTTGATGCTCAATAAATTAACTGAATATCAATAATTTGTGTGACAGTATATTAGTGAATTTCAGCATCTAATCCCAAAATTTAAACATTTTGAAACCAAAGCAGGCAGTCCAATTGGCTAATGCCACTTGGCATTCAAGTTTATCTCTTTCTTCACGTAGTGGTTATTGAATAACATCTCTATCTATGCCAAAAGTCCAATTAATCATCATGTATTCACCCCTTAGAGAACGCAGAGAGCGAGTTAGAAGAGTAATCATGATAATAAGGAACTAGAAGATAAGAGACACAGTCTGAAGGAAACAATGCGAAACCCGAACCAATTAGGATTGTCTCTCAATGCAAAATCCAACCGTTGCACATTGTGAATTGAGGGTAGATGTGATATACAGAGAAATTTTTTGAAAAGAGAGACAATGGGTAACGTACTGGTGAAATCATTTTAGTGCAACGTATTGATGAACTCATGATGACTCAGATGTGAACTGTGAAGAATAGGCTAATCGAATCCAATCCAAGTAGCAGTCACAAATACAATCAAATAATGTAATTCTTTTCTTTTTGAAAAAATATTGGAAATTGGGCTTAATCTGGATTTGTTGTAGGATCAGTGAAGTAATACTATTAATAAACTGTGACTGAGAGTGCTAAATCATGATATTCAAGCCAATGATAAGGACTTGCTTGTTTTATTCTGCGGGGATTTTTTTCTTTTTTTGTATAAATAGTCTCTTGTTGTTTCTTCAAGAGCATAAAATTCCCAATAAACCCAAATGGGTTGCTACCAAATTGAAATTGTGCTTTGAATAGAGAAAGCATTCGTGCAAATTATCAATATTTCTCCAGTCTCCAATCATTGCAATTTGTTATAGGATACAGTGTCCAAAATATCCAGTGAATTAGAGTTAATTTCTTCACTTTCTCTTATCTTTTGTCTCTTGGTATCTCTTTTTGAATCCCATTATAATCATAGAAAACCACGAGAAATAAAGAGATATTTCCCATAATTTTGATGCCTTTAAATTGCTCGATAAGCTTGGCTACCAAAGTCCCACATATTCTGGGACAAGGAAGAAGGTACGCGCCCAACCATTTTGGCAAAACTTCTTGCTTCCTCACTTACAGTCGGAATTATCAAAACAAGTCTCTTCAAATTGTCTCTCTTTCCAAATTAAACCAAACCCAAAATTATACTTCTTCAATAATGGAGGAACCCAAAAGTTTGGACCTTTTATCTGGAAAACCAGAAAAATACTCCAAAGAAATTGATATTGCTGTCAGAGCTGTGCAAATGGCATGTTCTCTTTGCCAGAAAGTGCAGGACAGTATCATTTCTAAATCCAATAATCAGGTCCAATCCAAGGATGACAATTCTCTCGTCACTGTAGCAGGTAACTATTATCTTCCTTTTTTTTTTTTTTTTTTATGGTTTTTTTAATGGGTTCTTGCTATTTTGCTTGCTCTATAATAGATTTTTGCTGGCCTTGAATTTTATGTTGTTTGCGGTAAGACCTGAGATTTCATAACCTAAATTTGGTTTAGAATGAGAATTCTGTGGTCGGACTCTCTTTCACCTTTTTTTTTTTTTTTTTTAGAATGTTCAATTTATTCTTTGATAGTGTTTGATTTAGACATCATTGATCACTGTCAAACTTAGTACACTTATTAGTTATTACAATAAAGCTCAATTAATAATTTTGATATGGAATGAACATTAGTGGCTGATAGAAGTGACCCACAGGAGCATATGCTATTACTCCCTTTCATGCCCTTTGGGTGGGAGAACTATAGCTATCACAATTGTGGGATTGGGGAGTGAGAAATAAAGCATTAGACAGACTAAATTACAGTTAGAATGTAGTTAAATCTATCCACTCGTTGATTTATACATGGAAAAAGAAGGGCAAGTGGGCAACTGAGATTTTGATTGAAAACTGCACGTATACAGTAAACTGATTTGGCATATTGTTACCTTCCTCACAGTCATTTCTACTGATGCATTTCCAAGATCTAGAAATTGATGAAGTATCAGCATATGGTTCCCTTATCACCATCCTATTGGGAGTAAAAAAAACATGGATTCTATAAAACAACACTGTAGTTGACCTACAGGTCAAGTCTCAGTTTTTCTTAATTTCTGCATAAATAACATGGTAGTTGTGTTATACCATTATGGATTTATTGTTAGACCTTCTTGATGAGCCTCGTGCATTGTGGTTCTAAATTAAGGTTTCTGAGAACAGTCGAATTTGTATTACTAATCAAAATTCAGTAAAATAATTTTGTTTCAAGCTTAAAGCAGGGAAAATGCCAACAGAAAAAGTGAAATATTGACCAAATGATCGAGTTCTTTATGTAGCCTGCAAGTTCTCTTTTTGAGCTTAAGCCCGATGCATGTCGTTAAAATGTCTTTAAGAATATATATATGTTTTAGTGTATAGTTGCAGTTATGGATCACTGGTCAACATTTGATAAATTTAAGTTGTAAGCAGTTTCTTTGGTTCTGATTCAGTTTCTTTAGAGTATAAGCTGTAAATATAAAATACTGCATCCTAGTTGGCTGAATTTCTTGATTACACCATTGTAAACAGATTGGAGCGTCCAAGCGACTGTTAGCTGGATACTATGCGAGTCCTTGGGAAGTAGGAATGTCTCAATAGTAGCTGAAGAAGATGTTGAAACTCTTTCCAAGACTCATAAAGCTGGCCTATTAGAAGCTGTAGTTCAAACAGTGAATGAATGTCTAGCTGAAGCACCTCGGTTTGGTCTTAATGCTCCAGGAGTGGCTCTCACAACATCAGAGGTTCTTGAAGCCATCAGTCATTGCAACTCATCTGGGGGTCCTATTGGAAGATTTTGGGCACTTGATCCTGTTGATGGTACATTAGGTTTTGTACGTGGAGATCAATATGCCGTTGCATTAGCATTGATAGAGGAGGGAGAGGTTGTGCTTGGAGTTCTTGGTTGTCCTAATTATCCGATGAGAAAGGAATGGTTAAATTATCACCACCGCTACCATAGAATTATATCTAAGCTAACCCCACCGACATCTGAATCTTGGGACAAAGGCTGTGTGATTTATGCAGGTAAAGGTAGTGGAGAAGCCTGGATGCAACCTCTACTCCAAGGAAATAAGAAGCTTGTATGGCCAAATTCTGCAAGACCAGTTCGAGTATCCTCCATCAACAATCCAGCATTGGCTACCTTTTGTGAACCAGTAGAGAAGGCAAATTCAAGCCACTCCTTCACTGCAGGACTAGCTCACAGCATGGGGCTTAGGTGAATATGTTTTTCATTCCTCCTTGGATCAATAAAGATATGAATACATAAATAAATGGCATGTTAATCAACTAATAATTTAACTGCAGAATGCAACCATTACGAGTTTACAGCATGGTGAAGTATGCAGCCATAGCTCGGGGAGATGCAGAGATATTTATGAAGTTTGCAAGGGCTGGCTACAAGGAGAAGATTTGGGATCATGCAGCTGGTGCTGTTATAATACAAGAGGCAGGTGGTGTGGTTACTGATGCTGGAGGGCGTCCACTAGACTTTTCGAAAGGAATGTACTTGGATGGTCTTGATAGAGGCATAATCGCTTGTGCCGGACCCGTATTACATGACAAGATCGTTGAAGCTGTTGATGCTAGCTGGAATTCCTCTAGTCTGTAAAATTTCATTGGAGCCACCACGAATAAAATTTGTTCTGTAATTTTTCTTCCTCTTGTTTATGGAGCAGCAGCAAGGCTCTGAGTTTTCAATTTATGTCTAGCACAAATACTCTATTGTAAAGTTTTGTAAATTCTATGTTTCACCAATCCTCTGTATCTAAGAAGTCTCTACTGTAGATACTTAGACAGCCAGTCTGCATATTTATGAGAGCACCCAGCTCCCTGTTCCTGAAGATCGGTGTTTCACTTAGGATGGAGAAGTTTGTCTGTTGGATAGAAAAATTTCTGCCGAAACGTTTCCCTATTGCTTGATCCATCAATAAATTTCAGAATTAGAGAAAAAAAAAAAAAAAATTCTGAATTATTAAAGTTATAGATTATAATTGATCAAATGATAAATTAATTTATATAATAAATATACTTTTAGAAATGAGAAAGTAGTAATTTCAAATCCATTTAATGCCAATGTTTTTTTTGTATTAAAATATCAGAAAATGATACTATTAAACAGTAATTGGTTTATATTTAATATCTGGAGTGTAAAGAAACCACCGGCAGCATTTGGTCAAAATCACAATTAAAGAAGGGTAAGGGGTTTAATTAATTTTCTGATCCTAAAAATTGAATTTTGGTCCGCTTATCATGACAAAACGCCATATTGTTGACACTTGCAATTAAGCTTGTGGGGGCAGCCAGCAAGCTTCACAGGATTATATAAGGGTTGGCTAAGGCTAAGCTTTTCCTAGTTTCAGCCTTCCAGGAAAAAAAAATGTATATATTCTTTCCTACGTTATAATTTATATTCCTCCTTCAAGACTTTGGACCATACTCATATGAATCTGTGTCCCCAATTCCATGGAAATGAATATTAATATACGGAGTTTCATGCATGTAACCCTAAATTCGCAGTTCCTATTTTATTTTCTACAACTGCTTTGCTTTCTTAATTGCAAGCTCAACTGTGACAGCAAGTGCACAAGGCCAACCTTAATTTCCAAGATGTACTTCTGACTATTAATTCCTGACTCCGTGTCATAATATTTGTCACATTTATAGTTTTAAGGAGTAATAATTTTTTTTTTCTATGTTTACCTTTTGTATATGACCAATAATTATTACTTCAATTTAATAATTTAGATGTAAAATTCTAAATGTAACAGATATCAGGAAAGAGCGGTACTTGGTGTTAGTAATTTTTTCACAATAATGGAGCCACAAGTCAATGCTTCTCTTAAATTGGCACAGGCAGCCTAATTATAAAGCCTGCCAGCCCAAGCTTTGACTTCCCAACTAGTAATTAAGGAACATCTCTTTGGAGGAGGGTTGGTTGGGTAGATAACAATGAAGGATTTTTTTGTTTTTTTTTTTAAAAAAAAAAGAGAGAGAAAGAAAGAAAATATCACAGATTAAATTGGGCAAAAAGAAAGATGAAATTTATTTTGTTTAATAAAATCATTCAATGAGAATTTTGAATATGAATATATATTTTTATCTTGAAAATTTCTTTCTTTCAAAATGTCAAAAATAAATGGATAGTTGTTAGCCATCCCTCTCTTAAATTTCTTTGCTTGTCTTGTCCATGCAAATTGCTTACCCATCCATCCTCAAGGAAGGGTAACATTTGGGCCTTCAACTTAGTGTAATTAGAATTCACAAATAAACTCATAATTACAAAATTTTATAAATTCGAAATGAATTTTTCTAGATTGGAAGTTGACAACATTTATGTTCAAAAAAATTGGGTACATTTATTATTTAAGCCATAAATCTATTTCTTAATTGCTTACAGCAAATTGGTCCGTACTTCATGGTAATAATTTTGGAGTCTAATCTCATTAAGTTTGTTTAATTGCGATTGAAATCACTTTTTTGAGGTACTGATGGTTAATTTAGAGGTGAATTGGGTAAGAAATTAGAATTTACGGGATGATATGAGCTAATTAATATTAAAAGATTAATATCGATCAATTAGTTAACTAATTTGACCTTTATATATTTTATGTGAATTTGATATTTAGTCGATATCGATATACATAAGAAAAAAGATATTAGATATGAATGTGTTTGCACAAATTTTTCCCTCTAAATAGATACTTTCACATGCATGGTTATATATTTCTCTTACGTCTTAATTTAGAGATTGCTATTTTTTCTGTTTTTTCCAACATGAAAGCCCAAATTTCAAACAAATAGAAAAGGAACCCTACCAAGTGGAGCACTAGAGAATAAAGCTTATCTTGAACATGGTAAGACCATCAAGTATGTCCACTTGCCAGATATACATCACGATGACCAATTTCAGCTTCCACTCATAAAAATAAACCCCACCTTTTAAGGCAGAAAGTTTTGCATGAAAATTAATATTTAAGTGCCCAAATCTTAATTTTAGTATTATTTCCCAAAATAATATTTATACCAACCGGCAATTTAGATTAAAAACACGTATATATAGCTAAATTTTTATGTGTTATAGAGTACTTCTGCTAACTATTAACTGAATTGTAGAAATATAAAGTGTCATTAATTGCACCCAACCTACTCTACAATCAAAACATGGCCCTCCCATGCCCACCTGTCCTGCCCTCCATTAATGCATCTTTATACCTTTAAATACTCCTGCACCTTTCAACCTTCTTCTCTCTCTCTCAAAAACCCATCTCTCAAAACCTTCAAAAGAAATGAAGACTTTCACTTTCTTATTTGTTTTAGCTCTTTTACTTGTTTCAGGATCATTATCTACTTCCACCCGACCCCAACCCCAACCCAATTCATCCAGAGGCAAACCTGCTACTGTCCCTAGAACCAGAGGTGGTGGAAATGATAATCCTGGAATGGGCGGATACTTTGGGCCCGGAGCCGGGTTTGGAATACCGGGATTTGGAAAAGGTTGGGGAAATGGGATTGTTGGTGGCGGGTATGGAGCTGGTTATGGAGGTCCAAATGGAGGGTACTCAAAAGGTGGTATTATAAGGCCTACTGTGGTGTGCAAGGAGAGAGGTCCTTGTTACAAGAAGAAGCTGACTTGTCCTGCAAAGTGTTTCACCTCCTATAGCCGGTCAGGGAAGGGATATGGAGCTGGCGGTGGTGGGGGTGGCTGCACCATCGACTGTAAGAAAAAGTGTACTGCTTATTGTTAGATGATTGATTGTGGTAACCGGTAGCCGGTAATAGTTTCTGCTATATTTTATACACCTATTACTAGTAGTAGTTCGAGTATGTGATCTGGTTTGATGATCATTTTGAGTATCATATGTTATATATATATATATATATATATATATATAAAATAATATAAAAACTCTTATGAGTTATTGGTTTGGATTGAAAGAAACATTTTTAGTCTATGAATTCTAGTTATCATTTTTTTTTTTTTTTTTTGAGGAAAGTAATCAAAATTTGAACAAATAAGTTGGCAATCATACCAGCAATAATGCTGGTATGCAGCAGATCTCATCAGCTTAAGACAAATTTTATTATCCTTTGAAATATATATAATGAAATAGCAAAATATGCTGTCCCTGTCATAGCAAGAAATTAAAACGGATATATGAAAACATGAGAAGTCGAACATTTATATGGTAGCTAGACAACTTAATGTCTTCATTTAATTCAAGTACATAGAAATCCATATAACACAATCAGCTACAGCCTACACGTGCCTCCATAGAGCTATCATAGTCATAATGCGTGCTGCCACCCCAGATAACATGGCCTTGTCAAAGTAGCCACTCCTGTGTACTCAAACTAGCCCGCTAGGCAAGAACAAAAGGGGGCAGAAATTATTCCCAATAAAGGAAATGGCTAAGGCTCAATAACTCAAATGATACAAAAGTTAAACAGCATTTACAAACACAATGAAATTCGAGCAAGCAAACAAAACTACAGAGTAATGAAATTTGTTCAACAAATGCTAGTATAGCGCCTAGCAATCTCTCTCTATTCCCAAATTTACGTGGCTGAGGGCATATACAAAATCAAAACCACACATAAATAAGCTAAAGCTCCTCATATTGCCTTTATCCACAAACATATAGGATCATCATATTGCAGCCCTCACAGCTCCTCTAGCTGCCTCCCGCTTCATCTCGGCAGCTTTACCGCTGCCACGGAAATACATGTATACTTGCTGCACACATTAAGGCAAAGAGGTTTAAACAAAAAAGAAATATGCCCATTCGAGAAAAGTACGAGCTACTTGGTGCCTGCAGCAACAGTGCATAAAACATCATAATTTCAATAGAATGGTGGTAGAAGTGGACCTGAAGAACCCAGATGCTGAGTACCACTTCAAGGCAGAAGAATCCAAATCCAATGAAGTAGAAGATCTGCAGGCAAAGAAAAGGTTATGTTGATTTCAGTGTATATCTAAGTTGAGACCATGTGTCCTAGTAACAAAGCAAAATAAGTGAAAACAGGCAGAACATTGATCTATCGAGAAGTATATTATAATCAGCTGGAATCTAGTTGAGCTCAGACATCTCACCCCAACTAAGGCATGGTCACCAATAACATCTATTGCAGACAGGATGCCGCTGTTCCAAATAACCATCACAAGAAACAGACATCAGTCAGCAAAATCAGTGAAAACTTTTCAGAAAGCTTCTTTCATTACAGACAATGAACTTAAAAGCGGAAGATTAGTCTGAAAACACATCTTGCATAAAGAAACATTTGAAACACTTCTGGATACATACGTGAAAGATTTTCCTTTGAAAAATATTGGAGGGGCAACTGCTGCAACAATGCAGAAGGCAATATGAACCTGTAAACATAAAACAGTATAAAAAATTGGATATTCCTCAATTATTACAGATCGGCTGAAAGAAAGACAAGAGCTTACCATATAAAACATGAAAAACCATCCAAACTTCATAGCACTTTCAGTCCTGCAAGAAGGCATATGATTGCTTAATTCAAGAGCATAGCTGATCAGATATTGAACAGTACCTGGAATTTTCTATAGGCCTAGGCTTAAAACAGAACAGTTACAACTAAGAAACGAATGTACCAGACTATTTATTCCATTTTAAAAGGGTAAAAATCTAGATGCACTATACTTTCTGTCAATATTTACGTTAATCCATCATTATCTAAACCATATAGCAACCAGATCAGAATAATCTCACATGGTATCTAACCTTTATAACAATATCTTTTGGCTTCATCAACAGTCAAACAGTAAGTAAGCTTCATTGGAAGGTTAAATAAATAAATAAACAAGAGGAAAATCCATTTGCAGAAGGGTAGATAATTACCTAAATGCACGATAAAGTGGACGGTACCACAAAACATATGCTCCTGGAACTCCTGCTATGAAATAAATAATAGCAAGAAACCAGATTCTCACCCCTGCAATATGAGCATTTTGAGCACAATAATATCGGATTATATAACCTTTTAAGGCATCAAGTACATAGCAAGAAACTGTGTGGACAGGCCAAATGTGACAAATTTCTAAAATTTACCTTCTCCTTTAATCCACGCCGTTGTAATGGCTATAATGTTCCAGAAAAGACAAAGAACCAATCCTGCACAAGATATAAGCACCATTTGTCACTTGTCTCGTTCCACTTTTCAAGGCATCCATCAATTCACTTACTAAATAATGACAGCAAATACATAATCACAGGAAACAGACATCAAAAGAAATACTGAAAAGACACCTAATTCAAATAATTTGAATCAAAATTATCACCATTTCAATAAAAGGTGAGTAACAAGTAGACCAGAGAATCCAATCATGCCATTCAATTAAGCAACAAAGACATTTTTAGCAAACATGATCCAGGTCAATGTTATATGCACACTTAACCAATTTAACCGATGACTGTTTTTTCCTTTATGTGACTTTAAATGCCACCACAAATTCTACTGTTGGCATTGAAGTTGGACTGCCGTAGGGAAACTGCTATCAAGCCATAATTTTCGAAAAGCTTAAGACTTTTCACTTTTTTCCACCATTGATCACAAAAAGCAGCCAAAGAAAACACTTCTTTATCAAAAGAAAGTCAAAATTCAGTTTTGACAAAAGGAACTCGAATCTTTACCAGAAATAGAGCTGAAGTCTAGGCTTACAACAAAGATATAGCAGATTCAGGATCATAACCAGCCCATTTCATGCAAAAAAATTTACATCTCAAGGTTTCTCTTCCTGTGATCCTAATCATAACTGAGTAACCTCAAAATATGCTTTAGAACATAAACAATGCTAGATTCAACGCAAAACTCCTTTCTCTCAATCTCTCTCTCTCTCTCTCTCTCTCTCTCAATACAATTCCTTCTCTTTAAAAAAAATAATAAATTCCTATAAATACAAACCTATCTATCCATACTCAAATAGAATTCTTGTACTTCACAATAACTTACCTAAATAGGTCGTAAATGCAACATATTGGATTCTTTGTAGATGAATTGGTATTTCATTTGCAATGTCATGATGGATGATTGGGAAAAATGGTGGCCAATTTTTCTCCTCCAGGACAATTCCAGCTGCATAAGAGGAGAGAATTGGAAGTTAAATAGAGAATGACAATTGCCAATCTTGAAGAAATACAATCAATCAACAATGCTCTAAGACAGTCAAAATACAACTTAGCTGTCAAAGTTACACTCAAAATAGTGTGGGTGTGGGAGACCAACATTGCAGAATATAAAATCAAGGACTCAAAAATAATATCCAAACAAGGACCTATTTCTTCTTCTACTTTTTTTTTTCTTTAAGGATTCAAACACCAGAACCAGGCATTATGAATATGAAGTGAACATCAATGGCTGATAACGTAAGAAAATATTACCTCGTGCAGCTGCATCTTCACGCCGTTTTACATCCTGCATAGCACCCATACAAGGATCTTTTAGATTACGTGTAAAATTAAGACATTTAAAAATTTGTCTTTTTAACTTCAAGTTCAGCACTATAAAGTTACTAAAAGTTTTCTTTGGGAATCATAAAATGCAGCATGAAAACACAGCGTGAGAAGACTATAGTACTACATAAACTATGAAAAGAGACAAAAGCCTTTATACACTGCATTTCTGAACTGCACTTATGTTAGCAGTTCAGAATACCTTTTAAAAAGAGACAAAATCCTTTATACACAGCATTTCTCATAAATATTAAACGTCAGCCTTTTCTAAATCCAACTGGAGGTGGATAATAATCTCTTTCATTAGATGGAACTATCCTACATGAAACTTGAAATGTTGCATCAAAATGCATCCCATTCTTTTTCTACATCTGGATACATAAACTAATATTTCTGAAAAGGCACTAAAAGATCACCCAAGTACTTGAATTTATCAAGTGAAAATCTGCAACTTTAGCATACACTTTTCAAATAAGCCTTGTCTATGATCTATGAACAGAATGAAAAGATATAATGCAATAGATACGTCTATAGCCATGTAGCAACAGTTTTGAATTTCTTCATGTTTATGAACACATACCTGCTCTCGCCTTCTTAGTTCAGCCTCCTTAGCTTGGAGTTCCTTCTCTTTCTTCTTCAAATCCTAAATTTAAAACCAATTAAACTAGACGAAACTTTGAGAAAGTATACAAGTAGCAATTATGAATAAGGACTTTCAACAGCTAGAGAATTTTATCATACTGTAGTTGAATCAATTGGAATGTCAACTGTTGCACCATGATCATAACCAAAATCAGCAGGCTCAGGAGGGAGAGGTGAAAGCCTCGAGTTTGAAGCAGGAGGAGCACTCTGAAAATTACAATGATACGTGTAAGAGTTGTAGAGTTGAGTAATATAACTAGTTCATTTAAATGCTGGTTGGTGGAAGAAGTCCGGAACCAAAGTACCAACTAGCATTGATAGAATATTGGATGCATTATGTTATTTTTGATTAGGCTTACTGCAGTATAAAAAGCACCTCCACTGAACTTCTGTTGACCTTTTCCCCTTACAGCTGGATCCTAGTTACCAAAATTAGATTAAACATAAGCTACATAAATTTCTGGGAGCACAAAGAATTACAAACAGAATTATATAAAGCAGCAAAATTTTAAATAATCAAGTTGGTCTCATTCACCTAATTTAATACTGTCAGAAACACATGCAGGCCTGTGCTAAGCACAAAGTTCTGTTTGCAAAATCTAAACTAGTTACATCACATAGCTGGGCTATCTGTACCATCTCCTAAGCTAATTCACCCCATTTAAAGAAGAAGATTGCCAAACAGCCCATCTGTTCATCTAGAAAAAAAAAAAAAAATGCAGACTATGACTGCCCCATATAAAATGTAGACGGCTAAGACTGTGCAACTGCATCAATTGGAAAAGTGCATTGCACTCGTCATTTAAAGTATCTATATCATACCAAGGATTGAGAAAATAATACTTGATCACTATAATAATAGAATCCAAATTTTTGCCATTCCAACATGATTCAAGAGGATGGTAAAAAACAGTTCTTCCCGAATTTATTTTTTTGTACGTTTCAAAATATTGAAGCACTTCACAAATGTCTAGTAATCATACAGCTTTACAAAAATTACATTTGTTGCTTTTAAAAATCAATACATCAAATGTTGTCATTAAAAATTCATAGAGGATTATAGTTTTGAAAGTTATGCTTATGTCAACGGCCAATAAAATGGGAAGGAGAAAATAAAAGACTTGGATTCTCCACAAAACATTAAATTACTGAGCAGAGTGCTAATTTACAAACAAAATCTACACATCAAATAATCATCTGTAGCTTCCTAATTCAATCACACCTCAATATCATATATTACTAAACAAAACAAATAGCTCCGCATGCACGCACAGAGACAAGATTGGTACTGAAAAAACCAAAGCACCACAATCTAACCAAACTTCCAAATCGAGACGCTATATCAACTACAGAACTCCCCGAGACCCTAAAATTCATAAAATTCCCAAGTGTTTTAACATCCATTCTAAAGCCCATAACCCACACGACCAAAAGATCACTAATTGAACTTCAACTATTCGTCAAAAAAATGAAGTCAAACAATTTGAACAGCAAAAGGAAACAAAGACGGAGAGAGAAACTCACAGAGAAGGGATTAACTTCTTCTTCATCGAAAGGGTTTGGATCATAACGACCAGCCATGATAGAAACCACGCAAGGAGGCAAATAGAAAGTCGATAGCTTTAAACAGAGACAGAAAGAGAAAAAACAAAAGAATTGGAGAAGAAGCAACCTTTGAAGATAAAATTTAGGCAACTAAACACAAACGATAAGGAAATATAGACAGGAGAAATTCTAGAGAGAGGAAGTTTTGATATACAAGTCTACGGAGAGAGAGAGAGTTTGGACTGGTCTAACAATGTCAGCTTATTGCAATTTTGGATTATTTTAAAGAGATTGAGACGAAACGGCGGGACAGATGGCTCTTTAATATGCTCATGTGAATTGAAATTTTTTCTTTTTCTTTGAAAATATGATTATTTTGAGGGGTGAAAAAACATAAATTTGATGATTTTGATTTTGAATTTAAACAACTTTTGTTTTACACTTTTGGCTTCTTTTTCTCTAAATGTAATGAATTGATTCTTACCTCATCTTTTTATTAATTAAATGAATGAAAGAATTAAACTTTAAACATTTAATTTTCTAAATTGTAGCAAATGATTTAAAATTTTTAGGTCTCAAAAATAAATTTTGAGAAAAGGGTTTTATTTTTAAAATTCAAACTATACCAACTCATCGATGACAAGTCAAGTATCTGTAGATAAGTTATTTATATAAATATTTGGGTGAGTTAAAATATTTTTTAATATGTTATAAATTCTTTAAGATTATTATATAATTTAATAAGACAACTATTCAATCATTAGACTTACTAGTTTTGATTGTCTTGTATAAATTTTAGAAATTATTTAAAAAAAAAAGAACTTAATTATATTTTTTTACTTCGAGAGATTTTCTGTTATTATGTCAAATATATTACATGTGAAGGTCAATAATATTATATATTACTATTGGATTAGTTAACTCCTACGCTACGATGGCAAGTAAGCTAAACCCATTTCTTGTTTTAGAAAATCCAAACATAATATTTTATTGAGGTGATCAAGAGTACGGTTTGGATTGGAATCGGATCGAAAAAATATTAATTTTACGAATAAAAATAGGAAAAAGGACTACATTTTGATCACTTTCAAAGATTTTGGGATCGAAATTAGCTCAAAGCTATGAAATGGTTTATACAGAAATGGAGTATGTTATATATAATCATGACATTTTCAATGAAAAATGAAAACGTTGCGGTCAAATCACGAACGTAGATGTTGAGCAGGCAAGCCACCCTTTCAAATGTATTTTCCTTTCTAGAAGAAAATAAGCCATTTTCTAGACGCACGTCTGTCTTTGTCCATGCCAATTACCTAATTTCAGTTTTAGCATCAAACTCTAAAAACCCACAAATATTAACATGATTTAGAAAACTGTTTTGAAATCAATTTTAATTTTTCCCTACAAATTATTGGTTTTTAGTTTTCAGCCATCTCATTGCTATCACCATACATGGAATTTGGAAATAATCGCTAGTGTAAACCTGGCGTGATCTGGCGTGATCGCACCCACGGTCAACTTCCAACAAAGAAGAAAGAAAGAAAATCAAAAACTTAATTCTTTTCTGAAGATGGGTTTGACATTTTAAGGCCTACTTACTGTTCTGGTAAAAATTGAAGGCTCTTTTCCAAATTTTGTAAAAACATCCCTCCTAAAATGAAATCCACAAGTTCTCAAGGAGGAAAATTAGGCTACTACTACTACATACACTAAACAATATCTGAATCATACAAACAAAACTATTCTTGGTCAAATAATGAAATAATTACTAGCATCACATGAAGCCTACACAAATTAGAATAGATTACAAGTATGGATACTGTGTGTATACATGGATACTGTGTATACATCCGTATATGAATGTCGCTGAACTATCCGAACCAGTGTATTCCAGCTTTTTCATTTTAAGTTAGAATGAAAATTTAGTGATGGTTCCGTCTACGTTTCCTGTGTCTTTCACTCCCTTTAAAGGGATCAAACCAGTGCCTGTCCCCATTTACAGCTTTGTTCCACCGCTCCTTGAAGATTTGCAGTTCCCAAGTTGATTGTCTCCTAATCTGCTTGGTCCAATTTAAAGCCAAGTTCGTTCATCAAATTAGAGCATAGTTTAATAAAATAAATGCATGGCTCATTTCACAATATACCATGTAATTTCTAAATGAAGTAGTTCAATCACCTTGGAAGCTAATTTTCGTCTCGTTTTATAATAATCAAATATACAGTTAGAACATTTAATAACCAGGACCAGTCTCATAACATTTAATATAGAGAAATGCAGACATGATATGCAATCGTACTCAATTGAAAGCAATTAGACCAGGCAAGACGATAGAAAAAATTATAAAATGCTCATACTAGAAATGATGTTACACTAAAAGATCAGTAGTCTAACCTCCATTCGAGGATCTGTGACTGAGGCACCATGTCTCTGAATAAAAAAAGAAAAAGCACATGGGATAGAAAATCAGTGAGTTCAGAATTAACTGTAGGAGTTAAAAATTTCAAATATTTGTATGAACAAAAAAAGTAGCTACTACTTCTGGAGAGTTTACCTTAGTCAACTCCTCACTGTTTGAACCCTAGAAAAAGGAGAAGACAGAAAGCAATCAAGACAAACCATAAACTTTCAGTAGAAGAACAAGTACAGTTTTTTCAATCAAAACAAGAAAATTTGAACTGGATAACCTTTTTTGTAGGAGATCCACCCCCACCCAAAGTTTGTATACCCTGATGTACAATGTACTCACGGTCAACAATGCCCACCTTTTTTGTTCGATCTCCCTGCATTTTTCCAGAATATCATATTTATGGCTTTCTACATTAACAAGTACACACTGAGAGACAAACGAAATAGGTTCAACCAATTATTCTTTGAAAGTAAGAACCATGATGGAGATGCAAGGCTACACTATTTTACACATGCAATTAACTAAACTACATAAAGAGAAAGGGGAGTGGAGGCAGCAGCAGCAGGGAACTAAACTATGTAGCACGTCATACCTGTGCACAATATCCAAGTTTCATATCCATTCCCCATCCATGGACTAGATCATTCTAAACAAAAAGAAAAGTAGTTTAGATCAATGAATGAAACAAGAATAAAAAAAGAAAATGATCACACAACATGCTATGGTCATAATATTAACAAGGTGAACAAATATCTTGATATAATGTTATAACATTTGCTTTCCGAATATGTAAATACAAGTAGGTAACCTACACATATATAAAGTTTTTGCTTTACTTAGGAATTGTTGAAAGTTCACCTAAGTTACAGAACCACTGTTACCTGTATAAGATGCCAAGCACAATACCAAGCAGATCTTGAAAATACCGGAGCCATACCTTCCACAAATCTGTAGAAGCGTTAAATACAAAACAAATTAGCATTTGCCTTGAACCCATTGAAGAACAATACAGAGTATCCTTCAACGAGGACAGAAGATAGTGTTGAAGCCCTTGAATCAAGGGCCTGATAGAGTTGAACTCAAGATATAACATGTTTAACTGTGTAATGGCATTCCAATATATGATCTAACTCAACAAAATTTTTCACGCAACAAATTAGTCAACAATAGTTGATTTTTTCTTCTACTGATGTTGCTTGGCAGTTTGACAGCAATGGAAAGGAAAAGGAGGTGGTAAAACTTTAGCCAAGACTGCCTAACAAAAATTTTTAAGTCTTTGCAGAAAAAGGACCAGAGTTATCACCCAGCACCCATTCGAATAGCTATATACATTTCAAAAGCTTACCCAGTGCATGGGGGCCCCTGACTGACATCAGAACACTTGGTACTGCCTCGGTGGTCATAGACTCTTCTGCAAAAAGATGTTCATGTGAGTATTACAAGTATTAAAGTGTGATTTTGACAAACAGTTTCCAAAAACCAACCAAGCACTTACGTATGGTATTCCTTTGATCTGGACCGTATAGTAATTCTATGATGTATGCCAGTCGAATTTGGGCCCAGTGCTGGCTGTGATATCTCGAGTCCTCTTGATTTTACAATCTCCAAGTATCTAGGAAAAAAAAAAAAAAAAAAAAAAAAAACCATCAATTAATCAAATTGTTTTCCTAACAGAGCATGGGCCTTGTAAAATAAAACTAGAGATCAAGTAAATGGATAAACTATCTCATAATCTCATTGCAAATTTCGCTAGAATTGAATTCCTCAACATGATTCCAAACAAATTTGCTTTGGCTAGAGAAAGTGCAATAAAACATATAACAAGGTTGTGAATCCTGGTTCTGCATAAGTTTAGCCAGCCGGAGAAATTGCAGCATATGACGCCTTTTATGATATAACAAATGACAAAAATAAAAATATTGAAGATGTCTACAGAGAGGAAAATTAAATTATTTCCAACAAAACAAGTCTTCTGGATAAACAAGTGATTTAACATAAAAGATCACTTGCACCATCGTCATCAACAAACTAGGTACATAACGTCATATGATCTAAAATAAAAGGCCAAAGACACGAGCATATGCAGAGAAGAAAGTTCAACAAGTAAATCAATTTACCTTCTCGGATCAAATTTCTCTACTCCTAAATCTTCATCCCACAGAAATACGTAATCATAGATAGACACAACAGCTGGATGCAGAAAGCGCTTTGCAAACCACCTAAAGGGGGGAAAAAGAGCACAGCAAAATTTAAAATCAAAACTGGAGATGGCATACTAGATTGGAAAAACTTAAAATAAATGGACCCAAGAATAAATAAGTTTGAGAAATTGTGAAAGTTGGACTCATCACTCATCAAGACACGAAGACAATTGTTAGTTTGATAGGTTGAATTATGGATGCAATAAAATTAGCAGAACCATTCATCCATCAAAAAATAGAATTTTCTTTTTTTTTTAAAAAAAAAAAAAAAAAAGTCTCTGACACCTTTTAGATAATCTGAAATCTGCAAATACTGTTACCATCAAACTCTAAGCCTTTGAGTTTTTCTCAGGTGGTCTAAAGCATAAGCAAATAAAAATTAACAGCTCAGACAAAACCTTGAAGAATTCACGGTTAAATAACCTAACAGCTAGGTCCTGTAACCAAGGGATAATTAGGTTACCCCCTGAAATCTTATCTTTGGCAAAAGTACAAGTTGCTTTTAAATTAACAATAAAACAATGATATCAACTATCCATTTAACTTGCAACAGAATATAAGGTTAAAGAAAAACAAATGTCAAGGTCAAGTTCACCATTTTGTTTGGTTCTGAGCAACTATGTGTATAGCCTTGTCACTCCAATTAAGATCCCACCATCCATCCATATTGCCATCATAATGGAATAGAATAACTGTAAAATTCTCTGGAAGAAACTGAATTCAATGAAATTAGGCAAAAATGTTTTGCTCATGAACTAAGAAAACTTACATAAGACACAATGGGATACCTTTTGGACCATAGCATCAACATTATGTTTTTGCCTAATACCAACTGGAACAGCCAGTAAGTAACGACTGCTACGAGTATCAACCTGATTCAATTGTCACCAGAAATTAAAATAGAACATGATTAATCTAAAAAAAAAGAGGACCGACAGACAAATATATTTTTCAAACTATTGAATTGTTGTTCCATCAATTTTGCAAAGACTTCAACATGACCAAAAAAAAAAAAAAAAAATTAACATATGTAGGGAGAAATCTTTAAAACGATATCAGAATATACAAGGATCCAAAACCTTCGATCTTGAATTACTTGATGACCATAGAGGCTTTAACTCCAAATCCGAAGTAGCTCGTACAATACCAGCAGGCAAACCAGCCAATAATCCAGTAGCCAAAGCTGATTCCTAATTTAGAGTATCAAGAACACCTCATGGTTACAACAAACAGAAGAAAAAATATCAAATAAAGTCAAGTCAAACAGAAGAAAAAATATCAAATAAAGTCAAGTATGGGAATGAACGACTTTAATTCTAAAATTCATACATTAAACATTCGATGCAACAGATATTAAGAGGTGAGGTTGTAACTATTCTTATTTGATTGTTAAGTAAGAAGAACATAGGCTATAGCTTCCTGTGTGTTTTAACTCTCATGAGTTTGACAAACAGGAAACATCCAAACAAGAAATAAAAAATTTAGCAATTTAAATGTGAGTTCCAAAATTACCGTTAATGTGTCAAATGGGTGCATTTTTTCTTCCATCTGATAACACAATGAAAATAGAAAAACATCAGAAGAAGAGAGCAACGAAAAGAAGCTAAATCTCTTTTTATAAACAAGAAATAACATATCAAATGGAAAGACTACCAGAATGTAGTGCTCTGAGCCCTAAAATCAAACCAATGAGCATAGATGTTGCACTGAACTATAAACTAAATAATTACTCTAAGCTTATAGATACTCCAAGATGAAGATTTTGAATCATATTTAAACTGATATAAATAATTATAATATACAACTAATTTATTTAATTGAGAATTACTGAAATCAACTAATCAAATACCATCACTACTTTTGCTATTCGAATTTATATGTAAAAGAGCATTGATAATAACATTTGGGAGCAGAGACTTTCTAAAATTCTCCTATTAACCACCACAGGACAATAAACAGAATATTTTGTATGGGATTTTTCTGTCTCAAATCAAAATATCTAAAGGGTAAGATGGGATTGATGTACCTTTGTATGTTGATATTGATAAATTGTAGTTCTATACACAATGAACAACATCACTGTACATAAAACTCCCATAAACGGGAGCTGCTTCATTTTTAATCCACATTTCCCCTGCATCAGGATTATATTGTCAGATAATTATCAAAGACATTAGGCAAGATAGAATTTACATAAACTTCATCTTTTTAGCTGCAGTCTTACAATCATACAGAAGTAACAAAACAATAGACCATACCCCATCAAAGAAGGCATTCCTTTTCACAGACGATCTGAGTGACGTCATAGACACCCAGGGATTCTACAACCTTTTCATAACAAAACTGCACATAGGAATTGACGAGTTATTTTAGGTCCAAGTAGCACTATTTCCTTAAGACAAAAAATTACAAATAAAACAGACCAGTTTGCACAATTTTTAAACGAACAATAAATTTTTCTGCAGTATTCCATCCATCCTATAGTTCACCAGTTAATCATGATTAGCAAACACAACTATTCACTCTCCCATACTGAATAGAAACTTTGCCCAACTTTGAAATAGTAATTTACATTCTCTTTCTTGTTCGTCCAAAAAAAAAAAAAAAAAAAGAAAAAGAAACCGAGGGTTAAACCTTATTTCCAATTACAATCCTCAGCTTTCACAGCAAACTCAATTTTGGTGATTACTAACAGAGAAGAAAAAAATTTGAACTCTCTGAAGAGGGGGAAAAAAACGAAGAAGAAAAGAAAAGATCTTTAAGCGAAAGCGCATGCAAGCCGGAAGCTTGGTGCAATATGCCCTAGATACAAGGCTTAAACAGATTGTACAGATTTTTAATGCAAAGCCAGAAGATACAGCAAAAAACAGCTCAAATGAACACCGAGTTGCCAAAACTAAAAAAAAAAAGACCAAAGCTTAAAAAATAAGCTCTGAAAACGAAATCTTCCCAGAACAATATAAATAAATAGCTCAGGTGCTGTGAAAAAGAAAAAACATTCCTTTTAAAATACCCAACAATTTCCTTAAAATGAGACGAAAACTTGATCCCTTTTAAAAATATTATTTTTTTTGTAATATAAAAAAATGAAAGGAATCGACTTTCTTCAAGTTCGCGAATGAATGAAGAGAAAAACACAAAATGAAAATTTAAACTTCGGCAGTAGATCTAAAATCCGGAAACCGCTATTGCTCTCTGGATGTCGTAAGTGAATATTTATATTTTCAAGCATGTAAATGTAATAATAAACAAATGAAGCCTCTTCATGGAGTTAACAAAAGCATTCTCAAATTGAAAATAAACAAGCAAAAGAATTTGAGAACAGGACTACAGGCACGACAAATGGATCTTCCCCAGTTAACCAATCTAGCACGGCAAAATCAACTATTATTTTTGGCTTCACAAAAAAAAAAAAAAAAAAAAAAAAAAAAAAAAAAAAACAAACCTTTAAAATCGGTCTATAGTAAAGCCAAACAGCGTTAGCTGGAGACCGACCAGCTAGCTCGCCGAAACGAAGTAATGCCCGGTCCGATTCGGAGGCCACCAACGATAGATTACCAGAATCTATGAAAGGTGAACAAAAAGATGCAGACACAGAAACAAACAGAGAGATTTTGCGCGAGAGAGAGACCGAGAGACACAGTCGAAAGACGAAAGTGTAGGAGGCGCCACGTTCTGAGGGGAGATGTAGGACACCCAAGCCAAGAGTTTTTAAATTTAAAAAAAAAATTAAAAATATTAGTACTATATTTTCACATTTTAATTTTAGATTTCTTACTTTAATTAATCGGATTGGTTTTTAATTATTTATAGGTGAGGTGGATGAGTTACAGTTGAAGAGACAGAGATTTGCTTGCTCTGTTAACTCTCGGCCCTCCCTATATTTTTCCCATCGTTTGTATCGCCGATCCTAATGTTTCTTAATTTATACGACAACATAAATAAATTTATTTTATTTCAGTTAATATATATATATATATATATTTAAAATAAAATAATAAATAATATAAAACAGTTAATAACTATTAAAATAATTAATTTTATCAAATAAAAATAAATATTTTAAAAATTAATTACTAATTGAAAGATAATTTTTTATTTTATAAATAATTTTGAAAGGAACAACTAAAATTGAAAAAAAAAAAAACAATATAAAAGCGAGGATCAAAATTCAAAAGCCAAAGCAGCAGCGTTAGCTTTTGCAGGAGAACCAGCATTAAACTAGAAAATGAGGCCAATTTATTTATTTATTTATATTTTCCAGATAAAATATTATCGTACATTACAATGGCACGTGTAATGTAATCATGATCAGTAAATCACTTTCACTATTTATTATTGATTTCGGGGCTATCGTTCGAGGACTTTAAAAAATTTTAATACTGCGTTTGAATGAGTATATAAAATATAAATGGTGGGTGAAAATTTTTTGAAATTTTTAAAATTTTATTTAATTTGGGTGAAAATAGCTTATATTATTTTTAAAAAATTATATTAAAGATTAATTCAAATAGTTCATATTAATAATTTCTTTATAAAATTCTTTTAGAAATATGAAATATGATTATTGGGGTATTATTATAATCATAGTATGCATTAAGATAAGTTAATCAATCCGGAGTTGTTAGAGTTAGTTGTGAGCTTGACAAATGATTTTTTATTAATTTTATTTTTGGCTGATAAATGAATTAGTACCAAAAATAAAAAAGAAAAAGAAAAAGAAAAAGACTAATTAAATAAAAGTGCATATTGGGTCAGCGGAAGACCGGGGTCCCTGTCCTATACGTGCCTTGCATGCAAGACTGTTCGGGATTTGGTATAGTTGTTCAAAATTTTCTTTTTTTTTTTTTTTTTTTTTTCTAAACTTTTTTGGCAACGTAGTTGTTTTATTGCTATTATTGGTAATTGGGGTTTAAAATTTTAATTATGTTCATTAATAAAATGATTATCAACATGCTCAAAATTGACAGTACCAACAAGCTTGAAAGGTTTCATACTTTGAAATTATAAATAAAAATAAAAATAACATCAATAAATTAATAATCTGGAATTACCTCCATTCCATTAATTTTGATTTTTCAAAATAAAAAAAAAACAAGATTGAATAAATAAAAGCAATTATTATTTATAATTAAGAGAAATAAAGTTTAATGGGGACATGGAATAAAATAATTTCCTTAAATTTTTAAAAACATTATTAAAATAAAAAAAGGACAAAAATTAATTGAAGGGAAGTACAAAATTTAGGGCTAAGCATTGACTCATAGGTTTGTCAGCATTGGCGAAATGGGTGATTAAAAAGAAAAGGCTTACCAATCATTTAAGGGACCCAAGCAAATATTATTGGTATTTTTTTTTTTTTTTTTGAATTAATTGGATGGGAGTAAACGTGTCATTCAATATTCAGTTTAGTTCCAAATATCAAATCCAATATTAGGGAAATACTAGTTCGATATGGAAATATTGATAAAGACAAATTACTTCATATAACACCAAAATAAAAAGATGCCTTCTTTTACCAATTCCACGCGTAAAAAGATAGTCGATTCATAAACAAGAATACAAGCCTATTCTTGATAAGGATATCACAAAATAGTGACATATTCTGAAGCCTTTCTGGAAAAGTGTTTGCGTTTCGTAAGGTCTAAATCAAAAATGAAATTTTTGTTTCCAAGGAAAGGTTATTTGGGTGTTAGAAGTGTAGTAATTATATGGGTATTGTTCGAAAAGACAATGTAACCGAAAACTCATGATTTAAAAAATGAATATTGTAGATTTTTTACCGTAACAAGTTTCCTTTTATGTCGTCGTTGGCCGACCAGGATTAGGAACCAGATATCATATTCTGTAACTTAATTAATGCTTAATACCTTTACTCTTTCCCAAAACAAGTAGGCTCCACTAATAAGCCAAGTTGATCCCGTAATTTAATTTATTATGTTTTATTTTTATTTTAGGGGCCCAATGGGCCGACTGGAGGAACAAAATGACAGCCTAATATGATATAGATCCAGTTAACAACCTCGAAACTGGGCCAAGCGACAACACAATTGACGCAATTGAACCCATTGCATCAAATCAACATAAGTACTGACAATACTGCTCCTTTTTTCTCTTTCAAAGTCAAAAGATCTGCTTCTGACTTCATTTTTGTTCTATTGACTCCAAAAAGTTTGAAAAAAATGGATAGACATGACAAAAGTAAAATAAGGTGAAATGTTGTTTCTCTCTAATTGTTGTGTTTTGAGTGTTACAATTATATCATACAGCAGTTGGTTTCATTAGAAACGGACAATTTTTACATTTAAACATCCTAGAATACATATGCTAAATTGAGAACCTAGGACTAAAACTGAGTTTCAAAACTTTAACAGAAGAACAAAAACAATGTACAGCAGTCGTCACCTGGCCCGAGTTCTCTTTCTTCCTCTTGGTGGATTTTCAGGTTGTTGAGTACCATTTCCATGGCCAGCTTTTCTAGGCCGGCCAGATCCTTTCTTTTTCACGGTTAAGGACTCTGCTGAAGGAGGAGAATGAACATTACTTGGTTTTTTAGCAATATTTGGAGTTTTTGCAGCATCATTTCCATCTTTTGGAACCTTTCCTGATAATTTGCGATTAACAGGCCGGGCACTTCGCGGTTTCACAGGAGGATGAAGCATTTGTGGTGTGGACGAAAGAAGGGTAATAGTAGTCTTGCTGATATAGTCCTTTAAATGCTGCTGCAAACTTTTCGTGACAATCTCTCTGAGTAGTAATGCAGATTTATATTCACGAGTAGTTCTGGAATAAAAGACTAGGGCATTGTTAGCAAGTAGCAACAGATCTCTGAAGACTTCTTTAACTGAGGTAATAGTGCAACTGGCAATTCTTGATCTTAATGTATCAAAATCCATATGCTGCAATATCATTTTCTTGTATCTTCCTCTCTTCTGTTACAGAAAATTAATAACCAGAAAAGTCAGTTGCTTCCATATATTAGTATATGCTTCTTTCTTTACAGTAGAATTTCATTCCAAGACATAATGCAATAGGAGCAAGCAAAAGAGCACATGCATTATTTCATTCCAAGACATAATGCAATAGGAACAATACCTGGCTATCAAGCCTTCGACGAAAGACAGTAGCACATTTATTCTCAGCAATAGAATCAAAAATTCCCATGAGATCAGTGATCCCATCCTTAATTGAACCTTTATTTTTATCTTCAGTGCCAAAACATCTGCCAGTTTGACCAGAACTGCTTGTTGAATTCTCTTTATTTCGTGTAGCAGATAAAACATCAGTTGATCCCCAAAAATCGCTTTCTCCAACACTCCCTTCTTTCACATCCTTACTGAGGTCTTTCCTCTTTCTCTTCCCTCTCCGTCTCCTGATACTCCCTCCCTGCACCATAGAAATGTTCCCTGCTAGATTTCCAAAGCTTGACATTTGCGCTTGCTTAAGAGAAACTGAAACTTCAGGCTTAGCCTCAGTATCTTCAACTGACACAGAAGCCGGAACCTGACATACAGGTGACCAACTTGTGCTGGTTTCCTGAGTGAAACTCCCAGCCGATAGTCCATCTTTTGATGTCTCTTTAATGGGAGATCCAACTCTATCAGATTTCTGAAATGGCACAAGTGATTCAGTCTGACTGGAACCATAACCAACATTGCTGTCATTTCTTCTCTCAGCCTTGAGAACCTCAAGCTTCGATTCCAAAGATCTGAAATAGACAAAATGAACAAACTATAAGGACAATGGACAATGGTGTCTTAAATGGTATTAAATTAGTATAATTAGCTTATTAAAGACACTTGAGAATTCGATGCAGTTATATCTTAGAACCTGCGAGAGAAAAGCGAAAAGATTTCAAGAGGACCATACTTTTTAACTCTAGTAATAGATACTGTATGTATTTTGATCGTAACATGGCATTCTGAGATCAGAAAACTAGAGATTGGACAGGGACAACTTACTAACCCAATTGAGTCTTCAGAAATTTCTAAAGCTTGCCTTAACTCTGCCATTCGCTGCTTCCGTAGCTCTTCAAACAAAGCTCTGATGAATATATAACATGGAGTAATTAATGAGCCATTTGATTTAGAAATTTAGACATTTAACAAATGCTAGGAGTATATGTCAATTTTGCTTCAAACCATTTAAATAACAAATGGTAAAGCATAGACCCCAGTAAAGCAATAAGTTCAGCAATTAAACTATTACAAGAAAGGCCGACTTACGTGGATCCAGAAAAACGCTGCTGCAAGTCATCATATTTGGCTTTGCATACCTGTAATTGGAATGCTGTTCAAATACATTGAGTGTGCCAACATAAATAAATATACGCAAATGGCATTGCATTAGATAGTAGTCGATCACCATTGGAGCTCACATGCTAATCACAGAATAGTCTCCAACAAGTGCCAGCATTGAATTAAGCATGCGCAAATCAATTGTTAAGGCAAGATAGAAAATTTTCGGCCATATCTCAATATATTCAACATTTCAAACATAGGGCTATTTCCAAAACAGTTACCACATACACTTATGAATTATGATCATTACTTTGAGGAATAAGGTTCAATTTTAACTTCTTTGCCGTATCAGACCAAACAAGAAGGGTCTGAAAACAACCTCTTCGCAAAAGTGGGATGAATTCTTGAAATGGGTCACCCTTTATATACACATATATATATATATATAGAGAGAGAGAGAGAGACAGAGAAAGACAGAGAGAGAGTCAGTGTCTATATTGACATGCGATGGTGAATGTCAGGTGAGGATGAATTACAACATTTCTAACTTAGCTTGCAAGTAGTCATGCTGATAATAGACCAACAAAGTCAAAGTCAAAGTCAAGACATAGTTGCCACCAATGTGACTAAGTCCTAACCGGCAACTATTATTCACGTCGCTATCTTGTTTGTTTCCAAGTTCCATCCAAACAGAACTCAACCGACTATGTTTTTGCTTTTGGCCATAAATAATTATTTAATCCTCCAGCAGAAAAATGTTCTATATATTTGTAGTTTATCAGTGGGGGGAAAACTAAATTTTCTTTCCAAATGTGTCCTCCAATAATGGAGGGTAATTTGGACATTTTGTCTGCCCACTTGCAATAAAAATACAAACCAAGGGTAAAACAATTGAAAAAAATAAAAAGCAGAAAAGGAAAAGGAAAACCACACATCCAATCAACGTGCAATTTTCATACCATAAATAATACTCTGTAACTAAAAAACACCAAAATATCCATAATTAATTATTAATACACGAAATTAACCAAAAAAATCATGTGATCAAATTTTTAATTAAAATAAAATAAATAACCTCGGGTGTAAAAGTGTACGGACAAATGGTTCGGGCCCGAAGCTCGGCGGCGATCAAATCCCAGTCTCGGGTACCGTGTCGGAGTACGGCCCCACCCAACAACAATTCCTCCCATGTGCCCCACCTCTCTATCACCACCTCCGTACCCATAACACCGTCCACGTGTACGCCCTCGATCAGTCTTCCACCACGAGTACCACCTTGTTCTATTTCTAATCCTACGCACCCGTCGCTCACTTTAGCCAGCGCCGCCCCAAAATTTCAGACGAGGAGAAATAAGGAAAGGCAAAAAAAAAAAAAAAAAAAAAAACAGAGAGAGAGTATGCACAAAACGGAATGAATTAATATACAAGCAAGGAATTGAACGACCAACCCAACTGGACCGTACTAATCAGAGAGACAAAAACCGCCTTCTGGATATGGGGAGAGAGAAAAGGTGGTTTTCATGGGAAAGACGAGTGGTTTTCTTTTTTTTTTTTTTTTTTTTTTTTTTTTTTTTTTTGTTTATATGTTTACAGGTTTTGTGTTTTTGCAGGGTACGATTTACAAATTCACAGAAGTAGTAATAAAATTGCGTGAGACAAGGGGTTGACAGTTTCGTTTTCGTGTACAGAGAAAGACATTAAAAAGAAAGAATATAAGAGACTGAAACGATGGGAGAGATGTATTAGCGTTAGTCTCTTCGCAGAAAGATCAAAGAAAGAAAGGTGAGAATGTGTGTCAAATGAGAAAAATATTGGCTCTTCAAGCAAATTTTTAGAATTTGTTCTTTTTAGTCGAAAAAAAAAATTAAATTTATTCGGATTCTCTTGCTCAATCTCAACATACTGGCTGACCTTTATCTTCGCTTGTGTATTCACTTTTTTCGGTCAAATTACGTTTGTGTCCCTCACTCGTCATCTCATTCTCTATTTTTATTGTTTTTTTCATCTTTATAGATTTGATATTAATAGTAAAAAAAAAAAAAAATACTAAAAGATATTTTGGTCCTATCCAGTCCCATTTAATCAGGCTTACATTTGGAATAAAAAAATCAAAATAATATAAATTTAAAAGCTAATATCTAATTTTGTTAACGTTCCTTAGAAGATAAGTAAATTTAGTTGTTTTTGTTTTCTTTTACAGTTTGTTTCATGTTTAATTTTATAAAAAGAATCTCATTATCCGTTGACTTATGATATTATTGAAATTTAAATAATGAATTTTTTTTCTAATTATTTTAAATATTAAATCTAAAAGGTGAGTTACATTGTAAATGTTGTAAAAATATTATTTTATGATATTTTGTCCTTTAAACACATTTTATCAAGGAAAAATAAATTTGACGTTGTTGTGGGAGGAGGATGTAAATGTCATTGAAGAAAAAGATAGAATACCAGAATTCAGAAGTTCGGTTTGTTGTGCTTAGCTTTATAAATTTACAATTCTTTAACAACACATCACTAATTTTTTTTTTATTATTATAAACTACGGGTGTCCGCACCCTTATTACGAGTCCCACAACCGCCTAATCTGACTTCAGAATTTAGTTATAATTAATGTTTTTTGGCTCTCTATATAAATATATTTAGTAGCGGAGAATTATTTTTATAAGTTATTTAATTAGAAATTTAGTTATAATTAATGTTTTTCGTTTCTTCACACAGGTGTATTTAGTGTCCAAAAATTATTTTCATATGTTATTTAGTCTCGTTGTCAACAGAGACACGATATGTAGATAACACATAATTATTTTAACATCACATGATTTGGCTAATAATTGATTAGTGTTTATTTTCCCGTAAACGTACAGCTACCACAATGTGATTAATGAGCTCAAAGCCATTATTAACTCATCATTTATAGTATTATTTTTGTTTGGCAAGAGTAACCGTTGTAGCAACAAAGACGTGTCGCAGAAATTTCCACTGGATTACCACATATAATTGACATTTAAATTTTAACTATGCTTGTTTAACTCGCAGTCAATATTTGAATGCTTTAATAAAACGGAAGCACAGCTTAAAAATTATACTCCAGTTCCGGTAAATTTAACAATTAATTGATTTTTTATAAGAATTAAGAAAATATATCACTTTAATTCTAAAAAAATAAAAATAATTGATTAAATTTCAGTTTAATTAATATTTATTTAATTGAAACAAAATTTACTATAACGGAATCTAGGTAAAAGAATGGCATGGCAGGGAGAAAAAGTTGATTTCCAAGGTTTATCAAGAGAAGAAAAGGTTAAATTAGAAAAAAAAATAAAAATAAAAATAAAAATAAAAGGAAGAAAAGTTGATGCATGATTGGGTTATCAGAAAGACCAGATCGGTTGGTCCAGCAAAGGCAAAGCGACGTGGATGTGGAATTGGAAAAAGGTAACCTTTATTATGAACAAACAAGGAATAATTAAGTGGAGAGAAAAGAGTGGGTTTGGGTTGCCACATGTGTTTTTGTATGCCACATGTATGCCCTGCATGCACTGACCCCACTATAGCTGGGCCAATTGTTCCCTTCCGTGCCTGCCTTTCGTTACATGTTTAGTGGCAACCATATGACATATTTTCTTGTAATTGCCCTATTATTATGTTTGTGGACCACTGATACCCCTTTTGTGTGATGGATTGTGACCTAATTGAAACATAATTTCTGATCCCCAATTCAAAACTCAGATTTACCGTAAAGCCAAAATTTCCTATTTAGCAGAAAATGGACTGTATTTCTAAACAAATTTAACTCATAAGATTAATTATTCAAAACAGATTTTGTTGTTGAAAAGACTTTATATGAATATCATCTCGATCCAGCATAGAAAAATGTCTATGAAAGCTAATAAAACACAAAAACAAAAATATCTCCACATGAAATTCTCTGCCTTGCATGGGCATGGGTGAGGGAAGATGTTGTGTGCTAGCAACCAAAACAACGAATTTGGAGATCAACGTTTGAAGAAATCTATGAATTTCATTGAATATGACGAGTGTAGTATACAGAACAATTGTACATAATTACATTCATTTCAATGTTTACAAAAAAATACAGACGACGCCACCTACAATCCACAACTTACAGTGAAAATCTTTCGAGGTACTGCCGGAAGGACTATAGTGTGAACCATGGCTGCCTTCCCTTATCATGCGGCAAGAGTGGCGCGTAAAATGTACTGCTCTAAGTTATGCTTCGTACAACTACCACGGTAATAGGACTCTTGCAAAATATGGAACCTCTTGCAAAATATGGAACAGCAAAAAATATGCAGCTGCCAGACAAAATTGTGAGATGCAAAAATCACATGTGCAAGTAGCATCGCGTTGCATTTCTTTCTGTTGAGCACTCTCACACTCGCAGCAGAAACTGGCTTTAGCCTTTAGATGGCAGTGTGTTGTGCCTTTGTGGAATTCCCTGAAGACTATATTTGGATCAGGGCAATTTCGCAATATCAGTTAGGATTGTTGGAGAACTAGGTTCAATTCCATAGCAGATTTTGCCACCAATCCTCCTTTCCTGCAGAAAAATTTACAAGGAACATTCTGATTATAAGTTATCAAATCCAGAATACAGAAAAAAAACAGTAAATGCTCTTGAAAGTGCTGTTATAGGGAAGAAAAGGCTGCACAAGGTCTAGCATGGAATTCAAGAAAGCATGCTACAATATTTAACATATCATTGAGAAAGAAGAAACAAGAATTTTAATATGGATGTCCACTTTATTGCTAATATTTATTCAGTCAACGGGATTGGGAAATAATTTAACTTCAGCATGGAGTCCTTTTTATTTTTCATATTCAATTATTGGAAAAAGAAGAAGAGATGACTACAAACTGCTCCTTGCCTAATAAGTGCTGGAAGAATTTGCTGGATCTTTTGCAACTGGACAAAGCACTGTTTGCAACATTCTAGTCTGCATTGAAATTATCAATGTAAGTGTCCCACAACAATAAATTGGATGATTCCATATCATTTAGGAAAAGTAAATGTTGATTAATAAAACCTTTGTTCTTGATGTAGATCAACGCCAACAGCTGGAGGAGCAGAAATAGTTGAGCGTATTACTTGTCCAAAAACTGCTACAAGCTTCAATAGCATCTCCAATGAAACACTTGTATGTCTGTACATTAACAACACAAGTTAAATGTCTAAAGAAGTTTCTCTTCTACTTCCAAATAGATTGCCGATTTTTAAATGAAAGAGACTTTGTGCATTATATGGCCAGAAATGGAAACGGTTCGAGGTTTGGCAATCTGATCTCAATGTCCTAGGTAAAAGTTGCAGTTCATTAAGATTTCTTTTAGTAGAGAATTAGAGATCTATATCAACTCAATGTTGATCAACACTTCACAGCCATGAAAGTATGCTAAGACAATGTAAACATTCCAACAATCAGTAAACTTTGTGGTAACATCAATTAGTTTCAGGATCATAGCTGAAATTTGGTATTAAAATGGTGAAAATGTCAGGCTTGGTAAGCCCATACCTTTCCATCTTGCTATCTAGTAAACCCACAAGCACAGGAAGCAAGCAAGAAAATAGGTCTAGGGTAAGAATCTCCATTTTCTCCATGAGACAACTGATTACATCTGTTTGCACCTGCAGCAGAATTTAATTATCATAAGAAAATACCAAACATCTGAGATAAAACATTAGTCATTGGTCACAATAATAAAAAAACAAAATAAGCAACAGGCATTAACAATTCTCATAAATACCCACAGAATGATCTGGCAGTTTCCTCAAGGCACTTATAGCACCTTTAATGTCATTCCGTTCCCAAAAATGTCGAACTACCTGCACGATGAGATCAGAAATGGCTTTGTGATTTTCACCCCAGAAAAAGGGAAGACGCAGCAAGGGAAAAATTTTTCAAAATGTAGAATATTAAATTACAAACAAAACTGCATCAGTCGCTTGAGATAGCAGCGTTCAGGTAAGTTCACTACTATTTATCATATTTTATACAATGTTAAATTAATCTTCTGAAAAATATCAACATGTCAAGTTTCTAGAGGTTGCTTTACTTCAGAAAGAAAACTCCATCCATATCAAGTTGCAAGAAAAAATTTAGTAAGCAATGAGGCAATATTTGCATACGTCATTTGAAAATATCAGTATCAGAAAACGGCATGAGTTACCTGTAATTTTGTCAAGCGGGATTTAAGGGTACTTAAGAATACATCATGAGTTTGCATTAAATCATCCGTAATATCCCTGTAATTAGAAGAAATCAAATCCCTTCCAGAAATTTGAGGCTCCTCCTGTCATTATTGGAAGAGAAGAACAAATTGAGTTTGGTCAATCAAAGATGAAAACAGAAGCTCATGCAAATTCATTAAATTAATTCTGAAGATGAACTACAACTTTCAGAAAGGGGCTTTCCTACATGGGAAATAATTTTTCTAACAAAAAGTGAGTGGTGATACATTTATCAGCCAGTTTGATTTCACAACCAAATTAATCAATGACTGTCTCAATGCTATATCATAGGCATAGGGAAAAAGCAAACTCTTAAGAAGTCATCATGAAGGACTAGTACTTCAGAGGTTTCAGAAGGAAAGTGTGAAGATTGTAGCAACAAAGTCCAGATGTGAAATTCTTTAGCAAATTTCTGTCTCGAATCCATGTAAATTCTTGGAATTCAATCCAACTTGTAAATCTACTCATTATATTTAAATTTATTCTTGAGAGCTTAGAATGTTCCACCAAGGGCTATACTATTCAGAAACTAAAAATTCTAAACCCATTAGAGATGTGACTGTTTGCTTATATACACAATCTTCCTTTAATGGGAAAACATCATACCAGCGTGGGAGGTGTCTTATCCATTTCACGTACAACACAAGGAGTCATATTAGTTGCTGTGAAAGGTGATCCATCTGTTTCAGGTATAGCATGAGGGTTCACATTAGTTGCTTTGAAGGGTGATCTATCTGCTTCAGGTCTAACAAGAGGGATCACATTAATTGCTGGGACAGTTGTTTTATCCATTTCAGGCCTAACACGACGGATCACAGCAGTTGCCGTAGCAGGAGTTCTATCTATTTCAGGGATAATACGAGAGATTGTATTAGTTGCTCTGTTTGGTGTTTTTTTAGTTTCAGGTATAACATGAGGGGTCACAACAGCTATGGGGGTTCTATCCATTTCAGGCATAACATGAGAAGTCTCATTAGTCCCAGTGGTGGCTGTTTTTCTGGTTTCAGGGATAACATAAGGAGCCATATTAGTTGCTGTGGCGGGCTTCCTATCTGCTTCAGGTATAGTACGAGGTGTGACATTATTTGATATGCTATGTGTGCTATTTGTTTCATATACAGTTTGCGAAGCCATATCTGTTGACTGGTTTTCATTGCTGAATCTTTCTCGTCTTTCAAACTTCTCCACCAGACTGCGAGTCCTGCCTGATACAACAGCAACTGCCAGAATAATAATATATAAGACAATCAATTTTAATTCAATCTATGCTTTCTGGAAAGTTGCATAGTTGGTATATACTGACAAACCTCCATTGACAATTTTAACAGGAGGAGGATCTCTGCTATTAATGGATCCATCACCTGAAAACAAAAAATTAAAGCAGAATAGCATAATAAAGTTAATAGCACGTATGAGATAAAATTAAGATGAAAACTTTTTAAGGGACAAGGAATAGGGAATCAGCTACTTATTGGAGAAAAGCTATCCCAAGTGCACCACATATTGATCCAAGTGAATTTCTAATGGATGTGAGAGAGCACCAATTTTATCAACATGAAAGGAAGCAAAGATGATGAGGTTTTAGAGAACATGTAAGCTTGCAGCAATGAGATTATTTAGAGCATCCACAAACTAAAGTTCTTGCAATCATGAAAAAGATGGTAAATTTTAAAAGTTGGCTACAAAATATTAAGAAAAGAATAAAAATGTTCAGATGGAAAACCAGATAAGATAACAAATTATCATAAAAAATGCAAAACAGAATAAAACACAGCAAGAACTACAACAAGATGGTTTAGATAATATCCATGGACAAGTTAGTCTGTGCTTTATGTGAATATTACTCAGAGATAATGAAATCAATATATGGAATCGAAGTCACTGCTCTAAAGTTTTGGCAATCTAATTTAAGTCTAAGCAAGCCTAAAATGCATAACTGAGGGACAAAACTGGAAAGAAAAAACATTTGGTGAAAAAACAGGTAAAAAGAAGAATGAATTTTGAGCATAAAACAAAATCTAAATCATGAAAGCATCATATGAGAATAACAACGTACGATTTTCCTGACGAGTAGGTGCCTCTGGGGATAAATGTTTTTCAAACTTTTCAGCAACACTCTTGGTGTTAGAACCTTTTTCCTCACAGGGTTTCTGTTCTCTGTCTTCTGGTACATTCAAAGTTAGCAACTTCAGATCCATTGCGCTCTCTTCCTCGCTTGACATATTGCTAATATTTTCAGATTCAAGAGCTGCTGACAATTTGTCAACATCATTCTTGCTATTTGATGGCTTCCGCATGTGAGCTGGCCTAAGCAACATGCCAGGTTTTGTCCTTGAAAAGGTGACTGCTTCCTTTCCATAATTGGAAGAGTTCTTCTCAATGGGACTATCTCGAGGTACAATGGTGGGTGCCAGAAAAGATTTAATAAATGCTTCTCCACCAGCCTTTTCATTCACAACTTTCTCGGGACTTTTCTTCTCTGTTGCTAGATTACTTATTTCCTTAGAGTCCAACGGGAGAACCATTTTTGGCGAACTTAAAGAACCAACTTTCTGTGACGAAACAGGAGTTCCACCAGTAGCTTTACATGAAAGATGGAAAAACATATTAGAAAACAAGGAGACAGCAGTATGGAAGATAAATGCACACACTACATATGCATTGGGTATTCCGTGATCACACTGTTCCTACTTGTCTACCAAAAAGTCAACACTATCAAGTTTTGAACCTGTACTAATTCCTATCCATATACATGGGCCACAAACCAAGACATGTCTGAATTTCAGAAGTCCTAAATCAGCTTGAACTCACAGAATAAATTAGAATTCATACTGAAACTAATCTATGCTAGAGTACACCTTAGTAAAGGGCCTTGTTCTAGCCAAATATTCCTTTACCGTGGTCACTACCCAAATAAACCATCACAAAAGACGTGAGATATGTTGAAAAACCAATGGAAATGACTGAAACCATGACTATCCAATGAAGAATTTTAGTTTCCCATCACATGTTTTATGCCTACACTCTTTCCTTTTTCTTATTGTAAAACTATCCTCCAAAAGTTTGTATTTAAATATTTCTTTAAGGTCTGTTTAAGCACCACACCAAAAAGACATTACTAGATTTAGACAGATCTAAACTCATAATATGGAAGAGTCAAGTTCTTGATGTGGATAAAAAGCACTCACATAGAAGACAATAAAGAACTGAGGTTATTAGGAATCATCGATAATTTTGTTGATAGAACTACAGAAAGAAAGAACAACTTACAATCCACATATATGTTCTTTATTTCTTTGACATCATAATCAGGAGACATCGCGCAAAAATCTGAAGTTGATCTTACTTTGCTCCTTAATTTGTCTGGAGAATTACCCTTCATGATATTAAATTTTTTATCTGTGCATTCAGTTTCTTCCGGTACAAAGCCAACCCCATATGGCTCTATAAGCTGAATAGAACATGGCAAAGATTAATGGCATAATTAACACTAACTGGATGACTTAGAAAAGAAAATTATAGTCTTCCAATATTTAGGGAAGGGAAAAGGGGAAAAACAAAAGGGAAACTGTACAACTTAGGTAATTTACAAAATTTAGGGAAGGGACAACAGAAAAAAAAAGTAGTTAATAAGGAAGTGTACCGATATATCTCCTACCCAAACTGCTACGGAGTTTCGGTAGTACGAGCAACCCAAAAGTTTTTCTTCATGAATACAGAGGTCACTAAGTGTGGACCACCCAATATCAACAGCATCATGGCAAATTATGGGCTCCCAAGAATAAACCTGCAGTTAAGGCATTATCCACAACTTATATTCTTTGATAGATTCAAGTGACAAAAATTCAAGATGAAAACAATCCTAACCTTCAGACAATCATCTAATCCACAAAAAAGTGTCCTCCCATCAGGATGGAAGGTAATTGCGCGTACTCCAGTAGCCTGAAAAGAGAAAATGAAGCAATTTATATAAATTAGAGTTGCTCATGCTTGACATAGAAATTGATTAAAGAAAAAATGCAGAAAATTCAAAGCAGCTTCAAATCAAAGTTGAAAGAGAGTGAGAAACAAAAAGGTTTTGGGGAAAACTTCTTTGCCTATTGCCCTCTTCTACTTAATTGCATTACAAAATGATAAGTGCCCAAAAGGAATTGGAAAATTAAGCACACTGTATGATGCTCATGTCTCTTGAGGCAAAACATAAATGTTGTTATAAAATTATTAATATCATGCAATCATACAAGGGAAAAGAAAAACCAAGAAAATAAGTAAGATCCTGGAGATCTTACAGAATCAAATTATTTTTCCTCGTTCAGGCCACCAAATAATCATTTGAACAAACCAAAACACTTCACAGCCAAAACAACACCCTACTACTTCAAGTATTAATTTAAGCATGCTCAGATACCTCAGGTCTGGAAGATCCAATCAATTCAAAAGTCTCCAAATCCCAGAATTTCACAGTTTTATCTGCTGAGCCTGAAAAATTGAATAGCATGATAAGTTTCCAATGAGTCTTGCAAGAAATTGATGTAATACGCTGATTGAAGGATGTCAAGCACACCGCAATCAGAAATTTTAGTTGTATAAAATAAGCTTCAAATTAAGCAAATATGTATAAATCTTTGGATGATAGTTAATCTATAACAAGAATAGCAACATATTAACAGAGATATCAGAGAAGCAGACAGTGAAAGAAGCCTATGGTCATTGTACGACTAATATTGCTCACATGCAAAAAAATGCAAACAGATAACTAAACCACAAAGAAAATAAGTGCTCACCAGTGGCAAGGAGAAATTCAAGGGGATGGAAATCTAAGGATCTAATATGTCCTTCATGGAACTTAAAATCATGTAATAGCTTTCCAGCAGTAAGATCCCACACCTGTTTTACAACAATAAGGGAACCCAATGAAAAGATAGAAATGAAACTTATGCCCATTACATTATTGATAGTGAGATCAGTTCATACCTTTACAATATTATCAAATCCGCCAGAAACTACCCAGCGACCATCAGGAGTGAATCTTATAGTACTTATGCCTCGAGTATGACCCTTGTATGTGTGAATGCATCCCTTCTTTCTGATATCCCAGATCTTCAAATTTGTGTCTGTGGAACCAGATGCAAAGAACTCGCCAAATGGATGAAACTCAACAGCAGTGCAGTTTGATCTGTGTCCAGTAAGAGTGCGAACCACTACACTTCACGGACAATAACAAATATATTAGAAAATTTTCTAAATGCTATAGCAATACCTGCTTGCGGGCGGAGGTATAAAGGGATTCGTAACTCAGAGAGACAAGCTAAAGACATCTTCGGGTGAGAAACACCACATGATTGACATTTTGTGTCAAATAATAACAAATTAACACTTAGAAAGGAAAATCACACTTCTCAATTTTCTTGCTGAGGTGTTACACAATATACGACCTCATTCATAACTTTTAAACTAAATTTGGAAATCATGATTCAATGTCATGTCTGTCAAGTTCTCATATTTATGTCTATCTGTTCGTCAAATTAATCAACTTATCTTTCATTTTCCAATTAACCACCCAAGGGTAACCCAATCAAATTAATCAACTTACTTTTTGCTTCTTCCAGATCCCACAGCTTTATCACCCCTGTCGAAGCTCCAGCAAGAACCAAAACTTCTGCTGTGTCGAAAGCAACAGATTCAACAGGACTTGTATGACCACATAAACTCTGCGCGCGAATGCCAATAAATAAACAAATGTATTCTTTTTATGGCAATAATAGACATTGAATATAATGACGACATTCATAATGCAGTAAAAGAAATAGGATATCTGGTCAAATAATTGGGACCAATTAGGTCATATTTGAAGCAATCACCAATGCACTGCATCATCAACTACATTATTACATTTATTTTTTACCAGAAATCAATCTCTATGATCAAAAACCACACAAGAGAAGCTAAAACACCCAAAATTAGCAACAAATTTAAATAGGTCCCAAAAAGTAAACAAAATGATAAACTTATGAACTGACCATTAAGGAAGTGGGTTTTCCAATTGTCCAGAGATTGACTTTGTTGTCATCACCGCCCGTGATAAACAGTCTACATGCCTTTTTCCCGATGCTAAGGCAATTTACATTGGTGGAATGAGCCACAAATTCCTCTGTTTTCATTTCGGTCAAGGAAGTGTACGTAAATCATCAAAAAGAAAAAGTTAAGAATTGGATTTCTTTTTATAACGAGTTGGTCCCTGGATTCCAAAGTTCTTTTCATGACTAAGCATAAACTATCTTTTTATATTGGCAGTGGCATCATTCACATCCAGAACATCAGAAACAGAAAACTCAAACTACAAATTCCTCCTCTCCGGCTCTCAAAGAATTGCGGGGAGGGGAAACTTTGATTATTCAAGATCAAACGAACAAAACGACAGAGGTACCAAAATAGATAAACCTTAACAGACGTCACAATCTATAGATAACCAACCAAGGTAAGGAAGAAGTGGGGATGAAAAGGGAGCTCAAATAGGCAAGCAACATTCAAGCAGACATTTCAAGATTGTTTAAAAAGGAGCCTCCACAATCAGCAAAAAGAACAATTTAAAAAGCAGGCACGGAACTAGAATTTTGATAACAAAAACCGGGCGCGCCAATCTTCAAAAACAAGCTCAATATAAAAGCAAAACCCAGTAAAAAACTAATAGTTGTACCAAATGCTCCAAATCCAAGATAATTTGAGCTCAGCATTCTCACATTTAAAAAAAATAGCAAAAAAACAGAAAGGATACGCAGCTTGTATCCACGCTTCGCCATTTCTTCAACGATACAGAGAGACCGAGAACGTCTCCGCGCCAAGGAAGCTAGATCAGAAAAGTAGCTTGCAATTCACAGTTCAGGCAACGAGCTTTATGTGCTTCTTGGAATAATAGAAAAGTGGAAATCCAAAGGTGAAAGACAGGAATTAGATTCACAAAAAGGAAATAAAATTTCTCGTTTTTCGTCTGTGAAATTTCAGATTCTACGGTGAAGAACTGCTTTATTTTCGTTTATCGCAAAATGCAAACTGGAGAAGATGAAGCTAATAGTCGTTTAAAAGAAAAAGACTAAACAGTTGAATTCAGATTTCCATACCATGATTGAGCTAAGCTACTTCCATGTTGCCTTCTTTTCTCGTTCATGTTTACCAAAATACCCTTCGGTTTTTACGTGTTTTTCTATAGATTACAGAAAATGTTTCTAATTAAACAACGTGTGGACATAAAAGCCCTCCGTAACCATGTTCCAGTGGGCGTGGATTTTTCTCTTTCTCCTTTTTTTTTTTAATTTCTTTTAAATTCATTATTATAGCACATTGTGGTGGAAATAATTACAACTTTTCTTTTTCTTTTTCTTTTTCTTTTTATCGTTTGCAAAATTGCAATGTTTTCACATTCTTTAAATCAATTCTTTTTAATTATTTTTTTTATTAATTTTATTCAAAAATAACAAAAATCATCAGCATGGATTTGTATCCCAAATTAATTTTTCTTGGATTAAAAATATTTTGAAATCAAAAATTCATAGAATATTATATTTTTATTTATTTTAATTTTGAAATCTACCTACCATTGTATGATTAAATATGCAGGTTGATTAAACTGGGGAAAGGAATAATTTGGCAAATGACAGCCACAGAGATTCCTTAAAATGTAAGCCTTTCCTCTATCCTTTGATCCCTTATCTTTTCTGTTGTTTTCAGGTACTAGGTAATTTAGGATGTTAATACTTGATTTATATATGATAAAGACATTTGCTTAAAAATACAGTTAAACAGAATTCATTTCTGGTTTCTGTAATTGCTAATGTGATATATATTATATAACAACCTCCATAAATATAGCCATGAAAGCCACCAAATAAGAATTGCATAATCATCTCATTTTTACTTCTATTTGCAATTAGTTTTTGTGTGGGATTTGTATATTTCTTTTATTTATTACAACTTTTCGACTTTGGTCATAGATTTTAGTTCAATCATTATGAAACTATGTAATAAAATGTTTTATATATTATAATTTAATGTTAATGGAAAAAATACATGTGGGTAGTTGTTAGTATAATAATAATACCAAGTGCTTGACATGTCTTTCTTTCTTCTTCTTTTTTTTTTTTTTTTTTTTTTTGGTCCAATTTTTGGCCAATGAATTAATTCTTTGTATTACTTTCAAATTAACAACTTTTAAAAAGATTAGCCCAAATGCTTTCCTTCAATTATCGAGTCAATAACAAGCTCACTAATTTGTGGAGATTAGGCAAGAATTTCATCAAATTGTTATCATTGATTGACATCTAAGGCTTTATTGAAAACAACTTTTTAAGCAACGTGTGGAATTTTGATTTATAATGTTAAATAATATAGTGTTTGAACTAACTTTTAAAAATTAAGATATATTTTTTATAAAAAATTAACTTATGCAGTGTTTTTAACTTTTTATCTTTTATAAAAAATTACTCAAATAGTTAATGTCTATAAAAAAAAAAAAGGTAATTTTGGCTAAGGTTATGCAAATGGGTAAAATTCTAACCAGATTGTGAGAGTAGAAGTTCATAACTTTCCAAGAATTAAAAGAAAAGGTAAAAAGATTGGTCAAAATCTGAAATTAATTGCAAAAAAAAAAAAAAGAGAGAGCAGAAAATGAAATGAAAGCAAAGGGCAAGATGTAAAACCTTTTAGTTTTAGGGGATGTGGGGTTATAACAACAATTGGATTCTGACGCAAATAGGAATGTCTTAGTAGAATACATGTATTGGGGGCAAAAAAAGAGAGAGAGAGATCAATGTCCCAGAAAAAGTACACATGATCAAACATTTCCTTATTTTCCAAGAGACAGTAATAACCTGTGAAGGAAATACTTGAGTCCATGCTCAGCTAGCATATGACCCACATGGGAAAGAGAGAGACCCATGCAATGCAACCGAACCAAGAATCCAAGGTAATTGATGGGATTGCTTTTGTAAATCCCAATTCTTGATTTTCTTTTTCTTTTATCTTTTGGCAATTGGTGAGTAATTACTAGGTAAATATAAATTCAGTTGCAAGATCTCAGTCATTTTGCTAAATGAATTATTGACAAGACCATCACCTTCAAATTGGGTTAAGGTTATTTCCTTCTCCATCCCCATTAGTGCATAACACCAAATTACAATCTTTCATATTTCAACTAGCAGGATTTATTCAACTTTAGTTTAGTTGTCAAAATCAAATTGAATGCAAAAACCTTATCTTTATTTTACTTAATTTGTCCAATATTTGCTAAATAAAGAACAGTTAAAAGCAGCTGCAACTTGCAAGTACACAATTTAGATTAATGCATATAATGCATACACGACGACCTTTCACTTAAAAAAGGCCACCGCCCAAATTGGACAGTCGGTAACTGGGAATGCTGTTGTTAAATAATATCTTTTTCCAAAAAAAAAAAAAAAAAAAAAAACTATAAAGATATGAAAATACATAGGAAAGAGGAGGGAACTAGATTAAGATTACCATACGGTGTATAAAGTCTGTACCTTCTTCTAACAATTTATTCATGTGCTGCTAATTGTTGTCAAGTTCCAATCTTTGTTTGAAACTGGTAGATGAAAAGAATCGTTATTTTGACTGTGAGGAAGCCAACCGACATCTCAGAAGTCCGATAAGAGGGTTGATAATAGTTGTTTGTAAAATAAATAAATCACATTGACTAAGATTCAAACTGTAATATTCACACAAAATGATGATAACAAATAAATGAATATATCTCCAAGTATACACATATATATATATATATATATAAACACTGAATATCAGATACAAACAATAGAATAATTTACAGCTAGGTTACCTCTAGAAATTTCCATCCTAGCAAGCCTCAGAATGTGAAAGACGGATAATTTTATCTATTTTACGTTGCAATTACTGTTCTTCATTGAGTTCTTCCTATCTGAACAAAATCTATGTTTCAGTTGATTGACTGCTTGACATTCTCCTCTTCATCATATCATGCGTAAAAGGTCCTGGACAACTTCAGACACTGGTGGCCTGAATTCTGGCTCCCACTAAACATGGAAGAAGAAACAAATGGATATAAGGTGATTTATCCTACTAGATACAGAAATCAAAACTTTAGAGATAGATTAATACAACCTCCAAAGATTAAAGCATAAATGATATGCTTTACTTTTTCAGTTGTATTTCATTGTCTATCCAACAAAAAGAAATATATTCTAGATAATTCGAAGACCGGATGAAACTATATGTCAGCAAAACGTACCTGAACACATCTGGATATTATATCAGCAAAACGTGATAAAGACTTGACAGGATATGCTCCATTTAAAGAAGGGTCAACCATCCCAGAGAGTGAATCTATATCATGAAGCCGAGGAATTGCCCATCTAACCAGAGATTGCTCACCTCGACTACGTGACCTAGATTCGACTTAATTCATCATTCAAAATATTAGCGCCAGTAATTAAACATCAAGTCAGAACAAAAATCCCATTCGATGAATCACTAACCTGTCATAGGACTTCCTTCCTGTAAGGAGTTCTAGCATTACAACTCCAAAGCTATATACATCACTCTTGCAAGTATAACTTCCCAACTCAAGCTCTGGAGCGCCATAGCCATATGTGCTAAGGAGGCGTCCTGATAACTGAAAAATCACAGTTACAGATATCAGAAACTAATATTCATATAGACTAGCAAAAGTCATCTTGGAGCTCAAAAAGAGGACATTTCATTTTTATCTGCATTAAATCAAGAGAAGGTTATAGAGCTTGAATATGGATAAATCACTAATAGGCTTTTTTACATTGGTTTTGCTCGAGCCAATTTTGTGTGTCCCAAACTCCCAATGCTTTTGCTAGTTTTCCAATATCTGCCAACTTAGAATTTAATACACTCCGAACAACTCTTTTGAAACATATTTCATTAGCAGTTTAACATTTTACACATTTTTTCATTGATCATTCTACTTCTCACCGAATTGTATTGCACATAAATCATGAATCAACAACACAGTCGAGCAGAAATTTTTTCGTATGAAAAGCTCTCAAACTCAAATAAGCAATTTTCAAATATTAGCAATTCATGAATTAGCTAGAAATGCAGACTAGCTTGTTAGAATATAGACCAAAAATATTACCTCACTTGCAGAGCCAGATGATTGTAGAGGGGCCAAACCACAGTCTGATACACATGCTGCAAGCTTTTCATCAAGGAGAATATTACAAGATCTGAAATTCCTGTGCACAATGGATGGCTGACAGACTTCATGCAGATACCTTATCACATGCAAAAAGAAAGGGAAGGAAGGAGAAAGGAACTCAGTTTCAAGAATGACCAAAACAGGATAAAAACAGTCTCTTTGCAAGATCATATTTACTTAAACAAGTTTATACAAGGGCTTTCAAGATTCATTGATGTTTATCTACTTACTGTAGGGCTCTAGCTGCTCCTAGCGCCAGCTGGATGCGTGCATTCCATGAAAGTTTCTTATGGATCTCATCATCCACATGCAGTGCATCATGAAGCGTCCCTGTTTCATAGTACTCATGAACAAGTAATCGTTGGCCGTGCTCATGACAGTAACCCACAAATTCCACAATGTTTGCATGTCGAATTTTAGAAATAGCAGAAACCAGGTCAAGGAATTCCTTGTCTGTCTGTTGCCTGATAGCCATACTGTTTAGTTTCTTGACTGCCAGTAGCTAATAAAAATGAAAAGAAAAAAATGTGAACGTTATAAATAGAAGTCAGAAGGGAAGCATTGACCATTTGGAGAAACAACATAAATGAGTCACCTATGGGAAAGAAAAATAAATGATGGTGCTACCCTGTTACAAGAGTTGCAAAAACAATGGAAACTTCCGTTAATTTAGATAATTTTTACTCAAAGCCTACCAAAGTTTTAATTATTATAATTATACATAGTTGTTTGAGTGACCACAAAAGAATAATCCAAGCTAAAACACAATGCAAATTTGCTAATGACAAGAAAAGAAGAGAGAACTTTGAAACATGTTTGCATGACTGGAAAAGAAGAAAAAGAAAACCTCAGATACATAACACACCCAATGTTCAAGATCGCGATCAAGCTTGAGAAAAAACCACTTTATTATTCATATTAGCAAAAAAAACCTTACCTTCCCATCAGGAAGCTCAGCCTTGTAAACACTGCCTAGTGTGCCCTCTCCAACAAAATTTTCTTCTGAAAAACTATTTGTATATTGCTGAAGTGTTGCAATGGTGAAAACTCTTACAGAACTTGAGGACTTCAGACTCTTAGTTGAACTACTCCTTGCATATGCTTCTGCAGGCAAAATTGGATTGACAATGACCTTGTCAACAGGAAGGCAAGGAGGAGGGGCAGCCGGTGGCTGCAGTGGCAAAAAATTCATATCTATCTCATGATCCATATTGTTCCTTGACAGTGCAGACATCTGGGTCCGACTTTTTCCCTGCTCATCCTGTAGCTTTGTGCTTATCTCCAATTTTCGGTTATCTAACAGAAAAGATTATGTAATTTTATAATCAATTCATTTTGAACTGGTTGAGAGGCCATTTCCCATGACAAATAGAATACAAAAGCAAAAGCATGATATTTATCAAGTTTGAAAATAAAAAGAACACCAAGGGATAAAATACCTTTCTCCTCTTGATTATATGGTTGAAAAGGAAGTTTGCAAATAGGCTTCTCCTTGTGGCCCTTATAAGCACCTAGATCATGCCTTTTGGCATCTTCCTTCACTTGCTTTATTTTCCAGCGTTTTGACATTAAAAGACATGCTCCTAATATGATAATTACCACCACCACTGAAACAGCAATTCCAATGACCCTCTTAATTGTAAAGAATGACCTTGGTGTTTGTGGAGTAGGTGGCCCATGTTCCTTCTTCTCAGGTGTTTCTGCAGGAGATGGTGACATGGCTGGAGATGGAGGAACTGCAAGTGGCGGAGAAGGAATAATGGTTGTGTTGAATGGGTTTCCATCTCTTCTGCAAAGTACCAAGTGACCATTACAAAAGGAGTCAGAAAAAATGAAGAGTAATAAAAAAAAATTGGCATGCAAATAAGTTTGAAGCCTTTGCATATTTTAGATCATATCATAATATGGAAACAAATAGTTGCTACCAAATGTGGAAATTAGAAAATAGTATATTGTGTTTTCTAATTTTCGTTTAATATACTTTATGTCAATCCTTTATGATGTTTCACCATAAGGACATCTCATAAATCTGAGAGCAACAGGGAAGTTATTATGAACAAAAAGGGTGCACTCACCTAAAATTTGGAATATTCAGCAGCTTTGCAGGTACAGGTCCCGAAAACAGATTGTTATCTACATTCCTATGCAAAAGGAATGTTGCAAGCATCAGCTGAGGCAGCATATGATATAAACCAACTATATCCTAAAGGAAAAAATAAAATCAAATAACAAACTGGGAGCTTAAAATTAGAACTCCCAAGAAAAGGTTTACTAATGAAAAGGAAACATAGAAGACAAAAATGTATTACAAATCCTGTAGAGGAAGATCCTGTAGAACATCAAGGACCCCAATGAGTTTATTATTCTGCAAATGCCTGCAATGAAAAGATCATATTCTATTCATGGAAATACTACAAATATGAAAAATTACATACAGAAATAAGGTTGAGATACTCAACAGTGAACTAAGAGATGACAAATTTCCTAATGATGGAGGCAACTGACCACTCAAATTGTTACCAGAGAGATCCCTACATATGAAGTATGATCACAAGCAAAACCAAGAAAAATAGATAGGCAAAGTTAACAAATGAAGTTAAAATTTTTTTACAAATTTGTCAAGCTTGTCATATGCTGAAAGGCATCTGGTATTCCTCCAGTAAGATGATTATTGTTTAATGACCTGAGAAGAATAAAAGTTAGATTTAAAATGAAGGGATAGATAATAAGAAGACGACTCTTCAATATGACACAATTCTAAACAAAGTTTTACCCAAACTTACAAGTATGACAATTGAGTTAATGAAGACAATGAATCTGGGACACTTCCATTGAACTGATTACCAGCAAGAGAACTAAAGCAAGTAAAAGGACACGTAACTTAACTGGGCAAACATGTAAACAAGGATTGATAACAGCATCTACAAAAGATAGTAATTTGACTGCATCAATTTGCCAAAATATGGAAGCAAGGTTGAGATATACATACAAGCTCCTCAAGGTAAGGGGTAAGTCGGATGGAATACTCCCTCCAATATGATTGTTGCTCAGATCTCTGCATCAAAATATAATAAACATAATACATGAAGAACTTTAAAACGTCCATTTACGAATATGGAGACTATACATAACTCGTTACCAAGTTCTACAAGCTATTCAAGTTTCTGAATGATTATAATCATTAAGAAATGCTTCAAAATTGCTTTATTAACTGAAAATAATAGCTCATGGAGATTATATCTAGGACTCGAGAATCAAACTTTGAAAGCCATCACTGACAAATAGCAGTGTTGGTCTGCAAAGAGGTTCAATAAATGGAGACATGGTGACTCTGAACAAATTGTATTTATAACGCTTAAATTCTGATAATTAATATGTGCATGACCTGCACATTTAATAAAATACCACTTACATTTCTATGATAGATTCGAATAGCACCAAGTTATTGTCCAAGGATCCTCCTAAATTCATCCCATTTAGTTTCCTGTAAACATGAAAATTTTATTGCAGAAGTTTATATATCAAAGTCAAACAAAAAAACAGAAGAGAAATTGAAGCGTACAGTGAAGTTATGTTATAGAAGACGCAGCTGACACCTTGCCATTCCTCTCCACAAGGATCTCCTCCAACAGGAACCCATCCAAGCAAGGGCGGGAAGTTCAGAGAGAAGCACAAGCTATTCATCGCCACAACTGGGAAAAGTGACATAATTTTACCAAAAGAAAGAAAAGGAATGTTAAGCAAGCGAAAAGAATGCACTGATTAAAATGAATTAATAAAGGAAATGCTTAGAATCCAACAGAAACATAGTAATAGCAGGATCAAGTAATCCACCAAAAAGGGTGGGGAACTCAAAGGCAGAACATCATAAACCAAGAAACATGGCCGAAAGTAATTACCATCACGAGGGTCAGTTAGAGCAACACAGAACGACACCGTAAAAGCCGCCACCACCAACCCAGAAAACGTTCCCCACTTTAGGCAGCCCATTGTTAACACAACTGGAAAAATATTCCAAACTTTATATCCTTTTCTCTTGCTTCATTGAATATTTTCTCAGAAAACAAATAGAAACCCACTAAAGACGAGACTTTGGAGTATGAACGCTGAGAAAGCAGAGATTTTGAAAGCTTGAGACTTAAGAGAAAAAGACAGCAAGTGAATCAGTGGAATTGAAAACGGAAGTGATGAATAGTAACCTTTGGATTAGAAGAAGCAAAAGAAAATATAGATGCAGAAGTAGAGTTTGAAGAATGAAATTTTTTGAGTGTCGCACTGCACACTGGTTTGTATGTTTTTGCCTAAAAAGAGTAAAAAAGAAAAGCAGAGACAAAGCCAACGGCATTATTATTGAAAGCGAAGGCGATGCTCTTCTTGCGCTGTTTCTATATTCTACACAAAGCCAAGTGCTTTAATTAATTTTTAATTTATTAAAGCAAGAATTGGGGTCTCCTTGTCTTGTCTATAATAACCGGTGCTGGATCATACAAATCTTTTTTTTTTTCCGGACTCCATATATAATTTTTTAAAAATAAAGGGATGAAAGACATAAACAAATATAAATTGAATTGATAATAACTTCTCTCTTTTCGATGCTAATACACAAAAGTTTTAGGTTGTGAAATATTTTATTTTTACATAACAATCTTCTCTTGATAATCAAGTTTGATTTTGATTTTAATTTCTTTATCCAATAACGTTGTTGACATGCTGCTCATTGATGTTTTCGTTCCTAAAATGTTAGAACTTCTCCTACTAATAATAATTTAGGCTAACATTTAAAAATGAACGTTACAATTTGTACGCTCTCAAAGAGAAAAAAAAGAAACAACGTTGGGATAGACTGTATACGAATACTGTTGACTATGTGATAAGTAGTGGAGTTCAGATTTGTCACAGATTGGTTTATTTTGTTTTTGGAAGCTCTAGCTTCTTATTTAGCCGTTACTTCTATTTATAAGAGAATTGATTTTTCATATCGTGTTTGAATATTAAGTTTTTCTCTTGACTTTATTATTTATATATTTTGTTGTATTTCTTTCTTTAAATTAGCTTTTGAAACTTTATTTGATTAAGGCATTTCACTTGTAATATTTTAAATAATAATTTACCTTATTAGTCAACATCTGCTGAAAGAAAGAAGAGCACCTGCAGTGATTATTTAATGACAAGGTCCTAAGTTGTCATGCAAACTGCACATACATCATACTGTAACATGAAGAAAACAAAACAAAACCCACATGCATATTGGATTGTATGTCTCTGTCAGAGAAAGAAGAGAGTATTAAGTATGTGTTGGAGTGTGGACACAGCACCAGCTTTCTTCCACTCTTCTTATTTATAGCACATAAGACACTGATTTGCTCCTCTGTCAATACCTATCCCAGATGGATGGAATTTGTCTAACGTCGTATAAAGTAAGCCTGTCACAACATTGTCCTAAAATACAAGAAAACGATATCATCTAATTATCTACCAATAAGTGTTTAATTAAGAAACTTATAATGCTTATTTAAAACAACCTACCTATGCTAATTAATTCTCTTCCTTCTTCATCTGGGTTATAATTAATTTAATTGAGGATGTAAGTGTATTACTTACTAGACTTATTTTGCGGATCTTGCGATTGATTTACAAATATATAGAGAGTGATTGAATTTTTGAAAATTTTGATATTTTCTTGAGTTTATTTATTTTGATTTAATAGCATTTGTGGTTGTTGTCCGACTTTATAAAATATCAACTCAGCATCATATTATAGAAATTTCAAACACTATATTAATTAGTTTTAACAAGTGAGTTAAGATAAACAAGTAAAGCAAGGTTTTATTAGAAAAATAAACGAGAGTCTCTTTCCTATAGAAGGAAACATATGAATGATGTGATTATTAAAGAAGGAAAAGAATTAGATTGCGGTTAGAATTAAATTGTAATGATTTAGCAGTTGATATGGTTGGTGTCTGAATAATTACTTGAGAACTTGTTGCTAGCTTATTTTTCCGTCATCAAATAGTACTTCTAGAAACACGATGTTCATTGTGTGAAAACCACGCCTTGTTTTACACCGACGTTCTATGCAAAGTGATGGATGGGGGAAACGGCATAGACCATGAGGTAAGGCCCATTGGGCCTGGCTGGGAAGGATGATGAGAAAGAGTTATATGGCCTCGCTATGGTGGTGCAAGCTTTTTAAAGCCCAAGACAAGTTCCTGCAAGAGAAAACCCACCCGCTACTTTCCCCACTCGAGCCAAGATCTCTTAACGGATAAATACTTTATCACCATCATCATTAGATTTTAATTCTGACTAATCTCTGTTGATTTTCATGCTAATGAGGCTCATTTTGATTTGATTTTTTTACCCAAACTATATCGATGAGAAGTAACTATTGACCACTACAAACCACATCATCCCCTATCTTCCCTTGCTCCCCCATGTTCTTCACATGTCCATGGCATGGCATGTTCTTGTGTAGTACCTTTCTAAAGAAATGCTCATAAATAATCTCTGAAACCCTATCTGTCTATCACCCTCCCCATTTATTGTTTTGCTTACTTATATTCGCCTTATTTAGAAATACTTATTTTTTCCTTCGTGTTAATTATTTTTTTCTCTATTGTTTCAACTTTCAACAGCTTATAGATCTGTGTGGCATTAATTCTATATACATATATATATATATATATATGTATATATTTAATTCCCTACCAGCTTTGTATTCCTTTTACATTAAATGGACCTTCTAATAATGATGTTCCCTCTAATTATTAGGGATGGCCCTAAAATCTATTACTATATTCTCATGCACATGCACTTCTTCTGGGTCAACAAATTTAGAAAAATTATGTCATTCTGCAAAAGAAGAAGAAGAAGAAGAAATTAAAATTTTGGATCGTACTTAAAAATAAATCTGCAAGACTGCAACTTTTTAGCATTTTATTTTGTATGATCACACTCAAACCAACCCACTCTTTGAGGTGCTCTGCATATACACTGTCTTGCCGTCTGGCTTTGAAGAATGTCAGATTGGATACATATCATTATTGTTATTGTTATTATTATTATCAATCTTTCTAATTTCGATAGCGTTAAGTTTCTGTTTCTTTCTTCTTCCATCGTCTGGTCGTTGTTTCAAGATTTTCCACATCTTTTCCCCTGGGACCCACCCACGTTATTCTGCATTTCCCAGTTTAGGCGGACTGTACGGTTTCAGGTCTTACGCCGTTCATTGAACCGGTGATTCTAAGGTTTTTATGAGTATGAATAGATCACAATCGGTTCTTGTTCTGGTTTCATCTCTGCTTTTATCCTATTTATAGAAATCGTGGATTATACCGATAATTTTGGACAGTTTTAATCCCAAAACATTTAATAGAAACATTGAAACTTAGAACTGAACACTTCAATTCCGATATTATTCAGAAACTGGAATACTCAACTGATTTCGATTTGAGTTTTTTCAGTTCTGGAATCAACCCAGCGGCCAGGAATCAAAGGGACGATGATAATGAAATCACAAGACACATGTGGGTCCCTCCATGGAAGTTCAATTTAGATGCTTAATAAATTTAAGTAGTGGAGAAATTATTTTAAAATCCAGTGATTAACAATCAAAAATTATGATGAAGATATTAAATTTTTTTTTTTTTCCATTTGATAAAACGAAATTTTTTTAAACTAATAATTGGACTTTAATCGTCAGCCTACGCTGCCTGTTACAGTTAAATGTTACAGCAAAGAAATATGGAATCCAATTAAGATCCCATTTCACATGTTGGGTGGCGGTTGTAAAAGAACAAAACCCACTCAAGATCAAGACAGAAAAGAAGTAAAGAAGCGCCGCTGGTTAAAAAAATTCACAGAAAAAAATGTTAAGACACAGATCACGAGACAGCCATCAAAAGACGTAACTAATTATTTTTGTAACAAAGCAAAGACCGATATCCCAATTAGAGTTTATAGTAGAAAGGGCTTTAAATATTTGGTGACTCTGTCCTTCTTCCGTATGTAACTGTTAAGGGACCTGATATAATAAATACATACATTGATATTACATTTACAGAGTCACGGATTCACACTCTTTATCTTTAACTATAAACACTCCCTTCCCTTCCAGTCCTTAATGGCATCCCTTTGATAATTTTCTTGATATTTTTATTCGTGAACTTCAAAATGGGTTGTTGTGTAAGCACAAATGGAAGTTCAACGAAGGATCGGGATTTTCAACTGGGATCTGCTGATTCTTTGAAACACAAGTCAACTCTTGAAAGTAGAGCTCCTCCTCCTTCTGTTGAAGAAGAAACAGTTAAGGAAGTTCTTTCTGAAACTCCAAAGCTCAAACCGATCAAGAATTCACAACCACAACAACACCATCATGAAGAAACTCATAACAAGAGCAAAATTCATATTGAGCAGGCATTTCTTGATGAGAAAATCAAACCAAATGGGTTCAAGAATGAGTTGGTTGCTTTTCAGGAAGAAGAGATCTATGAACAAGAAGTTTCAGAAGTTTGCAGCTTGAGCGAAACTGTGTCAACTACGACCTTCAATAATGACAAAAGAGATGAAGAATATGACGACGACGACGATGGTCGATATGGTGAAGAAGTTAAGCAAAGAGTAAAAAGATCTCCGGTAGTAAAATTACCTCCAAGAAACCGTTCAGTTTCAGGCGATTTTGGTCCTAAGCGAGACCGGATTGTCGGAAAATCACCCAACCGGAGAACCGAGCAGTCGCCGAACAAAAGAAACAATGCTGGTGGTGGTGCCGGTTCTGTTAGCTTGGTTCAAAGCAAGGAATCGGGTATATACCAAGCGGGAAGAAACGGGTTGAGACCCGACCAGAAAAGAAAAGACCCAGGTGAAAGCTCAGGACGGAGGTCTAGGTCGCCAGCTACTAATAGATCTGTAACGGGTCGAAGCCGGTCAGCTAGGAGGACAATTGCGTCTCCAGATCGGGTTAAAACCGAACTGCCTGAAAATGGGGGCAGTAACATGGAGGGTAAGTGGCCAAGCACTTCTAGTACTACTTGTAATAATACAGCAAATGAGTCACTTGAAAACCCACTTGTATCCCTTGAATGTTTTATCTTTCTTTAGAAGGACATATTATTCCGGCTGAAAATTCTCGCCGGAAATACTGTTTTCCGGTGAGGATAATTTGATTTCTTAGTACATTAAATATGCAAATTTCTTTATTAGGGAGTTGTTTATTGTCTTTCCCTTGTGTGAATAGATATATTATTTTACTTGCCTTGTTAGTCTTTTGTAGACAAATATTTATCATTTACATTTATATAAATGAGATTAAATCCGCTCAATTATAATAAATCATCCTAATAATTTCAAGTTCCAAAGTGAACACATTGAGCCCTAAAATTAAAAAAAAAAGAAAATAATTAAAAATTGCCATTGGGATCATAATCTTGGAATAAAATATGTTCTCTTTTTAATTCCAAATGAATCTTTCCTACTTTCAAATACATTGTAGGAAAGAAAAGTCACTTTTCCTTCTAAAAAAGGAACAATTTTTTATGTAAAAGCAAAATTTAATTAATATTTTTGGATTAACTTTTAAAATTATTAACCAATCAAATTATTTTTCAAATTACAACGATGAGTCATAGCAATGAAATTATTTGAAATTGCTTCTTAGGATTGACAGGACAGGCCATTGCACTTCATAGACAAATGTGAGCAATTGCAATTTTACTTGCATTTCAGATTTTTTATTTTTTATTTTTTATTTTTTATTATTATACATGCAACTCTAGCAAAAGGACATTATGGAAGAGCAACGGAATTGAAATTTGAGGTTGAATGGAGGGAAAAAGAAAAAACATTCTGTTTGTAGCCGTTAAGGATTAAGGACAAACATGGTAGGTGGTCCTAATTTTAATGTTAAGCTTATAGTGCCAGTGGTGTTTATTGTTGGCTTTTTATATAGAAACCATATCTACTATTTTGTATTGTTTCTTTTTGCACTCGTTTCCGTAGAGACAACCAGTCAAAACATTTGCGTTCCAATTTCCCTCTTTTCCATTTACTAGTTTTCTTCTCAAAAAATTGCAATTGCAATTTTTTTGTAACGGTCGTTGTCCTGACCGTTGGACTAATATCTACAAGATGGGCTTCAGCCCATTACTCAATGGGCCGGAAAGCTGTGAGAGTAGTTTCTGCTGGCCTGTTGCCTTCCAGTCAATAAATAAACTCAGCAATAAATTATTGCATTGAGGGAAAACAAAATTGCATGGGTCAATCAACAAGGAAGGATCTCATTTGCTTAATATATTGTATTAGGCTATTCGCTCTATCTTTTTCTTTTTCTTCTTCGAATAATTAAGGAACGCTCTCATAGAAAAGTGGATATCCGATTTAAACCCAAAAAAAAAAAAATACAAAGTGAAAAAACGAAAAAGCCTCGACAGGGGTGGGTTACCTAAGCCTATCCTTAAATGGATAAAGCTCGAGCCTTTTTGTTTGGGCTTTTACTCGTCCGAGACGGCTTTGATTGGTTACTCGTCCGAGATACTCGCATTCTGTTTCTTTTGTCAATATGAAAAAAAGAAGGCTCTTGAACTTCTTCCCATACTCAAACAATAATTACATTCCTCAATTTCTTACAACGTAGACTGATCCAATTTGATGGGTAAAACAATACATCTTTTAAGGATCCAATTCTATCAAGAAAATTTTGAACAAGGAATTGATATATATACACAACATAATATGGGTAAGAAGTAAAAAAAAAAAAAGCAACTCTATCCAAGAAAATTCATGCTTGCTTGAAGCTGTAACTGTTGGTTTGTGTCACAGCAAGCACTTTGAGATGCTTAGTTTTCTTGACTTGAGGTTGAGCTTGAGCTCGAGCTCGGGTTTGGACCGGAGATGGCAGAGGGTTCTGAGATTGAATTTATATGAAGTTGATGAGGGCAGCAAATGCGTTTGGGCGGACAAGGCACCGGTGCTGGATGTGCTATAAAGGTAGGGATGTTATCTCCAGGCATTAACACTGAAACTCCATTAGCATATACAGTCATCTGCTTAAATTAAAGATTGGTTAGAAAGTGTTCCTATGCAACAAATTGAAGGAGAACTTGCAACTAACCAACAATATTTAATAAATTATTCAATCTTACATTGCTGCTAGCCTGGCAGGTAAGTCATATGTTCTGCTAAGTGACTTAACTAAATTCTATCTGTGTTACAATAACTGTCAAAAACTCATATTATGATTTCCAGACAAAGTTACCCATATGTTCTGCTGGTCTATGCAAGTTCATTTGTGATCTCTGAAACACTTTTCCAACATGCTCCAAGCTATGGTTGCACCTTTTCCTACGCTTTATCTTGGATTTTTCCTAATTGTTATCAACCTTGATTTGTAACCAAATTAATGTGGTACGTGAAGCAATATGTCTGATGCGAATAAGCCCCCCAAACAAGAATAACTGTTAACTTCTAATCCTGGACACTTTGACATGCAATGTCTCCCCATCCAATAATCATAAAACACTTAAAACCCATCTTGTCTAAGTCGATACGAAGGTATAGATATGGGTCCTTGACAATCATATCATCATATATTGGCTAAAATAACTTATAAGACATGCCATTGATGGATGTTCTTATATAAGCTATTGAAGTGATCCTTATAATACTATAATTGTCTCCAAATCCTTGCATTTTCACAGGTTAACAACGAAGAATTGCTAATTAGCATTCTTTATCATTTTATGAAAAGTTAAGACAACTTCCTCTGTAGGCCATACGCCTCAAAAAAGAGCTAGCCTTCAATTTGAACAATAAGGTTAGACTAAAAAGTGGGCCTTTGTGTTTCTGAAAATGTATGGCATTGGGTAGACCAAAGATGTGATGCATAAAGCAGGACCCCCCTCATTGGATACTCCAAAATTTGCAGGAAAAAGCACTATGGCAGATAACCAAAATACCTGAAGTACATCTAAGCAACATGTAAATATTGGCAAGTAAAGGGGTCTAAACAACAAGAAGTGCATCTACTCTTGTGAGCCTTTGGCTTGGGAGTTGGGGCCAACTATTCATTCATTCAATAGGAAACTTAAATTCTTGGATGGCCATTAACAACAATCATAATTAGAAGAAAAGACAGTTCCCACATGATGAAATTTTGAACAAGCAATAAGAATGTAAATGAAAAACTGTAGTTTTATTACTATCAGCTCCAAGTTTAGGATTTCTGCAAACATGCATGCATAAAGAAAGCTTGTAAGTAGATTTTAGGTGTTGGTTATGGATTAAGCTATGAACCATTCAATAGTAAAATAAAATCCAGATAAATATGAACAAACTATCAGCTAATTCTTTTTAACGAAAGTTAGAAAAAAGGCTTGAGCCAATATAAACATTTTGTCTAGCTACTTAATTAGAGAGTGAGCAGAAAAGGAGGGAGAGTCAAAATTGCATGATCAGATTTGATTACTAGTACAGATTAATCGGCCAATTTGATGAGAAATATCCATTGAATGTCGAAATTTCTATGCTTTGGCAACAAAAATGGCAGTGAAGATAATAAACAGAGAAAAATTGAATCGCAGTGAATAAACAGAGAAAAATTGAATAAGAAATAGGCCTGAAATAGAGGGAGTCAGCATGTAATTATGTACAAAATCCTTTGTTTTCTTCTGATAGAAAAACAACTCAAGCTAAAACGCCCAGAGGGAAAATAAATTCACTTCTGAAAGCATAATTATGAACTAACCACATAATGAAAACCTTAAATTAAGAAAAAGAAACCATCAGGAAGCAAGACTTTTTGTCAGACATGTAATCATCACTATTTACAAAAATCAAAATAACAGTCAGAATTGTCCAAAACAAAAAACAGACAAAGAAGAAAAGCAAGCAGCAAAATTTCCCCAAAAATAAAATCTTTATCCTTGCAAGAGAGGATAAAGAGCAAGAGAAAACCAAACATTATCAAACTAAATAAGCAAAACTTGAACAAAGAAAACCAAATAAGAATAATGTAACTGAATTAAAAGGGGGGAAAAGGCACTCACTTTTGGTGATGGGTGTCCAAGCTTGGCATTAAACCCCAACTGGGACTCAAGGTCACCATGGTTTCTACCGGAGGTGGGTCTGAGAAATCTTTCAAAAATGGCCATGACTAAGAACATAGAAATGAGAATGGCAGTAGCTACGAACCCAAAAGACACGGCATTGACAGAGTTGTCAAAATGCCTCCAATGGTCATCTCTTTGCACATTCAATAGTGGAGCTCCAACAGGTGGCCAAACATTATAGCCATCATCTTGTTCAACCATTTTGGGGAATCAAAAGTTTGAGCTCATAAGAACCTTCCTTTCACTATCATTACGTTGTTCATGAGAGAGAGAGAGAGAGAGAGAGAGAGAGAGATTGATGGAGTGGTATGAAAAGGTAAGGCGGTACTTAAGGCTTTTAACACCAGAATCAAAGCTTGAAAGAGTCCTTAAAAACTTTGTTATTTCAAGGCCTCAAAAAGGAGAAACCAAGAGAGAGGAGAAGGGAGGCATGTGGGCTATCTGCAAAGAGAAAGAGAAAAAGCTTTGGAATTTGGATAGCTAGGCTTTAACGCTCTTGATATACAGAAATCAGGAAATGGTTGTTTTGACAGTTGAAATTGACTTTTCAGTTTATTTAATCAAAGACTTTGTCTTGGACGTAATTTTTTTTTCTTTTATTTAGTTACAATGTTTGGGACTTGGAGAAATTCTTACTTCTCTCCGACTTACACACGGCCTAACATCGTAATATTGTACTGCATATTTCCATCCACAGTTAAAAATATTTTTTTATTAAAACAAAAATATTTTTATCATCCACTTAATAAATAATTTTTTAAAAAACAATTTCTTTTTATTAATTTAATTCATGCGCTTAATCAATTTGTTTTAGGCATTAATAGTTATGCTAAACTAACTTACTGCCAAGTATTAGAATCCAAAATTTAGTTTGGTTTAGTGAAACATCCAAAATGCCCAATTCTTTGTTTTATTGTTATTTTGTTACATGAAAAAGGGTCTCAACAGAACTCAATTATTAAAAACCTTTAAAAAATAAAAAATAAAAATAGCACTTCAACCAACAGCTTTGTGCACCTTTATATGCCCAATTTCACAATCATGACTAACATTTCTCAACCAAATGTCTTTTTTTCACACCTTTAATTGGGAAAAAAGAGGACACATAACATGGAAGGATTAAAGATGTGTACTCTCTATCTACTTGTCTGAAAATCATCTTAGAGCCATTCAGCCCCAATCAAGAACTTTAATCATTAATTAAAGTTTTTAGATAGATTTTTATATATATATATATATATTTGTTAGGGAAAGGGAAGAAAAAAAAATCCAATTATGGTTGGAAAATACCTTTTTTTCTTGTTCTTCTTTACTAATTTTTTCACTTAAAGCCCAAACAAATGCTACTTTCTTTCCCCTGTTTTTCACAATCTTTCAAGAAATTAATTATTCTTGTTTAGAATGTTAATTCTTTTTCTACATAGTTTAAATTATGATTCGTATTTTGATAAAGCCCTCATTTTTAAATCCCTAATCATATAAAAATGTCTCGATATATTTCACTTTTGATAATACAACCCCCTCTGCTGTTTAGAGTGTTATTTACACATTATTTTTGTTTAACTAATCTATCTCTTAATTGTTCATATTTATTTACTGTTATGAAAACTTTATTAAAATATAAAATTAAATTATTCCTAATTATGATTTAAAATTTTATTATTAACAATTGCAATGTCAAACACAATTTTGATTGTCAACCCCATTGATTAGTTAGGACGGGGAAGGGTATTTGTGAAATAAATTGTTGGTATCAGGGCAAATTGGTCAAATTGCACAGAGAGATTGTATAGGAACTGATAAAGAACAAAAATACAAAAGATCCATTCCTTTCTTTCTTTCTTTCTTTCTTCCATCTCGATAACGCCAACACTAGTTGCTGGTCCCTACTAGTCGTTATTGTCAGATTACGTGTCATCCACATGGCGGTTTGGTTTTCTTATCTGGCATAAACATGACAGATCATCAGCTATCTATAACGTTTGATGTTCCGTTTCTCCCCCTCACGTTCGCATTCAATATAAAAATTTTATAATAAATAATTAATTTGTCTAACAATTTTTTAATGAACATAAGAAATTTACTACAATATGAATTTACTTAGCACAAAATCATGAATATGAGAATTCATTTTTTCATATTTTAATAAAATCAAATAAAACTCATTTATTTTATTTTAAAGATAATATAATTTTTCTTTTACTGCTCTCTCTATTCTACAATAACCACACAGATAATAAAATTATATTTTAAAGCTATATCCTAATCATTTTCCTTTCTTATTAATACATTTTTATATTAAATACTAATGATCCATCATCCATATTTTAAAGTTATGATTGACTAATGAAAATGTTTGATATATTAAATTCAATAATTGTTACAGATTTTTTCCCCGACATAGTCATTCCATTTGCATGCATGAAAATCCAAGTTTTTACTATGTCTTTGTAAATTATCTAAGACAATTTGTTATGATTAATAAAACTATTACTCTTTATTCAAAACATTACATGTATTTTCTTCTTCTTTTGCAATTATCGTTATCTTTGAATTGCTGTCTTAATTTAATATATATATATTATTTTATTTAATGAGGGTATTAAATTAAAATTTAATAAAGGAGAAACAGGCAGAGCCCATGTAATAAAGGAAGATCAACAACACATCCTTATATAATTTGCTGAATTGGCAATCAAGATTTTTCAGTTGTAGTATTTCTATGGGGTGACCCAAGTAGAGGTAGAGACCTCAACCCACATGCATCATGTCGGGTCATGTGCCCATCTATCTCCAATTTCATGGTCCCCGTCTCCCACGTGTCGCGGATTATAAAAAAAATTAGATAAATAAACACAATTAGTCGTAAATTAATCCCTCTTTCTTAATTTTTTTTTGAAAAAAGACCGACAGATCAGGTTCCTGTGTCGGCCTTGTCAGGTTGTAACGAACATGTGGACACCAAAATTCGCGAGATTGTCTCTTAAATCAGCGGTTCATATAAGTTGTGAGCCCAAAATAAAAACGAACCGTTGATGTAGCGGGGTACGCTCATAATTGTCAAAGTCAAGAGGGTCAAACAGGAAACTGTAGTATCCCATGCGGACACAATACGGTTCACACGTGCGGTAACGTGTGGGAGTAGGAAAATTGACTAGTAGAGAGAGAGAGAGAGAGAGAGAGAGAATACAAGTGTTGTGTCAGGGTTAATGGGTGGGTTCTACTGGTCAGGTGGCTCGTGCTAGGTCTGAGCTGATGGCTCACGTGATGTGATCTTTTTACTAGTTTTTGAATATCATTTCTTTCGGAATGTCACTTTCTCTTCTTTTTATGTATGGTAGTAGTAAGTAAATTTTGCTTTTGGAACCAAAATGAAATCCTTGACCACTCGATGACCCTTGAACTTGGGCCTGCATTCATTTGCAGGCCTATGGCTATGACCATGAGCCTACAAGGTGGGCCCCATTTAAGGTTTAATTGTGTTTTTGGCTTCTTGGAGAAGATCTTGACCATTTCGGCTTTCATTTTTCACTTCAAGTTTACAGCACTTGTCCCAGCAAAAGGCAAACAAGTTTTAACTTTTATCATAACTTGAGGGTACTTTCGGAAAGAAGCAACATCATTTCTGAGTTAATGTAGCAAATTTTTCTTTCTTCCTTTTCTAGTTTTCACCATTGTTGGGGCTCGAACTGAGATGGTATTCAGATAAAGTTATCGTTATATAACCAATAACCAAGAGACGGAGAAATGGAAGAAACCCTAAAATATTTTAGTAGAAAAATACAGACTTATTTGCAAATTTTTACTGTGTCTAATCTTATTTGTCCACAGACTAAACAAAATCATGTGGATTGGGACCGCACCACAAAAGCTACGAGGAAATTTGATTATAGCAATCAACAAAACAAATACTGTGATGAAGAAAGTATTATATTTAGCATCTTTTAAGAAATTTGAACAACACAACAATGGCTACAAAGCTCTTTCTCTCCCTCTTCTTCCACAGGCTCAAAGCTTTTCCATGCCTGCCTAGTTGCTGAAGTGTCAAAAATATGGACCGTTGAGATCGTTCTTGACAATTCTCCAGCCATCCGATAACCTGCCAAGAAATACAATTGGGTCTCTATTGGGGCCATAGTAAGGTATAAACGTTGACTTGGTGGCCAATTTTCACAGCTGGCATCTGACGTGGAAATTGGAGAATTTAGAGTTCGTAGATGTGAGCCATCAACCACATCCCACATATTAAGCTTCCCATCATAAGCCTCAACGTGCCCTTTCCATGTGTTTAGGCAGTCACCGGAGCTGAATAGCCTTCCACCAACATCCACAATTTGATTAGGTGGCACATCAAGTTGCCACATACCCGCCACGAGGTCCCACTTCCCTGTCCGCGTGTCGTACACCTCAGCAGAGCTCCGTTCCATTATAAAGGGCTCCATTTTATCTGAATCCACTTTCATTGCAAAACCCCCCACTACATGGATTTTACCTTGAAAGGTTACTCCGACACATCTATACCTGAATGTGCTCATATTAGGCAAAGCAGTCCAAGTATCAAGATTTGGGTCGTACACCTCAGCTCTTGAAGTTCCTCTTGCACTAGCAAAATCGGACTTTCCTCCGGCCACATAAATTTTGTTCTCACATATCGTACAAGCAAAATCATAGCGCGGTACTATTAATGGTGCGCATTCAAACCATTCATTTGATCGAACATTATAACGTAAGACTGTCGATCGCACTTGAACATTAATATCATTAAACTCATCGGATTTTTTCAAATTATAAGGCGACATTTCTTCATGACATAAACATCCGCCAATTATATAAATTGAATCACCTAACGAAATCATAACAAAACATTTCCAAATATGGTTATCAATTATACCTGGGATTGGAGTAAGGTAACTCCAATTGTTCTTAGAAGGATCGTAACATTCTATCCAATTGGAGATATTTTTGCGACAAAAGGAGGCGCAAACTCTATACTTAGAAGAAGAAAATTGGGGATATGGGGGTGGAGTTGCCGGATGTGGCGGAGAAGGAAGAGCACCCATTGGAGCGACAAGGGAGGATGTATAGTACAAATTATTATTTTAGTCTATATATCAAACGGGGAGTTAGATATAAAAAGAAAGGGAATTTATAGCAAAAGAACCAGCGGAGAAAACAAATAAAAGGGTTGTTTGTGGGTACCGTCTAGAATTGAGCATGGAGGATGCGCAGCTTTTAAAAATTGGAGGTAAAATCTAGGGTTTCCTTGTTGATTACTGATCAAACAATTGAAGAATAAATACATTTTGGTGCGTCACTGTCTCTTGCATTGTCGTATTTGTACTATAAGTAAGGCATTTCGGAGAATTCAAGAACGAGGAGAAACCTTCATCCATCGAAGTAATGGATTAATCATTTAAATGCCATTTTAGCAATGAACAATGAATATTGTTAGTAGCGTCATGCATGGTCTGTATTTTGAAGCTTTTGGGAGTTCTTAATTTGGATATTTCTATAATATATATTTTACGTAAAAATATCGGTTTAAAAAAGAGAGAGAGATGGGTGATTGCAGTGTGACAGGAAAGTGAAAAAGCAGCGAAAGTTTGTCTATGAAATCTCATGTGTAGGGAGCAAATCCATATGATAAATCTAGGTTTGGTTATCAAGAAAAGAGTTTCCTTTTTGCTCGTGTTAATATTTTTATTGTCATTAGCTTCTGGGATCTCATATCCTTTTGTATCTGCCTTTTCATCTTTAGCAGATCTGTATGCATTAACAATCTAATTTTTAATATTAACGTGCAGCAATCAACTTGCATCATTAACATCCATCGGCTCTTTTATTATTATTTTCCTTTTAGAAGGACATTTTTAAGCTTTTACTATCCAGTAATTAAGTATTTTTTCTTATTTAAAATAGCTTAATCTACTGATTAAAGTGCATTACATCTTATATTTGGTCGCAAGATTGATTGAACCGTGAAACCAATATCTTAGGGCAACTTTAATGTGACCGTTGTCTAATCTAAAAGGGATTAATTTCGCATTCAACCTTAAACCAGATGTAATAATCCCCTTAGTAGCTACCAAAAAAAAAAAAAAAAAAAGGGTATATTCCTTCCCTTGACTACTTTTTAATAGTTGACCTTTAAAGAAGGTGTTGGGTTCTACTACGGTTAGCTCAGAAAGTAAGTTCCATATACACATATGTAAGCCCAAATTCAACTACCCAATATATAACTTTTTAAATCTCTTGGGCTTTCATGGAAAAGAGGCCCATTTAGTAGCCCAATTTTTTAGCTTGGATTTGTTGGCTGCCTCTGTAATACTAATAATAGCATTATTCTTTTGAGATTTTAAGGTGACATTGACATGGATCTATTATGGAGGTTGTGGAGGACAAGATACAAATCAGTCCAAGTGAAAATTTTGATATTTGGGTCAATAATTGTTTACAGTTAGGGAAACTGTGAAAATGAAATTTTACTGAGCTACATGAACATCCAAAAGAAGATTCAAATGGCCATAAAAGTTCAAAAATCAGAACAAAAGTCGGTTGCAGAGAATACCATATCAAAAGGCATAATGTACAAAACTAATAGGAACAAAAAAAAAGAGTTGGACTGACAAAGTGAACATTGAGAATAATTTAGGCTTAGTATTATTCTGTATGACTGTATGTATGTGTATACTGTTATGGTTAACCCTAATTTTCCACCATTGGCATCGAGAATTCAAAGGTTTTCTACATAGGACAAAATGCCACGTAGAAATTCAGCTAGATTTAAGACAAGAAATGCTTTGTTGGCATAAGTTGACAACTCATCTGAAATGGGTATGGAGGGGTCCACAACAAGTTCCATAGTTGGAGACTTTTAGAAGTTGCAGAGATTTTTAGAAGAGAAGTTGAGGAGTGAGACAAAAGAGAATTTAATGAGAATATGGAAAGGCAAAATGGGTTTTGGAGATGAAGACAAAAGGAGAAAAGCTTTGAAAAAAAAAAAAAAAAAAAAGAAGTCCGTAAGGTAATAAATGAAAACCAAAACCACAGTCCCACGTTGTTTTGTGTTAGTGACAGGTTAAGACTCATAAAAAAGATAAAGAGTAACTCTGATTTGATTGATCATTTGCCGATTTTTTCATCTTCTAATTTTCTTTCTTATACTATATGGTTGAGCCAAAAATATTTTTTCATTATATTAAAATATTAATTAAAAAAATCAAAAGTAGAATTAATAGAGTAATACCTCGACCCAAATGAATTAGAATTACAACCGTTACTATTGTCTGATGCGATCATGCGAGCATAGAGACATATGTGTCAACAAAAACACACTCATTAAAAAATATTATTTAAATTAAAAAACAAATAACTACTATATTTTTCTTAGTTGAATTAACATTATTATTTAAATTTCAAAATCAGGATGGTTATAGCATTTGTGAGTCAACAAGCAATAGTATCATATAAAATCGCAGGATTATAGCCGATAAAGATTTAGGCAGACTTAGTCCACTTGAACAAAACTAATTGTTAAAGCAAAATCCAGACTCTAGCAGTAGAGGGTCGTGGAAATGAAAATGGAGTCAGTGCCATAAAATAAAATTAAAAAGAAAAGGAAAGAAAAGAACACACCTATTGTAGTAGGGAAAAGACATACCTAACGAGGGCGAGGAATTGATTAAAGTATTTGGCCGAGGAACACAAGATCGCTGTACCACTCCTACTACAACAACTATCTGATAGTGATAGGACTATAGAGGGAGAGAGAGAGAGAGGGGGCTCTCTGCCCACTGCAACCTCTCTTTTCTTTTTCTTGTTTTTTTTCCTCCTTTTTCTTTCTCTCTCTCAACTCCTTTCTTGCATTAGATGATGGAATTTCAGCATCCCAATGTAATGCCAAAAAGAGCACATGGCTGTGGAGACTGCCAACTGAAGCTTTAGCAGCTTCTTTGAAAGACCCAAAAGATTTTGCTTTTTCTTTTTCTTTCCCCCATCCGTTCAAAAGTTGAGGCCTTTTTTTGGCCTTGTATTTCTTTGTAAAAGCCAGCGGCAGTTTTCCATATATCTGATATGGGTTTTGTTGGGAGATTGGTGTGTGTTAATAGTTTCAGCAAGAAGCAATGCAAGAGCCTGTTCTGGAGAGTGAAGGCAGCAATGAAGAAGGCTCTGAAGAACGGAAGCAAGCAGCAAGTCAAGTTTCAGTATGATCCCTTAAGTTACGCTCTTAATTTTGATGATGGCTGTTGTCATCTGGGTACAGGAGGAAGATGTGAAATAAAAAATGGGAAGAACCAGGATGCCAGTAACGCTACTATATGGATTTATGTTCTGTGGGTAGAATCTTAGATTGATGGATACAAAAAAGAAAAAATAGATTGGTTCAATTGCTATTTCTCTTCTGTTTTGTAGACTGGATCCTTTGGTGGCATTAGTTGCTACTACAATATATTCCCCTTTCATTGTAGGTTTGATTTTCAATTGATAAAGAAGAGAAGCAGTTTGTGCAGAGTAAGATTTGTCCCGTCCCCTTCTATTTTGATTTTCAATTTTCTTTTTAGATTCAAAATTATTTTGTAGGAGCAATCCACTTTCTATTTAGATGGGGTTAAATAACTAGTTCTCAATACATTCCTTTTGCACAGATTGTTATAGACAAAGGCATCATATAGTATATAATAATGCACATATAATTGCGCCTGTCAAAATACAGTTTATCCAATCCGATCCAACTGGGCTAGCAGTTGGCTACTGCCTAGTTACTCCATCTTTTAAGACAGCCGCTAGGCTATTCCTGTTGAGCATTTGCTCTTCTGTCCACGCACTGTTTGATATTTACTATGGTTATCTAATCTCGAATTGAAACCATTCTATTCTTTGAAATTGCATGATTCCCCGCTAAGTTTTATACAACAGGACAGCAAATTTTAAGTATATTTACTATAGCATTCAATATACTTACCTGCCCGGCCCACCTGGCCTAATCCCATTTGGACCGTACCTAAATCTAGTGACAAGGCAAAGCCTATAGGTTTAGACAAGCAAAGCCCACTTGTTCACACCGGGCCATGCTAAAGCCGACTGAAGAGTTGACCCATTCAGGCCCATCTGAACCCGACCGTTATCAGGTCTATTCAAATGAAATGTCAATTGAATTTGTCAGATCTTAAGATAAATGCAAACTGCACAAACAAATCAATTACACGACCTTAGGCCATTGAACATCTCAGAAGACGAGAACAAGCACTGGCCAAATTCTAACATCCAACGAATAAGTGCCTAGAATCATAGTACATAAATTTGATGATTCTATATGTTCAATCTAAGACAATCCAAATTTTCCAACACCCTCTCACAGCATTTCAAACTGCAGGATCTTCAAGCGTGGCCGTGGATAAATCATTTATTCGAGGATAAGCAGCTTTCTCGTCAAGTTGGTTCTGAGCCCAGATCAGCATTTTTAACAAACTCGGAAGCTTTGGATCTGTGTAATGCAAAAGGAGAAAAAAGAAATCTGATTACTCTTTAAATGATTTTATATATATATATATATATATATATAAAGTAGACTAAGTCGAGAAGACAAGGCCTTCTCAAATAAGATAAGGAAACAAGACAGCACAAACTAAATGATGTAAATATATAAAGCTCAGAGATCAATGGACTTGACTGTCATTGCTTTACCACTGTCATCAAACATTGCAGAATTTGATAAAAGAATCCGCAAAGAGAAAATTACAGAAGGCCCAGTAAACACTTAATTTATAAAACCTCCTTCAAGTTTAATATTCATCCTCAACTCCTGAAGGTCTCTGAAAGAAGCTCTTGCCTTTGGCTAAATCCTTGAAATCCACCTCCAGGAAAAAGAATTTGGTCACTGGTGACCATTTAATTGGAAAACCAATTCTATGGTTTACCAGTGCGGAGTGCAGATGAAGCAGCATTTGGTTTCTTTTTGAAGGTGCAGAGTCCATGCGAACTCCTCAAATAGTTATGACTACTTAAGAATGTCCCAATTAAAATTAAAAATGCCATTTCAGGGCATTATCTAACTGCCCTCAAAGAAAACTCATATTGAATGATTAATTTATGTAATGTTAAGAGAAAGTTGGGGTAGTTTCAAATATCTTGCTAATAGCCACAGAGAAAAATAACTTAGCAACTCAGATGTCTTGAATAGCTGAGAAATACAGGTTCAATTAACGCTCCCATGACTCAGATCATGAAATAGCCAACCGAGTGTTGCTTCCTCTATTATTCTCCATCTGCTGAATTTTAAAATTCTAAATTCTTCAAAAATTTTACAGCAGGATACTTCCAACTTGATCCTCCAACAGGGTTTCACAATTTATTAAAATGAAGAAATTTGTTATAAAGAAACCGTATGATAAGTGAAAGTGAAAAGTGAAAGTTAACTGCTAGTAGCCACTAGAATATCAAAAAGATTATAAACAAACAACTGACCTTTTTCATGGCTCTGGCTAGTTAGGATGGCTGCATTCACTTCACTTGCTGTCTTCAGGCGCTGAGAAATATCCAGAAGTTCTCCAACAGGGCAGTTAGTGACATCTTCAAAAGCCAGCAGGGCCACAGTCCTCTCCAACTCTTCTAAAAAGCTTTGCTGCATAAAATTTCAACTTTTTCAGTCTCAGTCTCTTTTCTATTATAATTGAAGGTATGCAGTTTAATGCTGAAATATGGTCACATGAAGTCCGTTAAACATTATTGAACTTCATGAGGATTGCATCACGTTAACAATAACAAAAAATAACCAATCAAAAAAGTTTACTTGCATTGAGAAAACAATAGACGAAAGGGAACTTCAGTGACACTCAAAATTTAACATAAACAGGCATGGCATGTTCTTATCAATCCAGAATTACATTTTCTTCTCCCCTGGGTGCAAGTTCCTCCTGAGCAAACTCCAAAGCCTCTTCCACTTTTCCATTTCGAATCAATTCTATCAATCGCTGCTGTTGGAGATGGAAAAATAGTTGGGGATTTGTATCCAGTATCTGCATACAGAATTTTCACAATTAAAATTTAATAAGAGAAATTTTTATCTTTTAATGTGGTTGCCACTCACAAACTGGAGAATAAATAAATCATAAGTAAAATCATAAACTAAAGGAGCATAACACATTTGAAAAATATTAATGCTTCTAACCTTCCATAACCAGCAACCACAACTCCACAAGAACAATATGAGGGTTATTTTTTTCTAGATTTCTTAATTCCTTTACAGTGCTTTTTGAATTATGGTACTCACCAAACCGTAGAAGGATATGAGATCCCAATGGTTGACATAGCAAGGATTGACACAGCTTGCAAAATGCAATACTGTGGTTCACTCTTCAACCACAGAAACCATTCCCAAGAAACATCAATCCTTTCCCTGCTTATAACGATTCTTCCACTGATCTATTGTTTTGACATAAAAAATCACAGAGCATGGCCTACTTTTATGATCCATAATATCAAGGATGCAACCTATGAAATAGGAGTTAAATTATGGCCCATGAACATGAGGCAAGATTGTTCATTCTGCAAAAATTGCTATTAATTCGGTAAATAATATGGCCACTTTAAAAAGGTAATACATATGTATCCATACTCAAAAAAGATGACTGCCTATCCTAATGGAAAAGAGGAGGTTTTGGAGATATGAATGGTGGAGTAAACAACAGCAGCACTGAAACTCTGGAAAATGGACAAGAATTAGTGATGAAAATATACATCGCACGCGAGAATGCACATGCACAGTTAATCAACATAATAAGACTGTTGCCCCTGTAATTAAGTGCACACATACCTCAGGATTTAAATCATTAACTTTCTCAATTGCATCCTCAACATTTCCACTTTGCACTGCCTTTTTAACAGCCATGCGATCTGTGATTGTTGCAAGATCTATATCTGCTATTCTTTCAATGAAGAAAAATACAAGATACTTATGACATATAAATCCACCCAAGCTATATCCAAAACCTGCCAAAGTGCATCAGGAACCAAAAATAAAAATATGCTACTGTGAAAATTTTAAGGAACTAAGGATACGTTCTGTTCCAGATTCCATCCTGAATTTCTCAGCAGCATCAACATAACCCTCAGTGACAAGAAAGTTCATCACCAATTTATTCATATCTTCTTTCCTGATTTTTACATCATTGAGCTTCTTTTCCCACTCTTCTCTTGTAATCACCTTCTTTGACGTAGCCTGCAGACAATAAGCATAAGCCTGAGCACTCACTAGCATATTATAAATTTACTCTGGGTCTAGGTATTAACATTCAAACAACTACACCATTTTGTTGAACTACACACAAATTAATTGTTCTGGATGCTAACTTTCATAATCCGTGCTTCCCAATTCAGGAACAAGTATGGGAAATAAAATGACAAAAATTTTTTAAAGAAAAAGTATCGTTATCCTTATATACCCACATTGATAAGATCTTACATAAAGCTAAAGTCAAAGCCCAGTTGCTGAAGACACTCAATTAATCTCTTTAATTTTAATTTTTACGTCAAAGTTTCATTGACAACAACAAATCAAGCTTCAAAGCTCTGAACAATTAGTTCATTCCATTCGCTACCACGTTAAATGAACTTAGAAATATATTGCAAACAACAATATCATGAATTAGAAGTAATCAACCATCAACCAAACCAAAATTAAGTTAAAAAACAAAATACACCAATTACCATTGCCTCGATTTCTGCAAGTTGACGAATCACAAACAGGAAAAGTGACATCAGTGCATGACCACCATCAAACCCATCGATATCCCAACAACCGGATACTCTAATCCCTGTACCCAAACAAACCCGTAAATCCGAAACTCAGCATATATAAAAACAAGATCTCTTTTCTAAATAAAACAACCACTGTTATATTCAAGCATTCAACAAGATCTTGCAACTTCTCCACCAGCACTCACCGGAAAAAAAGTCCCAAAAAAAACCCTAAGTCTGTCGGAACTTCGATTTGAGCGGATACTGCAGTTCTAAATTTCGGATAATTCTTTTGAATCTGATAGAAATCACTACATTCGTGTAGCTACTGTGCCTTATATGTGATCACGTTTTCGTGGAGCGTTGAACCGACCGGACTGGCCTTGCGATACTTTACTTCTTCTTTGCGATATTATTGCCAGCTTTTTGTCTCTGTATCTGGAGTTTTGTTTCTTCCCTTCGGATCGTATTCCGGTTCGGGCTACATTAGTTTGGATCCATATTTTAATGGGCCAGGCTTCGGTGAATATTCTTCTTGCGGGTTTTGGGTCCACGAGAATCGCACATGACATTCTGCAAATTGGAGGGAAACGTTTCCCTCAATGACATCGCCCACTCACGGAATTTCCAGTTAAAAAACTGACCTCTTTTGTCATTTATTATTTATTTATTTATAAATGAAATTACTCATCGAGGTCAAAGTCAAACAGTTCGCAGCTCGCAGAAAATATGAGTTTCCTTATGGGCGAAGTTAAAATTGATCAGATTGAAAAGTCCGAAACACGTCACACGTCATATCCAAAATCCGCACTACTTGACAGTAAATCAATATTAAAAATACTTATATTTTTTTTTCCACTTATTACCAATTATAGTTCTTTTTCCTTTCTAAACTAAACCAACCTTCACGAGATTGTGTTTTAGCTGTATCTTTATCAATGAATATATCAAGAAAAGAAAAACTAAATAAAAACTATAATTTGGCCATATTTTTTTTTATGGATATAATTTGGCCATATTAATTATATATGAAAATCAAATTAAATCTATTTTTATGGAACCCAAATAGTATATTCATTATTTATTCTATTTTAATAAATTAAAATATAGTGATTGATTTGGTAAATGAATCGTTAAAAAGTAAGTATTTTAAATCTAAATCAAATAAAATTATTACAATAAAAAATTAGACAAATAGTAAAGTGTCATTAAATTTCAATATTTGAATTATGACAAAAATACAGATCCCTGAGATTTAAATTTTAATTATGTTATTTTTTCCGAAATGGGAGCTAACATTATGAACTTGGAAATTTCGCTCCAAAACCATTTTCTGCATACTGCAGCCCCACACCATGCTTGTCCTTACCAGCGCGTGTCTTTACTGCCTCCTTAAAAACAAATCATAGCATAACCTCTGTCTACATTTTGTGCATGTTGAACAAATTTAGACCTTCTCCCAAATAAATATAGATTGCTCTTATTTAATTAACATATAAGAAAAATTGAAAGATTTTTTAAAAATTTTTCTCAATGTTAATGTTTATTTAAAATGTTAAGTTGATATGTTAAAAAAATGAATAGACACTGTTTACTACACCTTCAATTTTTAAAATTGATAATATTAAAATTCTATTTATAAAAATACTTTATTTTGAAATCTAATTGGACCACTTGTCTAAAACCAAATTAAGTTCACATAATATTTATATATTTACTTGTTTTATTTTTAACTAATATATGTTTTTTTTTTTTTTTGAAAGAGTAAAAATATTCATTCACTCAAGGAAAAAATTCCTAAGACAATCAGGGACCCGGTCCCAAATCTGAGTACGAGCAAAACGATAAGACGCTCTAGCAAGAGTATGAGCGTTATTATTCGCTTGCCGACGTAACCAAATGATCTTAATATCAGGTCTAGTATCTAGAATGAACTTACAATCGAAAATAACAATACCGAAATAAGATAGGTCGAATACTTTAGACTTTAAAGCATGAAAAACTAAAAGAGAATCCAGGTAAATCAATCCATAACCATCCCAAAAGTCACGGATGTGGACTAGACAAGCACGAAGAGCAACAGCTTCAATAATAGAAGGATCACCACCGCCGTCATAGTATCCTGAAACTGCTTGAAGGAAATTACCATCATCATCTTCAAAAACAAACCCATAACCAGCAAGACCCACATCTTGGAAAATGGCCCCATCCACATGCACATGCCATGAGGAGTTAATACCTGCAGTGATGTTTTGAACACTAGGAGGTGACCAAGGGCCATTCAGTTGGTCCACTTGTGATTTTGCTATTAACCAATCATCATAAAACTTGCATGCCTTGGAGTGAGTCACGTTAGGAGGAATAAAATTTTGTTTCCATATGCCTTGATTTCTTGCTGACCAAATAGACCAAGCTAGAATAGAGAAAACACCCCATTTTTCTTTGTTTGTTCTTTCCAATACCTGCATAAAAGTATCAACAAATTTATGATTAGTTAAGAACTCTTGGAAGCCCGCCACCCTCCAAACTCCGTTGGCTCTCTTACACGTCACAAGGGCATGGTCAATATCTTCTTCTTCTCCACAAAAAGAGCATCTTATATCAATATTAACTCCCCTCCTACTCAGCCTTTCTTTAGTAGGAAGAATACCCCTCAAAGATCTCCACATAAAGTCTTTAACTTTTGGGGGGACATTTAAGTTCCATAAGGATTTCCACCACTCTCCTCCCACAGGATCAACTCCCCTACCCACTACCCTCAAAGCCACATCATAGCCACTCTTGACAGAATAATACCCTTTTTTATCAAAATGCCAAGTAATATGATCCTGCCTATTAAACAAGCTTAGTGGGATTTTGAGAATCGAATCAACATCCCTCGGATGGAAAAGTAAAAGAAGCTTTTCAATGTCCCACACTCTTTGTTCATTTTTAATAAGCTCACATACTCTCAAATTTTCATCGATAAACCCAAATTCATTATTCACAAAAAAATTCTCATCTCTCGGCAACCAAGGGTCTTTCGCTATCCGGATGTCCTCCCCATTACCTACTCTCCATCTAAATCCACCTTTTAATAGTCCTTGAGTAGACACAATACTCTTCCAAATAAAACTAGGACTTCTTCTTAGTTGAGCCTCTAGAAAATTCCCATAAGGAAAATATTTAGCTTTGAAAATCCTATAGAAAAGGGTAGTGTTTTGGGTAAGCAACCTCCAACCTTGTTTCCCAAGCATAGCCAAATTAAAACTATGGAGATCTTTAAAACTCATCCCCCCTGCCATCTTTTTCCCACACATTCTATCCCAAGACAACCAATGGAGACTTCTACTACCGCCCTCCTTCAAACCCCACCAAAAACTATTCATGATTTTTGAAGGTCATCACAAATACCCATTGGTAACAGAAATACACTCATGCAATAAGAAGGAATAGCTTGAGCTACAGACTTTATAAGTACCTCCCTACCTGCTCTAGACAAGAAGCGATGAGACCAATGATTAAGTTTGTTCCAAAGTCTATCCTTGATAAAATTAAACACATTTCTCCGATTCTTTCCCACCATACACGGCAAACCCAAATAGAAACCCCTTTCCAGGCATGTAGAAACATTAAGGATATCCGATAAAACCTGCCTCTAGAACTGAGATACGTTTGCACTAAACATAATGCCATATTTATTGAAATTCACCTCTTGACCTGATGCTTTTCCATAAACAGTAAGTAATTCTTTAACACAATTTGCTTCCTCCCTGCTAGCCTCAAGGAAAAAAAGAGAATCGTCAGCAAATAACAGATGAGAAATTCTAGGACAACCTCTCCCCGCACTACCGCCATTCAACAGCCCTCTTCTTTCCGCATCAGAAAATAATAGTGATAGGCCCTCCGCACAGATCAAAAAGAGGTATGGTGAAATAGGATCTCCTTGGCGAAGACCCCTCTCAGGCCGAAGAGGGCCAATAACATTATCATTCAATAGGAAAGAGTAGCTAACCTTGGTCACACACATCTCCATCCACCGCACCCACACATCACAAAAGCCGAGACTTCGGAGCATATCAATTAAAAAATCCTAATTAACTCTATCATAAGCTTTGCTGATGTCAACCTTCAATGCACATAAACCCTTACCATGTTTAACCCGACCCATATTATGCAACATTTCAAAAGCTACACAGATATTATCAATGATTAGACGGCCCGGTACAAAAGCAGACTGACTCTCTGAAATAATCTTAGGCAAAACAGTCTTTAATCTATTGGCTAAAGCTTTAGAGAGAATTTTATATAACACATTACATAAAGAAATGGGTCTAAACTGTGATAACTTAACTGGTGCAACAGTTTTGGGAATTAATACAACCAGAGTATCACACAAAGAATCAGGAAGGGTACCTTGTTGGAGCCATAATCTACACCCATTGCACACATCTTGACCAATCACATGCCAAAATCTCTGAAAGAAAGCTGAATTAAGACCGTCCGGGCCGGGAGCCTTATCAGGATGCATTTGAAAGGCCGTTTCTTTAAGTTCTTCATCTGTAAGACTGGCTGTTAAAAAGGAATTGTCGCTACGGGTTATCCTCGGCTGAACCAGATTAAGAAGCCCCTCTCTGCTAGACACATCTTTTTGAAACAATTTGCCAAAATAGTCCAAAACTAAAGTTCGGAATCCATCAGTATCTGTAGCAAACGATCCATCTTCACATTGTAGCTTCTCTATTCTATTACTCCGCCTTCTATTTTTTATTTTTGAATGGAAAAACTTACTGTTCGTGTCTCCTTGTGTGTACCAAAATTGTTTTGCACATTGTTTCCTACGCAAGTCCTCTTGAAGTAGCAGATTCGACCATTCAACCTTAATATCCGATTCGTTAGAAAACCCAATACTATTCATCCCACTTTCCAGCAAATTCTTCAACCAAATCTTTTTTTTCCAATGAGTGTTATTTCTAGCACGACCCCACCTTTTGAGGCTGTGAATGCAACAAGCTTTCTTCTCCATCACGGTCCCTCTACTGCCCCTCCATGACGACTCAACCACTTCCCGCAATTCTTCATCTGCTAGCCATCCATTATCGAAGCAAAAAGGCTTACTTCTATTCCCATAACTCCTAGCTTCCGTTTCCACTAGCAGAGCGACATGGTCCGATACCGGAGTAACAACAGTTCTAGCCAAAGCTTCTGGAAATAGACCCGACCAATCAGAATTAGCCATAGCCCTATCAAGCCTCTCCCTAGTCGGAATCTCATTATTTCTCTTCATACTCCAAGTGTAGTTGTAACCCAATGCAGGCAAGTCACTGATGTCACAGTCTGCAATAGCTTCCTGAAACCCATTGAGCAAGAAACGCGGATACAGACCCCCACCTAGCTTTTCATCCGCGGACAACAGATTATTATAATCCCCAATACAAATCCAAGGACCATTACTCCTAGCTGCTAAAGCTCGAAGCAAATTCCAAGAGATTCTACGCTTGTTCCGGTCAGGAATCCCATAAAAGCCAGTTAAGCGCCAATGGTTATTATTAGAACTCAAATTACAATCAATACAATTTTGAGAAAATCCAGTTATAACCAAATTAACATTTTTGTTCCATAGCAATGAAAGACCACCACTTCTCCCGATACAATCCACACTAAAACAATCATCAAAACCCAAAGAAACCTTCAACTCATCCATTCTAGAACGAACCACTAGCGTCTCCATAAGGAAGAGCACATCCGGCTGAAAACTTAGAGATAAATGTCTAAGCGCACTAACTGCCCGAGGGTTGCCCAGCCCTCGGCAGTTCCAGCTAAGGATTTTCATTGCTTTCGGCTATCCCGCTTACCGGGATCAGCCGCTATCATAGTTACTTGTGACAAGGATATGACATTAGAGTTGGAATTTGATTCTGTCTGCATGGGTACTTCAGCATTTGATTCTGTCT